>NC_090436.1:279480443-279783473 GCF_031143425.1 Pleurodeles waltl
TAACTCCATGGACTTTGGCGCTAGATGCGTCTAACGCCAAAGTATAAATATGGAGTTAGTTTTGTGTCGGAATTGCGTAAAAAAAACCGACGCAATTCCGGCGCAAACGGAGTATAAATATGCCCCTTTGTTTTTTTAGTTCAAAAGTTGTCTCATTTTTATCAGGGCTCATATAAGGGACATCAATCAATATCACCACATACAGGCAACAATCTGGTGGTAAATCCAATTTGTCTTTCGAAGGAGCGGGAGGTTGTCTCTCAGCTGGAGCTGATACTTTGCTATACCAAGTAGCAGCTGCACCCCCAGACACCTGTGAATGTTTCCTCCTAAGTTGGGCACTATCCCCTACACTTTTGGACCATTGGGTCAGTGAATCACAAGAGCTTCCCTGGGAATGATCCTCATTCCTAAGATCTATCCCCTTGTATGACCAATGTTGTTTGCATGTTCGTTTAAACTAAGCATTATGTCAACACCATCAGGGCCGAGATGCTTCCCTCATTTTGGTAGCCATCCCCTCACCTCCCCCCTATTTATAGCCAAGAACTCTGAAGGTACCATACACTGGGATAAGTCTTTAGGTACACAATATTGGATTTTGCCAACCAACCTACAGAAGGGGATGCAAATAATTTATAACTTAATAACCTCAATTCATTTGCAGACAGCCATTTAACAATCAGCTCCAATTTAGTGTCCAAAGTGGCTATATGTTTAACATAAATTTTATCCAATAGTGTTCTCAACATGGCAGTTCCATGATAGAGCTCATCTGGTACTTTAGGAGGTTATGCAGTACTCATACATGAGTATTTAGACCTTCCACTAGCCTCCACCCTCTTCCTTTCCCCTGGTGCTAACTCACCTTGATTGTTGGGAACCACCACAATATCAGGTTCCAGGGGCACTGGAGCCTTACCAAGCCCCTATGGAGATAATATATCCAACCCTTGACGGGGATTACTCACGGCATTAAAGTTCAGGGACACAGTACCTCACCCTGTGAGAGCCATGGCAGAGGCAAGAAATGGCTCCTCAGGTAGAACTGGGAGAGTAGGGGAAGAAAGAGATAAACGGCATTCCACTAGTTCTACCTCCTTAGTAATAACCCCCACCACACATTGCAAAAATCCATCAAGGATGTAGAAGTGGGAGTATGAGATTCATATGACCTAGATGGCAGCTTCCATTTCCCCATTGTCACAATAATTAAAGGAGAAAATTGACTCACTTATATTTAAGGGTGCAAAATCACAGTAACTTGCCATACCTGTTTGGATGGGCCAAAAAGAGGGGTGGCCCAACCAGGGATCCTCTGGGTGATGATGGGCATAGACAGGCCTGCCTTGGCCCGATCTTCACCCAGGCACGAGCCCAGGCGTGTCCCGCATGCATTCGATGCTGTGGAGTTACAAAAGTGAGTTGGAAGGGTATCCCCACCCCCTGCGAGCAGCAAACCGCAGGCATGCCTCCAGGCACGTGGATTGATGGGGATGGATTCCCCCAATGTTATCGGTGTCCACCGGGGCAGAATACCCCTCAAGCAGCCTCCTCTGTGTCCCTCTCTACGGGATTGTAAAAGCACTTTTGAGTCTATCGGAAGGGCAGCCTGTCCCCTGGCAGCAGCAAAGTGTGCTTCCTGGTGCATGGATGGGTGACGGATGGAATCCCCAAGTGTTATTGGTGTCCACTGAGGCAGAATACCCCTCAAGCAGCCTCCTCTGTGTTCCACACTGTGAGAATGCTAAAGCGCTCTTGAGTGCATTGGAATAGCAGCCCCACCCCCTGGTAGCAGTAAACTGCAGGTGCACCTCCTGGGGCATTGATGGATGGGGCATGGAGTCCTCAAATGTTATTGGTGTCCACTGGGGCAAAATACCCCTCAGGCAGCCTCCTCAGTGTCCCGCACTGTGGAATTGCAAAATCTCTTTTGAGCACGTCTGAAAAGCAGACCCACCCCCTGGCAGCAGCAAACGGCAGGTGCTCCTCCTGGCACATTGATGGGTGAGGGAAGGAGTCCCCAGATGTTATCAGTCTCCACTGGGGCAGAATACCCATGAAGCAGGCTCCCCTGTGTCCCACGCTGTGGGATTGCAAAGGCAATTCTGAGCACGTCGGAAGGGCAGCCTGACCCCTGGACAGCAGCAACTGAAGGTGCACCTCCTGGTGCATGGATCGATGGGTGATGGGGTCTCCAAATGTTATCAGTGTATGCTGGGGCAAAATAGCCCTCAAGCAGCCTCCTCTGTGTCCCACGCTGCGGGATTGCATTGCATTGCAAGGGCAGCCCTGTCCCTGACAGCAGCAAACAGCAGGCACATCTCCTGGTGTGTAGATAGGTGTGGAATAAAGTTGTAAAGTTGTAAAATTTTATTGGTGTCCACTTGCACAGAATACCCCTCAAGCAGCCTCCTCTGTGTCCTGTACTGCAAGATTGCAAAAGCACTTTTGAGCATGTTGGAATTGAGCAGCCCCGCAATCTGCAGGTGTGCCTCCTGGCATGTGGATGGGTGGGCATAGAGTCCCCAAATGTTATTGGTGTCCACTTGGGCAGAATAGTCCTTAAGCAGCCACTACATTTATCAACAAACACCTTGACTGACACCACCTGACAAGGCACTTCCGATCAGATTCCTTCTCCCTCGCAGACACCCCACTGATCCATTAAGTGAACAATGGAAGACACTTCATCTCGCACCTGGCAGCCAAGGCTTGGAACAACCTCCTCCTACACCTCAGGACCACACCGCCACTCCAGTGATTGAGAAGAGATTTAAACACCTTGAGATTTGAAAGATCATTCCTCCACGCAGAAGCATACAGCTCTAGCATCTCTATACCATCACTGGTGATTTGCCACACTATAAATGTTTGATTGATTGAGTGATTGATCCGTCTCAGGCATTTGACTGGGCCCCACATGCCTCCATGGCCATAGCTTTCCCATTTGCATCCCTTCCTCTTTAAATGACAAAGGCCCTCATT
Source organism: Pleurodeles waltl (assembly GCF_031143425.1). Taxonomy (NCBI): domain Eukaryota; kingdom Metazoa; phylum Chordata; class Amphibia; order Caudata; family Salamandridae; genus Pleurodeles; species Pleurodeles waltl. The sequence continues at coordinate 279,483,432 of NC_090436.1, forward strand.
TGAACCCTGGCAGATGGCGGCATTTTGGAGAAAGGTACTGCCAACAGACTGGCAGTACCTTTCCCCAAAATATGACATTGGCTGTTTGGCTCGAGCCAAACCGCTAATGTACCACTCCGTCCACCAGGGCAGTAACAGCCACCGGGCTGGGGACCTCAGTCTCCAGCCCAGCGGCCGTCACTAGCCCGCCAGCGGGATAGTGATCCTTCCCTGACACTGATAGGGGTCTCACCCTCCCTCCCTCCTCCTCCTCAGAGTCTTCCCCCACACTACCCCCTCCCAAACCCCCACGACATACACGCACATTCTCGCACCAACATACACACGCATACACACACTCATCCACACATTCACCAAAACATGCATACATACATTCACATACACATCCACACACACTGACATACATACAAGCATGCACGCATTCACACAACATACGCGCTCACACCCATTCATGCACACATGCATTCCACACTCCACACACCCGCATGAATGCACACAGACACATACACCCCCACCCCCACACACACAACTCCCCCCACCCCCTCCCCTGTTGGAGCACCCAACTTACCTGCTTGCAGAGGGTCCTCCGGCAGGAGACGGGACATGACACTACTGCCAGCAGCAGCATGCACCACCAGAACACCGCCAGGCCGTATCATGGATCATGATACAGTCTGCACCTTACCGCTGTCTGCAGCCATGACCATAGCCGGCATTCCGCCAGCCATTGACATGGGGGGTCATTACAACCCTGGCGAACGGTGTTAAAGGTGCGGTAATACCGCAAACAGGGCGGCGGACAAAAAAGGGGAATTATGACCGTGGCGGAAACCACCAACAAAGACAGCCACTTTAACACTCCGCCCGCCACGGCGGTACAGACAAGCAGCGCGGCGGTCACCGCCAACAGACAGTTGGAAGACAATGTGCCGCCCACAGTATCACAACCCGCCAATCCGCCACCTTTTCCAGGGCGGTTTCACTATGGATAAAAACACGGCGGAAACAGCTTTTGCAATGGGAAAACGCTCACCTTAACACATCCCACGAGGAAGGAGTCCACCATGGAGCCGGAATTACAAATCCTACCTGCCCTTGTCTTCCTACTCATCTACGAACACCAGCGCCGGCGGCAGCAAAGACAACGGTGAGTACTGCACCTACGACATAGGGGGGGGAGGCAAAAGTCAGGGGGACACACATGCAACACCCCCACCCCCACCCTCGTACATTACAACACACACACCAATGCATTTCCAAACATCACTGTAACAACCTACAACCCCCCCGGAAGAATGCAAAGACAAAACAAAATCAGTTCAAATATTGTAATGTATCAAAATACATGTTTCAAATATATACAGATATATATAAACTCATTCAAAAGTATATACATTACGAGAAGTAGTGCAGATATGCACATCTCAATGTCCGTGCACCACTGGGCCAAAAATGCATGGGCGAGGTCCACACAAGATACCTGTCCACAAACGGAGAGAACACTGTCGGGGCATCAAAGAGAAATACAACAGGCACCTCAGGGGAAGGGAAGGGTGGGGGCACCTCAGCCGGATTACAGCACCACGCCAGATCCATGACAGGGCTCCATGCCCATTGATGTATCCTGGGGAGTGCAAAGTCACAGTCTCTCAAGTCTCTACAGTGGGTGGGTTCCCCACTGCCATATCCTGGGGAGTGCAAAGCCACAGTCTCTCAAGTCTCTACAGTGGGTGGGTTGCCCACTGCCATATCCTGGGGAGTGCAAAGCCACAGTCTCTCAAGTCGATAACAGCCTCCACTGGTTCTGGAGGGGGACTGGTGCCCAGAGTGCTTCATCCTGGGAAGGACAGAGGTAGTGGATGGATCTCTCCACTGGTTCTGGTGGGGGAATGGTGCCTAGACTGGATTAGGCTCCCCGTGACAGTTGCTGTCCCGTCACTGTCCCAGCTGTACATGGGATAACGATGCTTGATGTGGCGGTCTTTTCCTTCTGCAGCGGTGCTGTGCCCTGTTCAGCGGTGCTTGCCCTGTTCAGCGGTGCTTTGCCATGGCGGTCTCCGACCTGTTCAGCGGTGCTTGCCCTGTTCAGCGGTGCTTTGCCATGGCGGTCTCTGACCTGTGCATTGGTGTGTGGCAAGATGGTCCCTCATTGCCCAGCGGGGCTGTGGCAGCTGGGGCCCTCCTGGGCACTGACTCCGGCGGTGGTCTCCTGACCAGTGACGATACTTGGGCCCTCCTGGGCAATGACTCTGGCGGTGGTCTCCTGACCAGTGACGATACTTGGGCCCTCCTGGGCACTGACTCTGGCGGTGGTCTCCTGACCAGTGACGATACTTGGGCCCTCCTGGGCAATGACTCTGGCGGTGGTCTCCTGACCAGTGACGATACTTGGGCCCTCCTGGGCACTGACTCTGGCGGTGGTCTCCTGACCAGTGACGATACTTGAGCCCTCCTGGGCAATGACTCCGGCGGTGGTCTCCTGAACAGTGATGATACTTGGGCCCTCCAGGGCACTGACTCTGGCGGTGGTCTCCGGACCAGTGATGACGGTGATGGCGGTGGCGTCCCGGCCGCCGGAGAGGATGCCGCCCTTCTCCGCCGTGCTGCTCTCACGAGGCTGTGCAGACTTCTTCTGGCACTTCACCGCCATTGGAGGAGTCACAGCTGACTCTGCAATCCCCCTGGGACCCTTGTGAGTAGTTTTGCCTCCAGGAGTCTTCACCCAGTCTCGTCGGCCACTTGCCAACTTGAGATGCTTTACAGGGGGTGGACTGGCAGTGCCTTGGCTCCGTGTCACACTGCCTGCCCTGGTGGCCGGTGCACTCCACACACCTGTGACACGCACCACTGGTACTGGAGTCTTTTTGGCTGAGGCGCTACTACAGGACTGATGAATTGGAGGGGGGGGTGGGGGCAAAGAGGTCAACGTTGCAGAGGGACAGTTTCTGACGAACACTGGGATGGGTAGCTGGAGGGGGTCTGGGAGTGGAGGAAGAGGAGGTGGTTGTAGGAGGTGTCACTTTAGGTGTTTTGGGTGCAGGTGCAGGTAGTGGAGGCTGTCGTGAGGTGGATGGATGTTGGGTGTGTGGGGGCCCGCGTTTGTGCACTTTGGGAGGGGGCGTCACGGACACACTGGGAGAGGACACAGGGGACGTGTAAATGGGAGTGGGGGTGGTGAGTGCAGGTGAGCGGGGTGTGGTGCTGGGTGTTCTGGTGCAAGTCCTAGTGCCTGTAGATGTAGTGCATGCAGGTGAGAGTGTATACGATACTGGGAGGGAGGAGGGAGACGACGAGGAGGGGGACACAGTGGAGGCAGTGGATGTTGCTGTGTCTGCATGTGGGTGATGCTTGTGTGAGTGCCTGTGGGTTGTGTGGTGCCTATGTTTGCCTGAGCTACTTTTGGGTGTTGAGGTGTATGCATGCTTGTCTGATGGTATGCTTGGGACAGGCTGGGGTACAGGGGATTGGGTCTGGGTGGAGGAAGTTGGAAGGGGGAGGCTAGAGACCGGGACAATGGCTGCCATCAGTGCTGAGGCCAGAGATTGCAGGGTTCGACGATGGGCAGCCTGACCAGAATGAATGCCCTCCAGGAATGCATTAGTGTGTTGCAATTCCCTTTCTACACCCTGGATGGTATTCACAATGGTAGACTGCCCAACAGTGAGTGACCTGAGGAGGTCAATGGCCTCCTCACTGAGGGCAGCAGGGGTGACAGGGGCAGGGGCTGAGGTGCCTGGGGCGAAGGTGATGCCCACCCTCCTGGGTGAGTGGGCACAGGGCGAACGCTGAGGGGCTGCTGGGAGGGCGGTGCTGGTAGGGGAGGTGGCGGCTGTACCTGTAGAAGTGTGGGGCACAGATGGTGCCGCCACCACAACGGAGCTCTGTGTCGCTGGTTGGTGATCCGGTGACGACGTGTAGCTCCCCTCGCCCTCTGTCCCACTGGTGCATTCTGAGTCCATGGTGTTGCCCTCCATGGCCATGTGGGATGCAGCTCCCTTGTGCCCCGGTGCCACTGTACCTCCGCATGATGATGCTGATGCACAAAAGAACAGGGAGAGCAGAAAAAGGGGGAGGGGACGACAGAAGAAAGACAGGTTGAGTGCATGGCTTACCGCTACCGTTGGCTGACAATACAGACACAGCAGCCCCCGGCATTACGCCATGCTCTTGGCCTCTACAGATGCAATTGCTGGGATATGGCCTACATGGCTATGGTGGACATCTGCACAAATGGATGCCATAGGGGCATCTATACCTGTACTTGGCCCACTACTGAGGTGGGGTGGAGTGCCACATGCCCTACATTACGGAGGGGCCTAGCCTACATATTTCTGCCTGGCCTAGGTACACCCACAGCCCTCCTCTGCCACCCAGACCCCTCAACTGCGTGCCAAGTCCCCAGAATGAGAGTGTACTCACCCCCCTTGTGTCTGCTGTGATGCCCTCAAGCACCCATCCAACTCAGGGTAGGCTACCGCCAGGATCCGGAACATCAGGGGGGTCATGGTTCGACGGGCACCCCTCCCACGTTGGGAGGCCATCCCCAGATGATCCTCCGCCGTCTTCTTGCTCCAGCGGCGAATGTCCTCCCATCTTTTCCGGCAGTGGGTGCCCCGTCTCTGGTGGACCCCCAGGGTCCGGACTTCCTTGGCGATGGCATGCCAAATGTCCTTCTTCTGGTGGGCGCTGACCTACATGACATGCACAGGGGAAGAAGAGAAGTCATTACCAACTGCACCGTCGATGTGAGTGGCCCCCATCCCTACCCTTGACATGTGGCACATGCATTCACAGTCCTTCATGTTCCATGAACTCTGCCCCCTTCCCTCTTACAACCAGCTCTCTCCACCCAGGCATAGCCCATACAACGTGCTCCCTGTGTACTTACCTATTGGTCTGGAGGACCGTAGAGTAGCGTGTACTGGGGGAGGACCCCGTCTACTAGCTTCTCCAACTCCTGAGCAGTGAAGGCAGGGGCCCTTTCCCCAGACGCAGCAGCCATTGTCTCTTCCAGACCGAGGTCACAGCAGCACTTGCAGTGTAGGTCCTCTCCTGTCGAAGATCAGGTATCAAGTGATTGAACAGATAGAAAATGGCGGTCACGTCCGCGGCGGTGACGTCCGCGGCGGTGCGTATCATCACTGCCGGCGCACTTCGTCATTGGCTCCTGGGACCCACAGGGTCCAATGTTAACCAATGCAGCATTGCGCCGCGGTCTACGACCGCCTACCGCGACGGGGTACAATGCCAGCTCAGTTACTTCGCATTCCCCTTGTCCCAGTTTAGAGGTCAGGCAGCCGCCATTTCAGGGGCCCACATGGCTCCATTTACTACTGCGTCACACATAGCTAGGCACTCAACACACATACAGGAAGAGTTTTGTGTTTGGTGTCGTGTTCTGTGTATCTGTGGGTACATACCTGGAAATTTGTTGACTCTGTGGTCGCTGCTGTTCTTCCTAGGCACTGTCAGCTGGGACATTTGAGAATATGGCGGAATTCTCCGGTGTACCGACCGCTGGTGGATCTGTTGACAATGGAGGAGCGACATTTAATCATCACCTACAGGTTTGACCGTGCCACTATCCAGGAACTATGCACCCAGTTGGAGCCAGACCTGATCTCACCAATCCGCCATCCCACTGGAATCCCCCCTGATGTGCAGGTGCTGTCAGTGCTCCATTTCCTTGCTAGTGGGTCTTTTCAGTCAACAGTGGCCATGGCATCAGGGATGTCCCAGCCTATGTTTTCCAACGTGTTGTCCAGAGTGTTGTCTGCCCTGCTGAAACACGTAAGGAGATACATCGTTTTCCCTGAGGTGGAGGATTTGGCTACAGTGAAAGTTGACTTCTATGCCCTTGGACATATCCCCAACATCATAGGTGCTATTGATGGGACCCATGTAGCTCTGATCCCCCCCACAGGAGTGAACAGGTGTACAGGAACCGGAACAGTTATCATTCCATGAATGTACAGATGGTATGTTTGACAGACCAGTACATCACGCAGGTAAATGCTATGTTCCCTGGCTCAGTGCATGACGCCTAAATCCTGCGGAATAGCAGCATCCCTTATATGATGGGTCAACTCCAGAGGCACCGTGTGTGGCTATTAGGGGACTCTGGTTACCCCAACCTTTCCTGGCTATTGACCCCAGTGAGGAATCCCAGGACCAGGGCAGAGGACCGGTACAATGAGGCCCATGGGCGGACTAGGAGGGTGATCGAACGCACCTTCGACCTCCTGAAGGCCAGGTTCAGGTGCCTCCATATGACAGGTGGTTCCCTATTCTACTCACCAAAGAAGGTGTGCCAGATCATCATCGCCTGCTCGATGCTTTACAATCTTGCTTTGCGACGCCAGGTGCCTTTTCTGCAGGAGGGTGGCCCAGATGACGGTGTTGTGGCAGCTGTGGAGCCTGTGGACAGTGATGAGGAGGAAGCTGAGGAAGAAGACATAGACAACAGAGAGTCAGTCATACAGCAATATTTCCAGTGACACACAGGTGAGAAAAACTTTTTTTCACATTACATTCACTTTCACACTTCTACCTCTATCCTGTCTGTTACTTAATAGCAGTATTTTGTCACTGATTTGTACCCTTCCATTACGGTTTCACAGGTGTGGTTACCAACGTGTGTCATCTGCTTGCATCCTTCAAGGACTTGTGATGTGTGACATAGGTATGTTGGCTTTACAAATGGGAATGCATTTCAACACTGTCATTGATAATACAAATTAACCAAATCACAGACTGACTTCAGATTGTTTTGTGGTTAAAGGATGTTTATTTAAGTGCTCAAAAATGGAGGGGGGTTGTAAAATGGTGATGGGGGACGGTGGAGGAATGTCCATGGCAGAGTCCAGTCTATTGGTCACACAGGTGCACTGCCCATATGGGCATAGGAAGTGGAGCTGGGGCAGTTTCAGTGTGGACAGGGTAACAAAGTGGGACAGTGGGAGGACAATCAGGGTGGTCTCATTTCCTGGCGGGGGTCTTGCCATCTTGCTCTGTCCTGTTCCTGGATCTCAAGACCGCTTGCGTGGTGGTTGTCCGTCTGCAGGGGGTGGGGTGCTGGTGTGGTGGTCGTGTGGCGGAGCGTCCTGTCCACTAGCGCTGGCGGAGGTGGAGGGCAGTTCATCATCCATGCTAGTGTCAGGGGCCCCTTGGAGTACCACGGTGTCCATCATGGTTTTTTGTATGTCCTTCAGCACCCCTACATTGGTGCCCAGGGCGTAGCTGATGGTCCTGAGCTCCTCCCTGAACCCCAAATACTGTTCCTCCTGGGGGCGCTGGGTCTCCTGAAACTTGGCTAGGACCGTCGCCATCGTCTCCTGGGAGTGGTGGTATGCTCCCATGATGGAGGAGAGGGCCTCGTGGAGAGTGGGTTGCCTTGGCCTGTCCGCCCCCTGTCGCACAGCAGCCCTCCCAGTTCCCCTGTGTTCCTGTGCCTCCGTCCCCTGGACCGTGTGCCCACTACCACTGCCCCCAGGTCCCTGTTGTTGTTGGGGTGGTGGGTTATCCTGGGTTCCCTGTAGTGGTGGACACACAGCTGATTGACGTGTCCTGGGTACGGAGGTATGGGCCCGCTGGGTGGGTGCTGTGGTGGTGTTACCAGAGGGTGGAAGGTCGTTGTTGGGCTGTGCCTGTACAAGGGGAAACGACTGTCCTGAGGCCCACGATGGTCCGGGCTGGTCATCAGGATCCAGTAGGGCAGAGCTGCTGTCATCACTGTGGGCCTCTTCTGTGGGTGGAGTGGAGATGTCTGGACGCTCCTGTGTGGTGACGTTCCTTAGTGGTCCTGCAGGGATATAAGAGCATGATTATTGTATGTGTGTGTGTCATGGTGTGCAATGGGTGGGTGTTTTTGTACCCCAGTGCAAGCATTCCTGTGTGTGGGTTTGTGTGATGATGGTTAGGGGGTTGTTATGGGTATGTGCAGTGAGCATGCTTTGGTGAGGGGTGACCATGCTTAGTTGTGTCATGCAGGGCTTGGTGTTGGAATGTGTGGTTTGTGTTATTAGTACATTAGTGAGGAGTTGGAGTGATAGGGGAGGGGGTGAGGGTGGGGGTGTGTGATGACATGCAGGTAGGGTGGGGGACATGATAGTTAAGATTTGACTTACCAGTGTCCATTCCTCCACCGACTCCTCCGAGGCCCTCTGGATGCATGATGGTCAAGACTTGCTCCTCCCATGTTGTTAGTTGTGGGGGAGGAGGTGGGGGTCCGCCGCCAGTCCGCTGCACCGCAATATTGTGCCTGGAGACCACTGAACGCACCTTCCCCCGTAGGTCGTTCCACCTCTTCCTGATGTCATCCCGATTTCTTGGGTGCTGTCCCACTGCGTTGACCCTGTTGACTATTCTGCGCCATAGCTCCATCTTCCTGGCTATGGATGTGTGCTGCACCTGTGAGCCAAATAGCTGTGGCTCTACATGTAGAATTTCCTCCACCATGATGCGTAGCTCCTCCTCGGAAAACCGGGGGTGTCTTTGGCGTGACATTGGGTCGTTTGGGTGATGTGTGGGGTGGTGTCAGTGTTGATGTGTGTGGTAATGTGTAGTGGTGTGTGGTGTATTGTGTGTGTAATGTTGTATGGGTGACGGTGTTGTGTGCCTCTGTGTGGTGGGGTTCTCTGTTGCTGTGCTCTCTGTCTCTCTGGCCTTCGGTCGTGACTTGTGGTCGTAGGGGTTTGTGGGTGTGTGTTTTATATTGTGTTGGGTGTGTGGGAGTGTTGTTTATATGTGTATCAGGTGTGTGTATTTGGAATTGTCCAATGTGGCGGTGTTTTGGAGATGTGTGTGTATTTTGAGCGCAGCGGTGTGTACCGCCAATGGAATACCGCGGTTGAAAGACCCCCGCGTGGATTCGTGGGTCGTGATAGCATGGGCGTGTTTCTGTTGGCGTGACGGTGGAGGTTTTGTTTTCGCCAGTTTTACTCTGACCTTTGGTGTGGCGGACTAGTGTGGGTGTCTGAATTTCGGAGGGTTCCGAGCTGTGGGTCATAATAGCTGTGGTGGAATTCTGCGGTCGCGGCGGTGTATTGGCAGTCTTCTGCACGGCGGTAAGCGGCTTTTACCGCCAATATTGTAATGACCCCCATAATGAGGGCCATAGTCATTGATCTGTCTGTCCTGCTCAAACAGATGTTGCAACATGTAATAGGTCAAGCTCCAACATGTTTGTACCTCCAGTATGAGGGCTTTAACTGATATTCTGTTAGCACATTGAATAATCGGTAGCTGCTTCTGGGATTCAAAAGAAGGGCTGAAAATATTGCAGATTCTTCTGAAGGTGGTCAGTATGTTGCTGACTATGTATTTATTTTGAAGAAACTCCTGCAAAACCAGATTGATGGAATGTGCCAAAAACAGGACCCTGACATCGCCACCTTCTTCCATGGCCTTGGCTATATTACCACCACTGTCTGTGGCAACAAATCCAATTCTGAGACCTCTAATTTGAGGCCATTCAGACATCTTGCTATTAAATTCATCCAAGATGTTTGCAGCTGTATATGATTTTTCCATGACTACTGTTGCATGCCGTTGAAAGCTCTTAAAACTTTCTTCAGGACTAAGACCTGTAGATAGCTGTTACCTTACCCACACAAAAGAGATCTAGTGTGCAGTGATGCAGACGTAATAAGTCTTGTCTGTCATCAGGTGGATAGTCTGAACAGCACTTTGCGACAAAGCTTGCGGCAGCACATAATGATGCAGTGCTGGAACAGCAACTGTGACAAAATAAGACCAACTTGGAACCTTTAATTTTGGGCCGATGGTTGTCAGAAATTAAAAAAATCCTGCCCCTTCAACAAAAGAAAAAGGGAGAAGGTCAGCGCTAACATTTTCACCAGCTTTCTATTGTACAAATGTGCTCTTGGCTGGTTGCCGTCGTAGGGTCCCTCCTACCTAAACATGCCCGTAATAGAAACCTGAATTTTCTTCCTTTCTGGGGCCATTGATGCAAGCCACTTTCTAGAAGGAGGAGGTAGTAGACTCAATGTGCGTCTTGGAGCATTCACTGTATGCCATGGTGACTCCATCTGTGCCATTTTGAGGCCACTGAGGCTGGGGATTCTGGCGCACTGCTGGGGACAGTGCTGTGTTGTGTAAAGATGTCACCTCTTTCTTCCTCAGGACCTCCAACATGATTGGTGCTGATGTTTCCCGGCTCTCCTCACCTTCACCACAACCATGTTTAGCAAATTTATTAAAATAATCCTTCCACCGGATTGTGTGATGTTTTTTCATATGAGTTGTTTGACTTCCAGTACCATGAACCAAGTTTACCTCAATGAACACTTGTGTGGAAAATGGAACACATTATAATGTTCTCCTACTTGCGAAGTGTAAAAAAGTCCTAAACTGGGAAGGGGCACTTTCTTAATGGGACAGTGCCAATGCCTGACGAAGAACTGGAGTTAGGCTGGTGTGTCATCAATTGCCACTCTACAGTACATACTTCTAGTGAGGTAGGAGTCGGTATGGGTTTCAGCTGGGGCTTTATAAATCTGGGAGCTGGCAGTGTTACCTGTGCCACACCCCTTGGAGAAGGTTGAATAGGAGGAGTAATGTCGGACTCCTCTGTGCCAGCTTCCATAACAATGCCTGGCTCGTCATTGTCATCCTCATCATCATCACCCTCCATAATTCTAAGGCTTTCAGGAACTTTTCTTTTCCCTTGTCTCTCCTAGCATTTCTCAGACTTTTCTGGGTTCCAATCTATGTCCAGATCATCATCAGAATGGATGCTTGGAGAAGATGGTGGAATACCTTTCCTTTTTCCGGCTGGAGATGTGGGAGCCAATGATTCAAAAAGAGGAGTTTCTTGCTTGGTAGACAGCTCAACCTCCAGTCGGGCTTAGGTTGGGGTGGTGCTCTTGATGTGGTAGTGCTGCTCCCAGGTTTCGCCCTGCAGTCCAATGTAGTAGGCACATGCTCCCGAAAAAGGTAGTGGTTGGAATGCTAGTGGTGAAAGGCTGCTTATTCTCACTGACAACTTCCTTTTCAGCACCTTTCATTGGAGCCATCTTAAATCTGTCAGTTGGCAGAGGCACTAGGCTGCAGAAGCCTTTAGTTTGGCAGTACTGTGAGTGATATATCTTCTTCTCTTGTGCACCAAAAAGCAGACAAGCAAGAAATACATTTAGTGAAATGTGGCATTGTTGCAGTTTGAATTAGTGCAAACAATGGCAATATAATGTATTATGGTTGGTTACCTAAGAAATAAAAATACAAAATTACAATAAAAAAGAATATAATAAAATTATAATTATAAATTTCTGATGTTTGGGAGTATGAGAAACCTATTGTAAGGCAAAAACGTGCAGATGAAAAAATGTATTTAATATAAAGCAGTGTTCATCATAATTATATTCATAATAATAGTACACATTTGCTACAATGATACTCCAGCATAATATTAAACTGAGATCACATCCGTGCAAGCCTACGGCATAAGCACCATGGGTGGCTGCACAAAATGGCTGCTACCACATGGTCAAACAACTACAGTGAGCAAGGAGGTATGGAAAACAAAGGCACATACAAGCCAATGGCGAAGGCACACTGGTTGAGTACAAAAATGTCCTTTGTCCACATGGTCAAACAACAACAACGAGCAAGGAGGTATGGACAACAAAAACACATGCAAGCGTATAGCAAAAAGCACACTGGCTGGCTGCACAAAATGTCCACCAGCCACATGGTTGAACAACAGAAGCGAACAAGGAGGCATGGAGAACAAAGAACACATTCAGTCCGATGGACACTGACTACACAAAATGGTATGGAGAACAAAGACAAATTGTGGCTGATGGCAAACACACTCTCACACACATACACAAAGGAGGCAAGGTAACACTGAATAAAACACTACCAGTAATTCAGCAATGCCAAGCACGAATATTAAGTAAGCTATAAACTTTTACAAGAACACAAATCCTCCTATGGCAGCAAATATTATCCCACACATACAATTCAGGTAGAAAAAATACAAGCAATAACCAACATTTTTAACTTAATCCAATGACATACCTGCCCTAAATGATGTCTTAAAAAACATATACCACATAAAAAAAAAATTAACTCGCTGATGACTAGTACCATACCTCCTGGCTGGATGGCCCATTGAAAGACTAGGCCACATTGTAAAATAAATGAATATTGCAAATAAGATAAACATGGAGAAAAGGTACTGAACTGTGCAACATGTCTTCTTTACAAAAGGTCTAAAATGAAATGTAGAAAATTAAATGCCCCCAGGCCACCCACCACAATGAAATCTATAAATCAAATAAAAGTACAAACAAATACTGTTGCATGCCATATCAAACATACAACACCCTTATACAATAGGTTTTTAACTTACTTGTGTGATATCATAAAAACAAAGTCCTTAAATCAAAAGGCATATATCCAGCAAAGAGAGTGATCCTTCCACCTCGAAATCCAAGTGTAAATTGACCCGGAGATAGACAAAGCAGTGGGAGATGGAGTGTCAGGGGCAGTTCCTTCCTGTTGGATTTTTTGTTTTAAAAAAAGGTTACTCTCACTTAATAACAAGGAGAACGGTCTGCTGGAGAAGAAAATCTACTAAAAAAAAGTCTTTACAAGTAGATTGAGCTGCTTCTCAAGTAGAGAACTTACTCAAGGTGCAGGCGCAAGCAGCACTATAATTGAGCTGTCATGGCTGCTAGACCCGCAAAGCAGGCATGAAATCTCATGCATGCTCGCTGGTGACCAGAGAATATTGTGGTGTTCCCAAGAAAGTGCAAAAAACAAATCTCTCGGAATAAAGAATTCCACTTCATACCAGGTGGCAGAATTTGGGAACTCAACATTACTCTGTTTAATGTGGAGTGCCTGAATTCCAACTTTGCAAGCAGAGCGGATTTTACCACCTGGCCCAGTCAATATGATATTTTTGGTCCTACAGAAACTAATCAGAACCCTTATGTTTTTAAAATTTCTATGGATGATATCATAACACGGTTGTTGTGCCTGATGATTGGGATGTGAAAACAGTCTCTCCAATGTTTTCTGAGCTTGAATATTATACTGTTTTAGAAAGTGAAGATGTTAAAGAATTCTGTCAACCATGGAGAAATATATTATTATCATCATTATGTGTACCATTACCTACATAGAGTTAGTACTCCACTTACAGTGTGTAGAGTTCTAAAACATATTCAGACAAATGGACATACTTTTCTGGGCATGATGTTACTGATCCAGTATCTTGTTATTTCAAATTACACTCGTCTAAACAAGGAGAAACATGCTGACTGCTACTAAATTAATGTATTCAGATTCATTTTTTTCTCAACTAGCCATTAAGAGTTATTAATATTGGAAAGGCACAATTGATTTAAAATCAGTTTGGGTAACAAAAGATTGTCAAGTACATGACATGGATGCCTTATCTAAAGTATACCTAATTCCATTGCAGATGATTGTTCATAAAACACCATTCAGCAGACAACCTGCTTAGGTTTTGCTAAAATTAAAGTCATGAATGTGCCCAGTATCCCTTCAATTGCAAAATTTGACAATTGGCAACATCTGGTAAATTACACAGAAGATCAGATCAATGATATGGTCAGAAATGGTACACTTAATTCAACACGTTCAGGTCGCAGCTGGTGGATATTGTAGCTAGTGGACACGAATGGTTGTTATGTATGTTTTATTAATTCTACACAGAGTTTTAAAGCAATCAGACCGGACTCTCGTTACATCGAGACCCAACATGCAGGGTTTGCCACTACATATAGCTCAGAAAAGGTATGTCAGCAAAGGTTGCTCCATTGCACCTTAACAGCCTTAAATGCGCACCTCTCGTTCCTCTCTAGTAACATGGATTGGAAAGATTTCTTGTGAGGTCCTAGATTACCACGCTCCAAAAGATTCTTGTATGCAACATATAATGAAATACAGAAGCATTCTCAAATGGAAGCTGCAGCTTGTTTGAGACAGACCCATCAAATTTAGAGAAAGCATTTTCCTTTGTGATAATGGGATGAATACACTGTCCTCTCGCAATACACTAAACAACATTGTGCCATTTGCAATTGAGAGTCACCTTAGATCTATAATGCAGCTAAGTTGGACTTTACAGGTTCTGAAATCAAACCGCGTGCCTTGGAAGCATGTGAACTCAAAAGAGTTATTCTTGTCCTTCAATTTAACATGCAAACAATAGACAACAAGAAAGAAGGATGCATTGCACAATGCTTAATATTGAAAAATTAGAAAAGCTGCCTTTGACAGTAGGTGAGACACCAGCTGCAGTGTGGTTAGTACATTAATTTATCTCCCTGCCAAGCTCTATGTTTCAATTAACATTGTGTTTGAAACATTTTCCAGTAGCCAAATTTGAAGCTTTAGGGGAGAGTTTTATACATGATGAGTGGAAATTGACTTTTGATTACAATTGTATGAGCAGGGAAAAGCAAGTGTTTCTCAGTGGTAGTGATTGTGAAACTTCTGTAAGCCACTCAATGATTTGTGAACAAGTTACATTGCACGGCATATGTAACACATCAGTTGCTAATTTAGCTTGTTGCTTGAAGGGAGTTCCCATCCCCTTGATTTGCTCAGTGTTTCAGTTGCTTTCAAAAGGAAGTTATGTTAACTGAGCAAGGATGCTGTGTTGTGTATGTGATTTCTGTTTCTCAAATAGTGACCTGCTGTGATAATTTCTTATTTCCCCCAATGCATGAGATTAGGGTAGCAAGTGTGTGGCCTTCCATTCCTACCTTTAATGTTAACTCAAACAAGCTGAGCCAACTAGAAACACTATTGTTTCAAAACACGTGGGGCTTTTTTCTGCCCATGAGACATTCAAATTGTTTTTAAATACCAACTTTCAAAGGCACTTTGGTAAACTTGTGAGACGCCTTTTTAATGCTTCCAATAGTGCTGGCACTTTTTTAAAGGGATTGGGTCTGGTTTTGTCAGCACTTTCCAGACTTTCTTTGGAGTAATTGCATCCTTTAAATACTCCCTGATCTTAAATGTTTTTGGAGGCATACCGCTTGAATTGGCATTAATTGTCAGTATTTTACTATTACTATTTTTGCTCTGCAATGAATATCCTATTTCAAAGCCGAATGTTGGTGGAATGTCTGCATGTGCAGCTCTGTCGTGAATGCATGTGCTGTACTTTGGTGTATCTTTGTTGGAGGAACTAAACACCAACTGGTCTTTGTCTTTTTAACCAGTATGATTCTACAGTATACAGCCTCTGTCTCCGATGTCCTTGGTGCCCTTTTGAGTGCACACTGGATGTGTGTCTTGCACAGCAATGGGTATTAACTACAGACATGTTCATATGATGTTTCTATTGAGGGATCATTTCTGGAGCTGTCTTGTGCGACTACGGTTGCTTCAAGATGCCTTTTATGAACCATCCAACGTGGATATCGATGCTACAGCTCCAAATATGTTTTCATCTGACTCAATGACTGGGGACATTGTTCAAGATGCTACTTCCTCGGTGGAGGCTGAGGCTTTGGATCATGTATGTTCCTTTGGTTTGCTCACTGGGGCTTTTAAAGGTGCTGCTGTATGCGGGATCCTCCTTAGACTCCCTTCCCACTGATGTTTTGGATGACATAATGGCTGCCGTCGATTACATTTAAATTTGACTTTTGTCTTTTGGCATACTGACTATTTTTAATTGACTACTTTACTACTTTGTGTGAATATTTATTGCTTTTAGGATTTTAAATGTTATTGTTTCTAGTATTTTAAATGGGTTATAAGAATCTGTCTTTTCCAACTGGCAAAGGAAAGGTGTCATTAGGACCTCGAGAACCCGAATTGGTCACACCTGCTTTAGCTTTGTTTTACAATTCATATTTTAATCATTTTTGTATGGCTGCTTGCAGCGATGCTTTTTTCATATTTTTATCAGCTTGCTTTTATTCTAGGAAAATGAAGAAAAAGCTGCTTATTTAGATGTACTCAGCACTTTCTGTCCAAGGCTAAAGAACTTTGTACACAATATGCTAGTTGTGTTGCCCATTTAAGAGACAACTTCTAACACCTAGACACCTCATTGCATTCTACTTTTACTTCCAGTACAGTATGGTTTATTAAATAAATGGTGCACAGACCAAGAGGGGACAGAGGGCATTGTGGCCATGATCATCCTGGCACACAAGCTGTGCGACATGCAGCTTGGTTACCACTGATCAACCAGCCTCTTAAGAGGATTGCCATCTACATCACCGACAAATTCATGACACTGTTTCTTGGTATGGGTTGGGGCTAATCCCTTGGATCTGGCCAGGCACAAGGGTACATTCACTATGCTCTCAGCTTAGACATAGATTAAGGTAGGAATCTCTAGAACATCTAGAATCACATACACCACGGTTGGATTTTTTTTTACCATGTTTTTCATGCTAATTACTTTGCTTTGTTTCATTTGCCGAATTATTGCAGCTCATTCATATTTGCCAGATTGCACTTGTATTAGAAGTATTGAAAACTTATTGCGCCACCTCTCTTTTTTACACCTCGACACTCATGAGTAATAATATGAAAGGGGTGAGGTATGCTTCCATGGCTTCCCCGGGGACTCATAGTGTCATGTTCAGGTTGCCATAATCATCTTCCACCCTGGTTGGTTTGGTGTTCATGTGAAGCCAGGAGTTAGGCTGACAGTTACTGATGGTGTGGATGGACTCGATCTCCCACACTTTGCAGTTCTATTGTCCTGACCATGCAGTCTTATAACTATTGTAGGAACCATGTAACACTTGTACCTCACATCCATGGCCTGGGAAGGCCTTTCTGTGCACATCAGAGCCACCACATCAGTCCTTGACATGGCTCCTTGTCTAGTCATCAGACTTGGCCAGCTCAGCTCCCTCCTTATTTAGTACATTGATACACTTATGGGTGCAATGTGAGTTTTGCAAATAGCCATAACATGACCAAATATCTAACACCAGCAATAGCCACTCATGTTTGCTTTGTTCGCATTATTGCCATGCTTATGCAACAGGTATTTTTATCCTAATGAAATCTTGTTACATGCTGGTTTGGACTGGCACCTCACATCCAAAATGGATGTGAGGACACATTAAGCTGTAAAAAAATACTACAAAATCATGAGTGATGCAAACATCAGTTGTTTGGATTGAGTTTGCTCTCACTGTTCTTGTGGATAGGATTTTTATCTGAATAAAATTATTTTGTTGATGCAACATAGTGTAATGGTATAATCACAGGCATTTTGTGTAACAATCCTAATACGAATTGGTTACACCTGTGTAAAATTAATGTTGCAGTGACCTAGTATTTAATAAGACTTTTTCGATTGTTGCAATCTGGCTTTCATGCAGCTTCGCTCAATGCAGGATTCTAGGTTTACACACTGGATAGATGTTACCAGCAAACTTGTTTTTAAGTCTGGTAATAAAATGCTTGATCAGGCCAAGGTGCAAGGCCCATCAAATGAATTTTCTTTTTGTCTCGGATATTTAGATTGTGAAAAGATTATCATACATGTCTTGATTTAGGCACACTGTACTGCACAAAAACAATCCTTAAAGGCTTTTTCCTCTGCAGAATGCAGCACACAAAGAAAGCAGAAAGAATGAGGAGAAATAAACAGTTTTCTCCTTGTTACACCTCTCATAGGGAGTCGTATCTTTTTGGCACATTCCCAGGTTTATAAAGTCATGTAAATCTGGGGATGTGACAAAATCCATGGATGTTGTGTGGGAACGTTCACACAACATCCATGGAAATGCTTCCCTGGTGCAGAGTAAAGTAATGCAGTGATTTGCACTGCATTACACTATTTGAGATTTATGAAGCCACAATGGGCCATGCAAGGTGGCCCTGCATGGCTTCATGAATCTCACTTAAGGATTGTGTCGCTCTTGCACCACAATGTGTAAATATGGTCCTACATTTATTTTTTTACTTTAACTGTGTGTTCGCTTTTTATTTACTTATTTATCTATAATTTTCCACAGTTCATAGATTGTATATGCCGTTCCACAGGAATATAAGAACATTGAATTACAAAATACAATAAGAATGCATACATTATGAGTACAAAGATTAAAATAAATGTTCTTTGGGTCTGTATGCTACAGTTGCAGCACTCAGCTGTTCAAGAAATACACCTATCGTTAGAATATAGTAATATTGAAAGAATGGAGGAGAAAGGAGAAAGTTTGGGAGAGATGGGCTCACCAAACTGAATTAGAGATGTAGAGAGAGAATTGTATTGTGATGTTTGGATGAGTCCAATTCAAGGCATGTTAAGTCTTTCTGGAACAAAGAATTGTAGGAGCTACCCTGTAAGGAAGATGTGAAAGCATTAAAAAGAAAAGGCTATGGCATATTGTTTGCTGGAAGTTCCAAAAGAATGTCCCATAACATCAGTGAGATCAAGGTTCCCAAGAGATTTTCAATTTCTCTTCAGACCAGGAAGGAGTGACAGTATCTCAGGGTTTGTGCACCAACAAGTCGTTCTATAGATGCACTTTACTTCATCAAATAGCAATTGCAAGCTGATGAAGAGGATTAATCTGGTCATCATACAATGCAGTCTCTAGAATGGTGAGGTATACTTTGTGTTCTTGCGAGTAGAGATTTCTTTTTTCTAGTTTTCACACACCTGTGAAATGTGCAAAAACTAACGTCCATGGATGTAACATTTTCTCTTGTGCAGTAGTATTAATTAGTATTGCTGGAAAATGTATTTGTGAGATTGGAGGTAGAGTTTTTTGTCAAGAATGAATCATACAGATTAGTGCACTTAATGAAAATTATCTCACAGACAAGGATGCTGCAAGAATTGAAGTAGAACCTTTTCATGGGTGAGGACAGGGCAAGCAGAAACTCTGTTTCACGCGCACCTAGTTAGGGTAGTAGTGAGTCATTCACTTGTCATTTTTTTTTCAAAACAGTCTTTGGAGGATGCTTTCAAGCAGTGTCAGAACTTTTTATTTTTATTTATGAGACAGTTTTCAACCAGTTTGTAGATTAACACAACATTTAACAAATGTTTTGTAACCTTCAACTCAGTTCAATGATATCATTAGGTAAACCCTGCTGAGGCAGATGTCTTAATTAGAAATTATTAATGAGTGTTTATGTATTTTGAATAATGACTTATGTAGAAAATGAATAACATAAAGACAATAATGTACACGTTTGAAATTGTGACCTCGAAGATTGGCCACCAGTGTTCACGAATTTTACTAATTAATGATTAATACTTAATAAATATTGAAAATGTAGTAGATTAATGTAGTAATATGTCATTTTAAGGGTTGTGAAGTATGTTCTTGCTTATTAATTGTAGGCTTTAACTTAGCGAGTGTCTTGGTCTAGTGTTTCCAGGCCTCATGCAGAAGCTGTATTTTCTAGCACTTAATAGAAAATGCTGACAGAGTAAACTGATTGTGAAATGGTCATTGTTTTAATAAAATGCTTAGCAGAAGCTTTCCATGAGAAAAGTTATGTGTAGTATGTGTGAGAACTACTTTCCCAGGATGCGAACAATGAAGACACTGACTGGAGAAGAAGATGCAACAAATGTGATACCTGACGTGCCGGATGATGAGAACATCGTAAAGCAGACCAATCAACATTGTGTGAAGGGCGAAATATTAGAATTCAATGATTTGGTATAGAAATATTATTGGATAGAGTAATAACGTACAATTAATTGACCAATTGAGAATTAGGAGATAGTTTGGGTGACTTTGCTATATCAACGGGACAGAGGAAAAGGACTTCAGACCTTATCCTGATTTTGTGATGCACTATTTAGAGAAGAAGAGACTCAAGATTCTGTCTTTGGCCTCATACTCTCTGACTGAGAGCCTGATGTTTCCTGATTGATTGATGACCTGACGAAGACTGATTCTGTTTGCTGACCCATACCGTGGACAGGTAGATATGACAATATGACTGAAACTTATTTTTATGCCTTTTCTTTCTAGGTACCAACTGCGCTGTCTTGATAGTTAAATATTTTCTAAAATTGGGTTCTAAATTGTTTTGCATGAAGCCCCACATGATGATGCTAATCTGGGTTAGTTGAAACTATCTACATGACGACTGACAGTTTGCAGGGACAGATGTTTGATGAGCTATCTTCCTGAATTCTATGTATCATATAACACTATTGCAGCTGACTTTGCTATTGATTTGCGCCATTGCCTTAGAATGTATTGTGATTCAAGCTTTGGTTAGATTACATTTGTTTTGTCGCTTTGGTCAACCAGTACTGTTCTTATATGTACTTCATTTGATTTTGAGATTAATCTACATGACTTTGTCATTGTTAATATAAGGGAAATAAAATAACTAAACTTTACCAAAGGTGTGGTTATTCATGGCTGAAAAGTCATGGTGCGTGACAATTACAAACTACATTGATCATTGATTATATATTTGACTAATGATTATTGATTATTGTGTATTGATTATTGTTTCTGTTCTGGAGCTATGGTAAGAATATCTTAAATGACTCAAAAGGTTCATTGACCTATACACGTCCCCTTGTAAGTTTACTTATTAAGGACCGACGCGCTAACAGTTATGGTAGCAGACTGATGGTTTGTCCCTTTAAGAGCTTGCCATAAGTGTCCGGTATAAGGTGCTAACAGTTGTGGTAAAGGAGACTGATGGTTAGACTCTTTGAGAGCTTGCAATAGGTGTCCAGAACTGAGTGACAGGGGTTAACAGTTGTGAGAAGAGACTGGACAGGTGTCCTTAGTTATGGTAATAGTTTAAGATTGAACCAGTAAGAGTTCACTATTATTGAGATTTGGTTTTCAAGATGACACATTTAGAGACAAAGATGCTCCCTTAAGCCCAGAAATGACTTTCCCAGATCCTGGATCCTGCTGGTGGTGTTGGGTATGTTCCTGGCGTTCTAGTGATAGAGTGAGAGAGATAGGTTGCGCTTGCACAGCTTATGCAAATTGCAGGTGATTTGTGACATATGAGAGAATTTAAGTAGTTTACGTATTCCAAAATGAAGTTTTAGTAGGAGTGTGCATACTCCACAGTATGGGAGTAGGGAAGTAGTCGAACTTCACATGTGTGTGGCGATTTGTGCTAAAAAATTGTCCAAGTGGTTGTTGGTTGTTGGTAGACCATGCGTGGTCTAAGACTCCAAAGTATGTTGAAAAAGTGTATGAGACGCTTGGCTATATGTTGTAATCTGTCTGGTTTAGTAGGTTGATCGGGTGTGGTCAACAAGTCAGTGTGTGAGTTAAGTGGGCGAGAGAAAATTTAGACTGAGATTTGGCAAGTCCTATGTGCACCAGAACAGACCCTTTGATCAGATGAGCGTTAAATTTGCGGGTTGAATTTTGCTTGCAAATCTGGGAGACAGAGAAAGAGGTATAGCTGCATTAGCGAAAGGGCCATCAGTGAAAATTCTAAAGGTTTCTGAAGCAATTGTATTACCCTCCTGTAGTAAACCAGCAGATTTGTTTTTGGATTTTGGTTTTTGATTATTGCTCGCAATATTTTGTATTAGTTTGTGAGAATTGGAGTTTAGGAGGACGAGCCACAAGACTTTGTCAGCCGCAGTACGTATGAGTGTGACGTCATTGGAGCCATGCTGGGATAGGTCGGTTAATGAGAAGGGTCACACATGGATTGGCAGCTGTCCATGAGAGGCAATAGGTTGAGAACGTGGATGAAAGGAATCTTGGGAGTAAAAGTAATTTCCTGATTTGATTTTGAATAAATAAGAGTAGAAAAGATCAAGTTTTTCAAGGCGTTGAAGAGTGTCCTTAGGGGAGATACTTACATTAGAGTGAATGTAGGGGAGCCTTCACCGCTAGAGAATACACAGGCTTACATTGTAATGGAGGAGCGAGGCATCTTGCCATCTCTTTGGTTAAAGCAATGGTGCAAGTTGACAGAGGAAAATGGAAGCTTAGCGTTTCCTGAGAATGAAACGTTCAATTATGAGTGAACAGGGAGCGGTGTCTCAGAGTCTAATGAGGAGGGGACCAAATGATGAAGTTCAGGTAGTCTCTTCTGTGGGCCAGACTTTTGATGGATTGAGATCATTGTTAGATCTCAGTCCACTCGTTGCACTTCCTGATGCTGTGAATGGACCTAGGTACAACAGGTGCCACCGGTGCATGAGAGTAACATTTTGCGACAGGGACTGACAGCTCAGCAATTGACTGAATGGTTAGACAAGCTGAATACCCCATATAATGCTTCTAAGGGTAAGGAGCAGATCAATTGTGTCAGATTGAGCATGGAAGTGGGTGAATTAGTCGAGGGAACAGTTGGGGAGAATAGATTAGAGTCCTACACAGAAGCAGAGTTGAAATACTTATGCCCAAGGATTATAAGAGAGGTGGGAAAAGTGCATCAGAGTTTAGCAGAGTTGGCAGAACAACATGGCATAGAAGTCAAGAAAACGAAGCATTTGAAGAGAAGTTACAGATTAGATTTTGAGGCAAAGAATTTTGAACACATGAGGTCTGCTGGAATGAAGGCGCACGTTAAGGAACTATTGCAGAGTGCTCAGGTTTGGGGACCATTAGAGAAGTGGGAAGACAGATGGGTAAAGAAAAGAGACAAGAAAAAACAAGGTTCTCTAGAAGTGACTGAGAATGTACAACAGGACAAGGATCCAGTGAAGATTTTACCAATGAGGAAAATCCCAGGGGGAAATTTTGTTCATGTCCCTTGGAGTAGGAGTAATATTCTATCTTTACAAATGATTATCCAAAATTGAGAGAGTAGCCAGTAGAGTGGTATCATCAGATAGACAGGTTCGTGAAGCTCGCGAAGTGTCCGTGGGAAGATTTGAGCACCTTATTGGAGATAGTGGTTCCAGCTGATTTGTGGGTCGAGTGTAAGAGAGCTGTAGATTGGCCATCAAGTGAACCGGAGAGAGACAAGAGTGCAAGTGCACCGTCTCCGGAGGTAATGAAATATTGCTATAAGGTGATGGAGTTTCTGAAAACAAGGATTTTACCTAAGAATATTGATTGGCAAAGGATCAATTGGTTCAGGGAGTACAGTGGCAAAGAAGCAATTGAGCTGTAGGACATGCCGCACTTTGTGTTCAGATTTGTGGAAGGATTGAGACCTGAGATAGGTCAGAAAATTAAGAGTCATTGGATTTGCTGGCAAGCAAAGACGATTGATGAGGTGTTGCAGTATCCAAAATATTGTAGTGACAAGATTGCATTGAAGCAGAAAAAGTTGAAAGAGAAGGCGATGGTGATGCAGATTAAGCCAGCTCAAAGAGGAGTGCAGGGATGTTTTGTGCAGCAGATACCACAGCAGCAGGGAAATGTCATGTTTCAGCCTCAGATGAGAGGTAGAGGCCGTGGAGGCAATATGAATTGTGGTCCGGATGTGAATACTGTAGTGGTTCAAAATGATGTGTAGGGAATGAAGAAGCTATTGCCGTATCACATTTGCAGAGCTGTGGGACAGTGGAAGTGGGAGCGTCCGATGAAGGTGCAAGAGGGTGTTGTTCAGCAAGGTGACAACGTCAATACATTTCAGAATGTGAGAGGACTGATATTAGGGGATCCTAATCCAAATTTCCAGAATAATGCGAATCAGATGCAAAATTTCCAGCCCAGGCAGCAGGTGCAAATGCCCCGTGCATAAGTGTCACAGTTGCAGCCAATGCAGCAGCTGGTTCCCATAGTACCTAGACAGCCAATGCAGATACCTCAAGCCCTGATGGAGCAGCAACAGATGATGCTTGCTCAAAAGGTCACAGGTCAGAGATAAGACAGAAGTAATAACACACTGGACCAATTCCCTTTACACAGCGAGAATGAACTAAATGATGAATGGACGAGTGACAGTTTAGATGAGGAGCCATGTGTGCATCAACTTCCTTGGATGTAGATCAGAGGGGACCCTATGTGAGGGAAAAAGTAATGGGTCACAGAGTCTCATTTATAGTGGACAAAGGCGCTACACGCTCTACCGTAAGAAGTGCAACGGTTTCGAATCTGCCCCTTTCCGGAAGAACAGTTCAGGTTGTAGGGGTAGCGAATACATTTTTGACAAACCCGATTATAGATCCAGTGCAAGTAGAGATTGGCAATTTTCAGGGACAGCATAAGTTTGTAGTCTGTGATTCGAGTTTGGTATCCCTACTGGGAAGGGACTTGGTGTGTAAGACAAAGTGTTTGATTACTTGCTCAAATGATGGAATTGAGATTCAGACAAATAGTAATGATGAGGAAGTCCCAGACCCAGAGTGTGAAGCTACAAATGGGGAGTACCCCTTGATTGAGTTTTTCCCGATGTTCACAATGAGAGAGCCTCATTCTGATTTGCAGGGAACAGTGCAAGAGAATGTGTGGGATTTCACAGGGAAAGAAGTGGATTGGATCAAGAGAATGGGGCCGATTAAGGCTACCTTGAAGCCAAATACAGTTTTTCCACAACTTCCACAGTACAACATGCCACAAGATGTCCTGATGAAAGTGGCTCAGATAACTCAGATTTTGTGAAGCAGGGAGTCCTAAAAGAGGTGTTGAGCAGCCCATGTAATTCACCAATAATGGGTTTGAACAAGCCATGTGGGAAGGTTCGAATTGTTCAGGATTTGAGAAAAATAAATGACATTGTGGTCAAATGTTGTCCCATAGAGCTCAATCTAGCTGTAATAATTTTCCAGATTCCATGTGATGCAGAGTGGTTCACAGCTGTTGATCTGTCACAAGCGTTCTTTTCTGTGCCTCTTCATGAGGATAGTCAATTTCTCTTTAGTTTCAAATTCCTGGATCGAGTCTACTGCTGCTGTCGACTTCCTCAAGGGTACACAGAGTCACCTTCCTTGTTTAACCAGATCTTGAAAAAGATTTTGGAGTCATTAGAGTTACCTTTTCAATCGACTTTGGTACAGTACATTGATGACTTATTGATTGCATCCAAGACAAGGGACTAGTGTTAGTATGACTCGACCCATTGAACCAATTGGGAAAGTATGGTCATAAAGTGTCACCACTGAAATTGCAGTACTGTCCTTGGGTCACCAGATTGAGAAAGGTTCGAGGAAAATATCTAGAAAAAGGATCACAATAATACTACAGATAAGTACTCCAATTTCACAGAGAGATGTCAGGATGTTTCTGGGTATGGTGGGCTACTGTCACCAATGGATGCCAAATTTTTCAGAGATTTTAAAACCTTTGCAAAAGCTGACTCATGAGAATGTCACAGATCCCGTATTGTTAGATCAGGAGGAAATGAGAGCATTCACCGAGTTAAGATAGAGTTTGTGCAGAGCTCCAGCATTGAGTATGCCTGAATAAACAAAACCTTTCACATTATTTTGCCATGAGCGTGTTCATTGTCTGTCTTGACGCAGGTCCATGGAGGTGCTCATCACCAAGTAGCATATTTTTCAGCTACTTTGGACCCAGTTGCAGCAGCCTTACCAGGTTGTTTGCATGCAGTTGCTGTAGTTGGTGAGAGTCTTTAACTGTGTGAAGGAGTAGTGGTGGGATATCCCCTGACTGTAATGGTCCCTCACTCGATTGAGATTTTACTGACAAGGATGAAAACCCAATGAATGGTGCTAGGTTGACTAGGTATGAGACGAGTATTTTGGGTGCTCTAAACGTGACACTGAAAAGATGTACAGTGCTGAACACAGCAACTTTACTTCCAAGTGATACTACTGAAATTGAAAAAGAAGAAGATGACGAACATGATTGTCTCGAAGTAACAGAATTTTGCACAAAACCGAGACCTGATATTAAAGTTACCAGATTGGAAGAAAATTACCAAATTGTTTTTGTTGATGGTTCTTGTCTGAGAGACAACACAGGGACACTAAGAGCAGGATATGCTGTGTGCACAATTACAGGTACCTTAGAAGTTTCCTGGCTTCGAGGAGTGTATTCTGCTCAGTTAGTGGAATTGGTCGCTCTTACTAGGGCGTGCCATGTTTCTGCTCGATTAAGATTCACTATCTATACAGCTAGTCAATACAAATTCGGAATAGTTCATGATTTTGGTCAATTGTGGTCGCAGAGAGGTTTTCTGACCTCTACTGGATCACCAGTGAGAAATGGTGAAAGAATAAAGGAGTTGCTATATGCATTTCAACTGCCTGAAAAAATTGCAGTGGTGAAATGCAGTGCGCATTTAAAGCCCCAGGACTACGTGTCACTGGGGAATGGATATGCGGATCAAGTCGCAAGGTTTTGAGCATTGAACTGAATATCATTCAAAGACAAAAGGGAATTGTTACCTGAAGAAGACACAATATGTAAGAGTTTTGCATTAAAAGCAATTGACACTTTAGAAGAGTTCACATTATTGCAGAGTAACTTTGACAGAGGGGAGAATCGTTCCTGGAGAGAAATTAAATGTGTTCAAAGACAAGATGAATTGTGGGTATCTGAGGAAGGTCAACTGGTTTTGCCAAATAGCCTGTTGTCTCAGATGGCAATGTATTATCATGGTCAGGTACACATTGGGAAGGATGCCATGTTTTGTCTGATTGGTTTAACCCCAGGTTTGGACAAGCAGCTGAAGCAGTATGCCATTGCTGTGTCATTTGTCAGCAATTAAATGCGGGGAAAGGGACAGTGGTTAATTTGAGCCACATTGGAAGAGCAAGAGGTCCATTCAGATGAATGCAATTGGATTTCATTGAGATGCCTGTGTGTGGAGGTTTGAGATATGTGTTGGTGATTGTGTGCATCTTTAGTCATTGGATTGAAGCGTACCCTTCCCAAAGAAATGATAGCCTCACTGTAGCAAAATTGCTGCTTAGGGAACTGATACCACGCTTCGGATTTCCGATCTCTTTAGAATCAGACAGGGGAACGCACTTCAATAATGAGGTGATTAAACTAATGTGTGCAGCATTGAACATTGAGCATAAGTTGCATGGTAGTTACCGCCCTGAAGCATCAGGAATAGTGGAGAAGATGTATGGTACTTTGAAGTCAAGGATTGCAAAAATGTGTGCAGCTACGAATTTGACGTGGCCTGATGCATTGCCTTTGGTGTTGATGTCAATGAGAAACACACCTGACAGGAAGACAGGATTGTCGCCCAATTAGGTCCTCATGAGCAGAGCAATGAGGTTGCCAGCAGTTCCAGCCAATGCACTTGTCAACATTACAGATGATGTCCTGTTGGATTACTGCAAGGGTCTGGCAGAGGTAGTCCGCTCTTTCTCTCAGCAGGTGAAGGCCACCACACTGCCACCGATCCACGATCCAGGGCACAACCTGAGAGCCGGTGATTGGGTTGTTGTCCAAAAGCATGTGCACAAGACGTGTTTGGAGCCTCGTTGGAAGGGACTGTACCAGGTGGTCCTAACGACTATGACAGCTGTGAAGTGTGCTGGGATCCAGAGCTGGATTCAAGCGAGTCACACAAAGAAAGTGGCATGTCCACTTGATCATGAAGAAACGTTGTTGAGAGTACCAACAACTGTGAGACAAATTACAGCACCAGAAAAGGAGCAACAAAGAGCTGAAGCTGAACCTGAGCTCATTGAAGGAGGTTCCATCACTCCTGTGGGAGACGAAGGTGGAGACCTCCAG
Source organism: Pleurodeles waltl (assembly GCF_031143425.1). Taxonomy (NCBI): domain Eukaryota; kingdom Metazoa; phylum Chordata; class Amphibia; order Caudata; family Salamandridae; genus Pleurodeles; species Pleurodeles waltl. The sequence continues at coordinate 279,510,998 of NC_090436.1, forward strand.
GAAAGTGCTGGAGAACTTTTTCTCAACTGAACCAGCAGGAGAGCCTAATGTAGAGGGGGCTCTCCCAGAAGCAGACAATTCAGAGAGGCAAACAGAGAGAGTACCAGACACAAAAGGGGAAGGAGTTGATCTGGATCAAAGTCAAGGTGGTCCAACTCCTCCTGAGCCAGTTGCAGGTCCGTCAAGAGAAAACACCATAGAGAAAGAGAAGGATTCAAGTTCAGTCCTGAAGAGAATATTGACAGAAGGCTCACAAAAAGGAGATAAGTGGCCAAATTCACCAGTGGAGAAAAGGAAAGAGGTGTTTGTTGAACCCACGATGGAGGAAGAAGTAGATACTATGAGAAAAGAAGAACTAAGTGAAGGAGAGCTGAATGGTGATCTTAAGTTAAAAAGAAAGAGAATAGCAAGTCGAAGATATGCAGGTCCTGAATGGGTGTATACAACTACAAACGAATGTCAGCAAGAGTTAATGACTTTTTGTTTTGATAGGGAAGTTCAACGTCAATATTTTGAGGTGACTTGAAGAAGAGAAAGGAGCTGAACTGTTGGAATAAAATTGAAAATTATTTTTTGAAATAGACTGTTGAAAGTAACCAGAAAATACAATTATAACCTGATTTGACTTTTGAAACCTGATTTTGACAAGCTGCTAACTGATTTTGACAAGGTGGAAGGGTTCCTGGAAGTGAAATTTGAACTGTTGAAAGAAGAGTTGTCTATTTTTGATTTTTGCTGCAAACTTTTGAGGTTCCTTCTGCTTTCTGAGCCTTTACAGATCATGGCTGATCTTGATAAGCAGGTTAGGGATGCTAGGCGCTGTAAATATATGAGCATTGGATTGGCAATTATGTGTGGGATTTTGTTTATAGTATTAATTGTGGGAATGTCTGTTCTAGACACGAAAGGAGCCAACCATACTTCTGCTTTTGAGACTACCACACTAACGGCTTTAAAGAGGTTTCAGTTAGATGAGAAGCATTTGCATGATTATACTAATGCACAAGAAGAACTTTCTTCTAACATTTTCTATCACTTGTTGAGTGAGTATGCTGAGACGACGGATTGTCTTGTGTGTATGCAGATTCCTTCATCAGTCGAGGAAGGAGTCACTTACCATAGTCTTCCACTAACGTACGGGATAAGTTGTAGTCTGTTACTAACAAGGTTCTATAACCAGGAGTATATTCAGTATTTTTACTCTAATCATGATGTTGTTTTTTAGTTTATTCCTGTTATTGGGTATTTGAGTAGAGTAGCTAAGGATAATGACATAGTATTAGTTAGAGGATTCTTTGAACTTACACTAACGTTTGGCACAGCTAATGCGCACAAAAATAACTTGACATGCTTGCTTACACCTTTAGAAAAGAGCTTCTTAGATCATACTGATGAAAGAAGAAAGGAAAAAGAAATTAGAAAAACGCTTAGAGAAAAGGACTTACAAGAATGATTATAGTGGAATTAAAATGGAAGGAAAATTAGCTTTATATGCATTACACGTAGAGAAGCTTTGTATATATAGGCCAAAGTCACACACTGACACTTTATTTGCGGGTACGAGTGAATGCAGGCATGTGTTTTTGTTTCAGAGTAAATGGACATTTATTTTCAAAGGGCAGGACCCTGCGATTCCAGGGATATATAATATTTGTGGACTTAATGCTTATTACCATCTTCCAAGAGGATAGTATGGGACAATTTATTCGGGGATAGTATTCCCAAAGTTTTACCAGATGGAGGATTTGAAAAAGTTTCCGAAAGTGACTGTATTATACCATAAGAGACAGAGGAGGGAGTCCTCTTCTGCGATAGTGGGAGATATATTTGGAGCGGTGATTCCTTCAGTGGGAGTCATCCTAAATTTGATCAAGATTCAAAAGTTGTCTACTATAGTTGATAACAGGCTGACACATTTTTCAGGGGCCATACTCCTGATAGATATGGAATTAGCTGCTGATAGAGCTATGACTTCAAAATCATCTTGCTTTAGACATTCTTCTAGCGAAGGATGGCACAGTCTGTAAAATTATTAACTCTAGGCATTGTTGCTCGTACATTCCTAACAATAGTAAAGAGATAAGTGACTTACTTACTAATCTGACTAACGCAAGTAGTGATTTGAAGGCGTTGAAAGAACCAGGTGTTTGGCAAAATGTTGGTAAGGGGTTTGCTTCAGTGGAACATTGGCTTAGTAGTGTTTGGAATGGGGTGCTGTTGAAAATTATACAGGGAATATTAATCGTTGTGGGTTACCTACTAGCAATATGGGGATTGTCCAAATTATGCAAAATAATTAAATTGAAAAGGTCTAAAAAGAATCAGAGGACGGAAGAAAAGATGAGGGAAAGAACCTATACGGAAAATTCAAAGAAGAGGCAAAATTTGGAAGAAATAGAGCTATAAAATTGTGGGTGGTAATTTTGGTGTGATGACACATTTGGTCATCAGAGGAGGGATTGCTGAAGCAGATGTCTTAATTAGAAATTATTAATGAGTGTTTATGTATTTTGAATAATGGCTTACATAGGAAATGAATAACGTAGAGAAAATAATGAACACGTTTGAAATTGTGATCTCGAAGAATTGGCTCCAGTGTTCACGAATTGTACAAACTAATGATTAATAATTATGAAATATTGAACATGTAGTAGATTAATGTAGTAATGTGTCATATTAAGGGTTGTGAAGTATGTTCTTGCTTATTAATTGTAGGCCTTAACTTAGCGAGTGTATTGGCCTAGTGTTGCCAGGCCTCATGCAGAAGCTGTATTTTTTAGCGCTTAATAGAAAATGCTGACAGAGTAAACTGACTGTGAAATGTTCATTGTTTTAATAAAATGCTTAGCAGAAGCTTTCTATGAGAACCAACTAACAGGAGAGAGTGTCCTAAAGTTTGGAAAGAGGTATGTGTAATATGTGTGAGAAGTACTTTCCCAGGAAGCGAACAATGAAGACACTGACTGGAGAAGAAGATGCAACAAATTCGATACCTGACAAGCCGGATGATGAGAACATCGTAAAGCAGACCTATCAACGTCGTGTGAAGGACGAAATATTAGAATTAATAGATTTGGTATAGAAATATTATTGGGTAGAGTAATAATGGAGGATTAATTGACCAATTGGGAATTAGGGTATAGTTTGAGTGACTTTGATGTAAAAACGCAACAGAGGAAAAAGACTTCAGACCTTTTCCTGATTTTGTGATGCGCTATTTGGAGAAGAGACTTGGGATTCTGTCATTGGTCTCATACTCTCTGACTAAGAGCCTGATGTTTGCTGATCGATTGATGACCTGAGGACGAAGACTGATTCTGTTTGCTGACCCGTACCGTGGATAGGTAGATATGACAATATGACTGAAATGTATTTTTATGCCTTTTCTTTCTAGGTACCAACTGCGCTGTCTTGATAGTTTTTCCTAGCTAGATGTTTTCTAAAATTGGGTTGTAAATTGTTTTGCATAAAGCCCCACATGCTGATGCTAATCTGGGTTAGTTGAGACTATCTACATGATGACTGACAGTTTGCAGTGACAGATGTGTGACAAGCTATCTTGCTGAATTCTATGTATCATATAACACTATCGCAGCGCACTTTGCTATTGATTTGCACCGTTGGCTTAGAATGTATTGTGATTCAAGCTTTGGTTAGATTACGTTTGTTTCATTGCTTTGGTCAACCAGTACTGTTCTTACATGTGTTTAATTTGATTTTGAGATTTATCCACATGACTTTAGCTTTGTTAATATAAGGGAAATAAAATTACTAAACTTTACCCAAGGCGTGGTTATTCATGGCTGAAAAGTCATGGTGCGTGAAAATTACTGACTCCATTGATCATTGATTATAGATTTGACCAATGATTATTGATTATTGTGTATTGATGATTGTTTCTGTTCGGGAGCTATGGTAAGAACTTCTTAAACAAGTTAAAAGGTTCATCGACCTATACGTGTCCCCTTGTAAATTTACTTATTAAGGACTGATGCGCTAACAACCCTCTCCCATTTCCCCCAAAGACAGTCATGTTGCCAGGAGCTGATGTTTTGCCCTTTTAAATACAAGTACATTGTGAGGTTCAATACATTTTTGCCACTTCTTCTATCACATATTTTCATCATCTGAGCTCTTCAGTTAAGTATAGATTTTGCAATAGCATCAGAGTTTTCAACTATGATTCTCTACTTTCACACAAAAAAGTTGAAGTTTCTCTCTCAGGAGATGATTCTTCTTCCTTTAGTTTTCCAGATGATATGTAAGAAGTTCAGGACTCCATAGTTATATCCTTTTGATGCCAGAAACAACATACAGGGCAGAAGACTTTGTTCCAGATTTCTAGAGAAGGGAGCCTGGAGTGTGGATAATTTAACAATAACACGGCCACATAAACTATTACATCTTTTTTTCTATTTTTAACAATCTCAAAGGTTTCATAGAAGGCAATGGTTTATTGACAGATGGTGTACATGGTTATTCCAATTAGGCCAAGGAGATTTTAGTGTCATCACTGTGGATAACATGGCCGCATAAACTATTACGTCTTTTTTTCTATTGACAACAATATCAAATGTTTCATAGAAGGCAATAGTGTATTCACCAATGGTTTTCATGGTTATTCCATTTAGGCCGAGGAGATTTTGGTGTCATCACTGTGGATTCTTCCTTTGCAGCTATTATCTATAAAGCTGTAAATTTCCAAACCATCTACGTCTGTCGGTTTGAAAGTAAAAGGGTTTGCAGTGAAAAGGATTATTTTTCCATTTAGAAAGGAGAACAGAGAGATGTCATAAATTATGACTTTCCTCCTGTTCTTCAGTCCCTTTAGGACGGTTGTAATAATAAAGTATCAGTGTCTACTTTAAGTTCAAGGTGTGGTTATGTCTGAGGAAGAAAGTCTGCTTTCCAAACTGTTTAAATGCATTTTTGAATTGTCCCAGTGCAGAATAAGGACTCCCGCAGAGGTTTGCCCTCGGTTCTTAAAGTATTGCAAGAGTATCTGCTTGACCCTCTTGAGATATATGATATTAACTGTTTAACAGTTAAAGTAGTTTTCCTAATGGTTCAAACATCAGCTAAGAGGATGGGTAGTTGGGAGTTTTATGTCATTATGCTTTTTTGTCTTTTTTTAGATGGCAGGAATTTTTGAGGCTAGACCCATATTTACTTCTTGACGTTTCCACAGTAATAATTAGGGACCAGAAAATGTACATGATTTCTTTCCAAATCCTTCTTCACTTGACAAAAATAAATTACATTTGTCCGGCGTTCAGAGGACATTGTTATTATATGGTGATAAAACTTGCTTTGAAGCCTCTGTTCAGGAAAAGAGGATTCCACACTGAATATTAAGCTAACTGAAATGGATATTTAGAAAATAAAGATGGATAAGATTCATGATTGCTTTGGCATATTATGTGGCTGATACACCTTTCCCAGAAGGTATTCAGTGGAGGTCAACAAGGAGTTTGGTTGCTTCATGGCCAGAGGTTGATGCTGAAATGTGTAGGGTGGCAACATGGGCAGAACCAAATACTTTAGTTCAGCACTATAAACTGTGATTATATGAAATATGTTGAGAGTAATTTGGTACTGTGGTCAGGTTTGAAGTAAATGGTATTCAGAATATTGATTAACCCCTTCTGTGCTGGGGACGTAACAGTTACGTCCACCAGCACATTGCTCCTGTGCCGAGGACGTAACAATTACATCCTCGGCCTGGAGCTTGGAGGGAGCGCTAGTGATGCCTCTGTGGGCTTCCCTCCGACCCCACCAAGGCAGGGATGGAAGGGGAAGCCATTCCCCTTCCACTCCCGACCCCCCACCCCCGTGACGTCCAATGACATCACTGAGGCGTCATCAGAGGCCACCTCCCCGTTGAGCTGGAAGCTCAGCTTCCAGCTCGATCGGAAGAGAAATGCAGAGCATTTCTCTTCAGATCATGTGATGGGGGGCTGAGAGTCTTCAAAGGGAAGGAAGTGATCTGGCTTCTGAAATACCCACTAGACTCCAGGGATTTTTTTACCAAGGGAAATTGGCATAACGGGAGCGACCCCTTGGGCAAGGGTCGCTCCCCAGGGGGGCAATTTCTTTCAGGGCCTTTTCTGCCCCCCTGGGGGTAGATCGGCCTATTGTCATTAGGCCGATCTGCCCCGGGTGGGGGTGGGGGAGAAACCTCCAGGTGCCAGGGATCATTTTATTTAGTTCTTTTTTTTGTTTTTATTTTTGTTGTTTTTTAGAGGTGGGGAGCGACCCCTTGGGCAAGGGTCACTCCCCTAGGGGGCAAATTATATTTAGGCCATTTCTGCCCCTCTTGAGGACAGATCGGCCTATTTTTATTAGGCCGATCTGCCCTCACGGGGGGCAGAAACCACTAGACACCAGGGATTTTTTCTTTGTGCCAACTTCACGCAAGGGGAGCAACCCCTTAAGCAAGGGTCGCTCCCTTGGGGGGGAATTTATTTTAGGCCATTTCTGCTCCCCTTGGGGGCAGATCGGCATATTTCTATTAGGCCAATCTACCCCAGGGTGGCAGAAACCACTTAGGCACCAGGGATTGGTGTGTGTGTATGTGTGTTTTCTTTAGGGGGGCAGCCCCTTGGGTAAGGGTCGCTCCCCATGGGTGCGCATTTCTGTTGGCCATATCTACCCCCCTTGGGGGCAGATTGGCCTAATTTTGGAAGGCCCATCTGGCCCCAAGGGGGGGGGGCAGAAAGCCCACCAGAGACCAGGGAAGATTTTTTTCTAAAATAAGAGGGTGGGGGTATGGCCATACCGCCACCCTAAATAAATGGGGCCGAAGTTGTTCTGCCCACCAGTGGGCAGATGGGGCAATTACCCCTGATCCACACCCTTGGTGGCAGAAAGTCTACTAGATGCCAGGGAATGAAAAAAAAAAAGAAATAGTGGGATGGTGGCTACCAACCAGTATGGGCCTGGTTATGCCCCCACCCCAACTGAAGGGGGTAACAGTTTTTCAGCTCTCCCCTGCACACTAAAACATCTTTTCCCACGGCAAGCAAAAAGACATTTGATTATTTTGGGTTTTGGTTTTACATTTGGGCCATGAGAGCTTGGCTAACTCTCAAAATAGTCCCACTTGGAATGGTGAGGGCTGCACTTTATGGACTTTGGGACACTGCCATGTAGAAAAATCCTCAAGACCTAGACACATCTGAGAACTTAACATCTGGGTGATTCCAGGGTGGTGTGTTTCACATGCACCCGCACCATTTTCTTACCCACAATGCCCTGCAAACCTCCAACTTTGCTGGAAATCACACATTTTTCCCATATTTGTGATGGAACCTTGCGGAATCTGCAGGAATCCACAAAATTCCTAATACCCAGCATTGTCTCATCTGTACTGATAAAAATTCTGCTGCACTTGTCAGCCTAAATATATTTTTTTCCAAACTGCCCTTTTGGACCCGCTTTGGTTCCCCCTCAATTTCAACATGTTTTTGGCTCTTCCCTGTCACAAGCCTTTCGCCCACCTACCCAAATGAGGTATAATTTTTACTGTTAGACTGAGGGGAACTTTGGGTGGTATGAAATTTGTCCCGGTGCGGTGATCCGACACAGAAATGTGGGAAAAATTTGCTATTTTAGCTAAATTTGAAGTTTGCTGAGATTCTGGGTAAGAAAACATTGGGGGATCCACGCAAGTCACACCTCCCTGGACTCCCTCGGGTGTCTAGTTTTCAGAAATGTCTGGGTTTGGTAGGTTTCTCTAGATGGCTGCTGAGCCCAGGACCAAAAACGCAGGGGTCCCCACCCCCCGGCAAAAACAGGTAGTTTTGAATTTGATCATTTTGATGTGTCCAGATAGTGTTTTGGGGCATTTCCTTTCACGGGCAGTAGGCCTACCCACAAAAGTGAGGTACCATTTTTATCTGGAGACTTGGGGGAGCGCTGAGTGGAAGGAAATTTGTGGCTCCTCTCAGAACTTTCTGTCACCGAAATGAGAGGAATAAGGCCCATATTTATACTTTTTGACGCAAAACTGCGCTAACACAGTTTTGTATCAAAAAAATTAGCGCTGGCTAACGCCATTCTGAAGCGCCATGCGGGCGCCGTATTTATCGAATGACGTTAGCCGGCGTTAGCCGCCGGCGCCGTCTGGTGTGCGTTAAAAAAAATGACGTACACCAGGCAGCGCCGGCGTAGGGGGATATGGGGCTTGGGTGTCAAGAAATGGGGCAAGTCAGGTTGAGGCAATTTGTTCGCCTCAACCCGATTTGCGCCATTTTTTTTCACTCCCAACCCCTATAGAAATGACTCCTGTCTTAGCAAAGACAGGAGTCATGCCCCCTTGCCCAATGGCCGTGCCCAGGGGACTTCTGTCCCCTGGGCATGGTTATTGGGCATAGTGGCATGTAGGGGGGCACAAATCAGGCCCCCCTATGCCACAAAATTAAAAAAAAAAAAACACTTACCTGAACTTACCTTAATGTCCCTGGGATGGGTCCCTCCAGCCTTGGGTGTCCTCCTGGGGTGGGCAAGGGTGACAGGGGTGGTCCCTGGGGGCATGGGAGGGCACCTCTGGGCTCCTTCCGAGCCCACAGGTCCCTTAACGCCTGCCTTTTGCAGGCGCTAAAAAACGGCGCAAAAGTGGGCGTACGTCATTTTTTTTGACCCGCCCACTCCCGGGCGTGAATTTTGCCCGGGAGTATAAATCCGACGCACATGCCTCGGAGTCTATTTTTTAGACGGGAATGCCTACCTTGCATATAATTAACGCAAAGTAGGTGTCCACGCTAAAAAATTACGCTAACTCCATGGACTTTGGCGCAAGACGCGTCTAACGCCAAAGTATAAATATGGAGTTAGTTTTGCGTCGCAATTCCGGCGCAAACAGAGTATAAATATGCCCCTAAGTGTTTTTTTGGCCAGATTTAGAGGTTTGCAAAGGATTCTGGGTAACAGAACCTAGTCAGAGCCCCACAAGTCACCCCATCTTATATTCCCCTAGGTGTCTAGTTTTCAAAAATGTGCAGGTTTGCCAGGTTTCCCTAAGTGCCGGCTGAGCTAGAGTTCAAAATCTACATGTAGATTTCTATTTAAAAATGTGATGTGTCCATTTTGTGTTTCCTGTCGTGAGCGTTAGGCCTACCCACACAAGTGAGGTACCATTTTTATCGGGAGACTTGGAGGAACACAGAATAGCAAGTGCTATTGCCCCTTGTCTTTCTCTACATTTCTTCGTTTCAAATGTAAGACAGTTTGTAAAAAAGACGTCTATTTGAGAAATGCCCTGTAATTTACATGCCAGTATGGGCACCCAGGAATTCAGAGATGTGCAAATAACCACTGCTTCTTAACACCTTATCTTGTGCCCATTTTGGAAATACAAAGGTTTTCTTGATACCTATTTTTCACTTTTTATATTTCAGCAAATGAATTGCTGTATACCCGGTATAGAATGAAAACGCATTGCAAGGTGCAGCTCATTTATTGTCTCTGGGCACCTAGGGTTCTTGATGAAGGGTTCCTACTATATCCCCACAAACGGAAGAGTCCAGCAGACGTAACGGTATATTGCTTTAAAAAATCTGACATTGCAGGAACCATTTACAGAGTGAAACGTGGAGAAAAATGGCTGGTTTTTTTACCTCAATTTCAATATTCTTTTATTTCAGCTGTTATTTTCTGTAGGAAACACTTGTAGGATATACACAAATGACCCCTTGCTGAATTCAGACTTTTGCCTACTTTTCAGAAATGTTTAGTTGTCTGGTATCCAGCATTGGTTTCTCACCCATTTCTGTCACTAACATGGAGGAGGCTAAAAGCAAAAAATGTGATATGCCCCAGTAAAATGTCAATTTTTTAAAAAAAAATGGGATTTTCTCATTCAAGTCTGCCTGTTCCTGTGCTGGGAAGATGGTGATTTTACCACCGCAAACTCTTTGTTGATGCCATTTTCAGGGAAAAAACCACAAGCCTTCTTCTGCAGCCCTTTTTTCCTTTTTTTTAAAAAAAAAAACGAAATTTTCTATGTATGTTGGCTAATTTCTTCGTCTCCTTCAGGAGAACCTACAAAGTCTGGGTAACTTTCGAATTCCTAGGATGTTGGAAAAAAATGACACAAATTTGGCATGGGTAGCTTATGTGGAGAAAAAGTCATGAGGGCCTAATCGCAAACTGCCCCAAATAGCCAAAAAAAGGCTCAGCACAGGAGAGGAAAAGGCCTGGCAGCAAAGGGGTTAAACTCATGGTGTAGCAGTATGCAGTGTGTTTTTGTAGAACTCTGTTAAGGCGTATGTCCCACGAAAACCTGAGTATTGCTTGGGTATACCTCACATATAATGACTGAGGTGACTACACAGGACATAAAGGTAATGTGAAGGATTAATTACCAGTGATCTTCAGTAGTCATATTCCCAGTGCCTGGATACCAGCCATTATGACCCACCCATCCATCCAATTCTCTAGTCTTAATTAAACTTGGAAGTATGAGAGGATGCTGGGTAAACCAAAGTGATTTATGGTACCGACGGAAGATGGGCAGGGCTTGGTTTACAGCTTTTCCTCTTTTGTATTTCATGTCTGGAATGAGCAAAAACCTCACATATAATGACTGGTATGAGAAATGAAGACTACTGGTAAGTAACCCTAAGCATTCCTCTTTCCACCTGGAACTAGTAAGATTTTCACTCATGCCAGGGGCTGGAATAAACCCTTTACAGAATTGTTGGGGGTCGCCACCAGATTTCCTGGGGCATTCAGGGGAACGGATTTCTCTACTGGAATAAAAAGAGCATTTGCACACGGAATCCTATTCTTCCTATCCAGAATTCTCTTCCGTAGAGAGCTCCATGCAGGAAGACAAGGACCCTGCTTGGATAATCACATGAACTTCCTAAGAGGTAAGACTGGCACCCTGCTTTGGGTGCAGCTTTCCAGGTGTACTCTTGCACATGTTTCAGAAAAACAAAAACAAAAAAAGTCTACATTCTTCTACGTTACAATTGCGTAAAATTGTTTTGTACTTAAAATAAGAATATTTGCTGAATACACTTGAACTGAGTCAGTTATAGTAGTATTCTTAACATCCAAAGTGGACGATTGCAGCAGAAGTGTAATGCCCAGTAAATATGAATTTCAGTAAATGGTACACTTGACTTTCTGACCAAATAATTACTTTTGTTGAGGAAATAATGTGCAGTTTAATGCCATTCACTTCTTGTCTCTATTCAAAACGAGCAGATATGCTTTTCTTCATTTTAGTTTGTTCAGCATAATCAAAATTATATATCTCTATTTTTGACATATGCCAGCGCACTTCTAACAAATGCCTGATTTATTTTCTGCTCATACCAACTGTGCCTACCTTGTAGATAATAATAAGATTTGTAATTTCTTGAATCAAGTTCAAGCAATATATTGTTGAGCATTGATCATTTCACCAGGTTGTAGTTCAATGATCTATTGTATATTAATTGTGCAACCCACCACGGTCTCCCACCTGCGAAGTATTTATGAAGGGTATAATTCCTTTCCTACCCACCCCATCAGACGAGCTTTTGACAATTATTTCCTCTAACTGCAGAGAGTGTGTTCCATGAAAAAAAATAATCATATGTGAACTGTAAAAATGTACGGTCGCTTTTTACTCTTTTTTCACAATAAACTCTATTTGCAAGTTCTAGATATTCATCTGTCTTTGAAATGAGCGTCATTTTTGTTAAGCATTTATTTGCCGGTACTTTGCAACTTCATTTCTTTCATTAAATCAGCAAGGAACCGATTTCGAGTGGTGTGGGGGTGATATCCTCTGGAGGTCGATTTCAGGTGACCTGGTGTTTCACATCTGAAACTGACGGGGGCACAATTTTATCCGGTTCACCTCTGCACCCTGTAAAATGACCTTGGAGTCGAGAAAAGCACAAGCTGAACCCTTGCTTCTCCATAGGGGGACCATGAAATGATTTACCCAGATAAAGACAAACCTGTCAAGCCCTCTCCTCCTCTGATTCACATTGGCACTCCCACTCCCATTCACCAACTACTCGGACCAGGTAATAAAGTGGAACAAAAAGGTCCCTGGAATCGGGGAAAACTATGCAGAAAAGTACTTGATAATTCCAGGTCCGCATGAGTATTCCTCATTGCTGGGACTAAGGGCCAGATGTAAGACATTTTCTTTTGCGACTCGCAATTTGTGATCTGTTTGGGAATTGCAAATTGCGAGTCACAAAACAAAATGTACAACAGTGTTAAGCACACTCTTCGTGATTCCCAATGGGGTCGCAAATGACCTACTTCATTTATATTCACGAGGTAGGTCGCAATTTGCGAACCCATTGGGAATGGCTGCACTCACAGGGATGGTGGCCTGTGTCTGTTACTGCTTTTTTTAATAAAGCACTGTTTTTTAGGTCGAGTAGAGCAGCGATCAAGCATTGCTTTACCAATGTGTTGGTATGTATCTGGGCTTATAACCACGCCCACGTCACACCCATCTCTTTCGCTTGTTCGTGGGCCTTCCTTTCAAAAACACTTTGTTGACACTGGTAAACGCTTTACTTTTGTTCCTCCTTTGGGTGGGTTGGTTACCGCCTTGGCCATCGACCCTGTTACCTGGATAATTGCACGTTTTCCAAAATGTTCAACTACAAGTGAACTTCTTTTTCCTTTTGTGTCTCTCCTTCAAGCCGGCGGTGGCGCTTTCAATTGGCTCGGTTATGTCAACTGTTTTACTTTACATTTTCAATTTATGTGGCAAGAAAACTCCATTTAGGAATTTACAACGCTAATAGCTGTAACTTGTTTTTATTAGAGACTCAGCGCAATTTAACTTTTAGGATGGCGCATCTTTCTTCAATTATGGAGAGCTAATGCTGAGGCTTGAACCACAATCCCCAGTTCCAAAGTCCGCAGCTCCGCATGTTATGCCACATTACTCTCTGAATCAAGCCTCTTTTTTGGGAGAATTTGTCAACATTTCCCTCAATTACCCTCCCACCTTACACCCGCCCTTAACCCCTTCCTCCCTTTTGTTTCCCTCAGCCTCTCCGTTCAGTTAAAACTTGCATTGCAGAGCCTTGCATCTGAAGTCTCTCTCTCCAGTGGCCCCTCCCTGAAGGAAAAATCATTTAAATTATAAACACATTTCGAATGAGTACACGTTTCTCGTTAAATTAGTGGTAATAACTTTGGTATTGTGAACACTCTGGCACTGCAGCAATTTTGGTCGCCTGTGGTTAACGTGATGCTTCTGTTTCTCTGTTTCTCAGCACACAAGCTTTCACAATGTCACCTCAGAAGGTCGCTTATTGAAAGGAACCCTGGATTTTAGGCAGGCCACCTAAAAGGGAAGGAGGAAGAGAGCTTCGGGCCTTGTCTATATGTGTGTATGATTGGTAGTTCAAAAATAAATCTTCCAATTAGTTTGTAGCCACTAGAAACCCTTCTGTGTGTCTTACCAAGCCATTCAGTCACATTAGCCATGCTGGAAATCCAAAGGCCGATGCTGCCTTTTCCATAAGAAAAGTTAAACCAGAAGCTCTAGGGCACAAACTAGTGTTTTTTCCAAATAACAGCAAAAGAACTGACACTGTCTTGGCTAGTGTGTATAGGGAGTGCTCCAGGGGCAAAGTTGCAGTTTGCTCGAAGTTCAATTCTCTCTGTATTCCTGCTCCTGTGAGAGCTGCCAGATGCTGCCTCACATCAGGAAAGATAGGACAAGGGCTGCACTTGCTGGGACACTGCACTGAATTTACCCAAATGCTTTTTCATCTATGGAGCTGTATGCTTTAGGATGCCTTTACAACAGACAGGTGATGACCTTCTGCACAAAGCTTTCCCATTAAGATGCCACCTCCTGGGTTCTAGGGCTGCCTAGCTGAGGCCCGTGTCTTCACTCGTGCTGGTCATATACAGGTAACTTTCTGCATTTGGGTAGCAGAAGTAGGCATTCTGGGAATCCAATATAATTTTCCTCTGATTGGCAAGTCAAAACAGAACCCCAGGCAGTCGTAGTAAAACTGATTCAACCATTCATCCTTTACTAGGCAGGGAAAACGTAAGGATTTTCAGGAGTCCAGACAAGATAATGTTTTTTTGGTTTTTTTCCTGGAGCACTCCGAATATACTAAAACAGCTGTATTTCTGGTCTTTCACAGAATTTCTTCACCACCACCAGGTGGCACCCTCATGCTACTGCCTTAAATTGCTTTATGGGAACCCTGGACCTGTTGGCCAACTAATAGAAGGTGCCCCATAAAGTACTTGTATAACACCCAATATTTAAATGTGGAGACAGTTTTATTTGTGGTGTGTATCTGTCAGTGGGTCAAATTAGGGCACAAATGACTGCCCCATGGAGTTCGGAAGTGCTTTCACTGTTAGAGCATTATGGCATAACATCATATTCCCTTAAATCTTACTACTATTTTCCCATGTGCTCCCCATCTCTCTTCCATCCCACTACCTTCATCCTTATCTCGCCTCTTTTATGTTCTCTTAATACTCCTACAAGTTGTTAAGAAGATGCTGAATGCTATACAAGATGACTGCATGACAAAGCATGACACCAACTTATTTTCTTTTTCAAATGGGTACTGTTTAAGACCATGTCACTCAGTCTTCAGTACCTGCAATGTAAGCACTTGTCCCCACGTACAATTCACATGGAGTATGGTCACTTTGCAATCACTCAATCAATGTGTGTTAAAAGTGGATCAGAAAAGAAATGTCAGCAGTACCTAGACTGAGTTCACTGGAGTGTGGAACTACCAGAGAGTATATGTGTATGAAAACCATAGGTTAGCAGTCCTATTGCCAAGAGGAGCAAAGGTTGGATTGAGGGTACGGATGGGCCACTTTGTTTGGTTCAGACAATGGGAGAGGTGAGTGCATATATGGATGTATATTTGTTAAAACATTCCTGTGAGCATGTGTACAAATATGTGTGCATGTTTGTATGTGTTGTGCCTCTCTTCGAAGCCATTCCTGGTGTCAGTGAATACCAAATATACCTGGAGCACCCAATCTAAGGGATTCATTTCTGGCACATATGTCTATTTCTGGCATAATTTTGGCAATGTTGATGTTCTGCTACAGTATAGAATTTTAAATATTGTATTGAATATAGGCTACCACAATAGCACAACAATAAATATATATATATGCAGGTTTAGTTGTATTTATATTCTTAACTCCACATCTATGTACCTTGAAGATATATATATATATATATATATATGTTACTTATCAACTTATATGCACCTTCATAATATGGGATAACACAGTATTCTGGATATGATATTTTGGTGGCACTAAATATTGTGATATACCTCTGGGTGGTCACTGCTAGTAATCCTGCAGCAAGTGTTCACTATTATGATTGTCTCTGATGAGGTTACCTTTGCATCAATTTTCAAAGTCTTCAATAGCTCAGGACTATCTTAATCAACTAGAACTAGCTCTACTTATTGAAAAGGTTAGAGACTAGGCATGGATGTAATTCAAATTAGGGGTCCTCTACCATGCCTACATGGGTGTTGCAAAATGTGCTATGCCAACGTTGCTGGTGACGTTTTGTGCTTAAAATAAATTTTAAAAAACAAATTTCCTCCATGTGACTCACTGTTCAGATTCCCAAGCTGCCTTGGAAGTCCTAATGAGGGCTCATTTCATGCTTCAATCCTGGTTAGGGCTCTAGGAGGCTGGACACATTCTCTCAAACATCCCCCTCTGTCACTCAATGTGCATGGATTACAAGAATGTGTAGTGCTCAGGCAGGCCCAGGGTGATGACCCTGTGGACTTGGTTTCAGTGTGCTGTGTTGCAAAGTTCCCGGGATGGGCATCTACAGGTCCATATCTGCCTCCCCTGCATACCTGGGATAGTAAGCTCTGACCGGGCCATGGGTCAGAGCCCTGGCAGGTCTTGGGATGGAACCCCTAGCCCTGGGCTCTGTCCAATAACCACTTGGAGCCCAGGGAATGGCAAGTCCAGGGAGGTCTTCCCTGCATGCCAGGGATAAGAAGCTCTGACTGGGTCAAAAACCTGGCTGGCCCAGGGTAGAAGCCCACAGCCCTGTTCTCCCTTTCCTGGATTTCCATGTCACAAAGTGCCTAGCACAGGGTCCTACAGGCCCAGGGCGGTCTCCCCTGTTTGCTTGGGTTCAAAAGCTCTGACTGGGCCCTGGGTCAGAGCCCTGAGGGCCCTGGGAGCTCTCCCTTGCTTGTGTACAGCAATAGGATTCAACAAAATCAACAATGTACTATATCTTAGAGAAACTCTATATCGAGATGTTGCTCAACCTTACATGCATGCCGGAAAACAAATACATGATAAAACTGATAAAATCATAAAAGCTCACAAACTAAACATATTGGACAGTAGATTTCTAAGCAGTCTCTGCACTTGTTAGCATCATGTAACTGGAGAAAATAAACATTAAAGGAATTAAATATGTTCCTGTATAAGGAGATGGTATTAAATATCTGAAAACATTTGCATTTGTTATACACTAGAGAAACCATCACCAGAGGTAGAGTTTGAACATTCACTAATTGTAAAGATGTATGCAAAACAACAGCTCCTATATAAGGTTAATGTCCTAAAACAAAGGACATAGCAAAATAAAATCCTAGGACTTCTCATTGATAGAGCAAAAAAGATGTGGTTGAATGACATACAAGGGAACCGCATATCAAATATAGTCAAGGTAAATTAATAGCACCTAATATATTGTTCAGCAAAGATGGTACTGCTGTGGTAAGTGATGTCTCGATCTGATATGAAAACAAACACATTTCTCTTCAACAAGCATTTCAAAGTAAAGGAAACTAATGCCAGAATTTAGCACAAGTTCTCTAAAATCTCACAAACTATTCCACTGTAAAAGTCATGGCTTCATTGCAGGATGTCAGAGTATTTGGCCTCAGTGTAATGACATTGCTCTAGTTGATCTTGGACTACAAATATCCTTCCCATTCAAGAAGAATGTTTGCCTGACTTCTTTAATAGACACTTTAAAAATGTGCCAGGTATTCATGGACAATTAATTGATTATATTAACACTCTAATGTACACTGCATAACATTTTTCTTCTATTACATGTTTTTGGATACAAATTCTATACTTATTATAATGTTAGGAGTTGAATCATAGTATTAGAAATACTTCATGTTTATCTCTTAGATGTACTATTAAAATAGCTGTGAGTGTAAAATTAGTTGAAGCAAATAACAGTACATTTCTATACATATGTTGATAATTAGATGTGTGTGGATTTAGGCTATTTTCTCATAATTGCATACACATAATTAGTACAGATCACATAAATGTGTGTTAATCATATGCTAATCATACCTTACTTTGCACAGGACATTTGTATCCAGATAATCCAGAAGTGTGGTAAGACATAAACAATTTATTATTGTTAAAGTGGTACTAGTGGGTGTACTATCTGTATCCAATATGTGATTCATGCTCCTGTAAGGACAACTTCAAACACTGCTGTACTCCAGAGCAACTGTTGCGTTGCTTTTTTGTATGCTATTTTGTTATAGTCTGTTCTTTACTTCAGATATGCCAACCCTTCTTACTATATACTCAGGCTAAAGCACCACATGCCTTGAAAGGTCCAGTGACAAGAAAACATTTACCATTGTCTAAGGTAGTAAAATAGCACTGCTCTAGCTCTTAATCTGTTTAAGGCATTAGTCAACCCAAAATTGTGGCAGAGATGGTGTTTTCATATAGCGCTACCTAAGCTCACATCATGTACTTGAGCCTACAGACGTAAATTTGCAGCACTGTTAAAAATACAGAAAGCTTGACGAAAACCCAAATATCAATACAGACATCTAAAGCATGAGTGTGAGAAAATGCATGTTTCTGAGATGGTTAGCCCCTTACTTTTTTCCTGATGTATGACGTAGCCTAGAAATTGTAGTGCCCAGGGCCCCTGCTAACCAGGTTCCCTGGACCAGAGCTCTTTCCCTAAAACTGTTGTGATGCATTGACACAAATGGATACACCTTTAGCTACCACTCTAAGCCCCTAGTAAAAGGTACTTAGGTACCCAGGGCATGAGGTACTGTGAGTAGGCCCCTGAGGGCAGCAGCACTGATTGTGCCTCCCTCTAGGGCCATGCATCCAGATGCCCCAAGCACTACCATTGCAGGCTGGGTGTCGTGGTACAAACCTAAAACACAAACTCGACATGGCACACTGCCTGTGTGCCCTGTCCACCATACACTGCATATACTATGGGTAAGACACCCCTATAGTAGGACTTCCAGCCTTAAAGCAGGGTGCACCACATCATATAAGAGGGCATAGCTGCATGAGCAATATGCCCCCTCTGTGTCCTTGCCAAACCTCGGACATATTGGGTGAACAGAGCAGCCATTTTAATACATGTGCTGGATACTGGTCGACATGAGATTCTCTTCTACATGATGGCTAATCTGAACCCTGGCCTGTTTGGTATCAAACAACTCAGGATGATCAATCCAAACTGGTACCAGTTCTGGATTTATCCCCAAATATTCCCAGCGGTCACCTTAGAGGTGCCCCCTGCAAAGCTAACTGCCCTGGCATGGTTGCTGACTGGTTCTATCCAGCCTGTCACCTCCAGACACCCAATCTACAAACCTTGAGGGAGAGACCTGTCTCTCTGGTTTGTATAACAATGCCCTTCCTGGGTGGAGGTGTTAACACCCCCTCCCTCAGGAATGTACTCTGCCCTGGTGGCGAGCTTCAAAGGGCTTACCACCTTTGAAACCCAACCCCCAGGCCTGCTGCTAGCAGCAGATGGTCACCCCCTTTGCAAGCCTGCACTTTTGGTGGGATTAAAGGCGGGAAACTATACAAAGAGTAGGAGGAGTGGCCCCACCTGGCATGCACCACCCCTAAAGTGTTTCCTGCAAGGTGTGCACTCCATTTCATTTTCCTCCATCTTGGATGGAAGGAAAACAGCCAGTCAGGGATAGGGAAGTGACCCTTTCCACAGGAAGTGGTCACTATTGTGGGTGGAGCCACCCAAAGGTAGATGTCCCATTGGACACTACATGGTTCCCCCTAAAACGCCCACTAAATTCAGTATTTAGTGTGCATCCCTAGAACAGGAAATAAGATTCAATGGACAAAAGAAGACCAGCACTAAGAAGATCCAAGGTACAAGAACTATGGACCTGCTGCAACAAAGAAAAGGTGTCAAACCCTGCCTGATGCACCTAGGACCTGACAATCTCTGCTGAGGAGCTGCTGAACAGCTGGAACACTCTGAAGAACTCCAGGAGACCCCCAGGCTTTGACTATTACCATAGAACTCCCTCCAGAGTGGAGGTACCACTCTACAACAGCAAGAAAGCAGCAAGCCACTGAGGGTCACTTCACTGACCAGCCACTAACTCCTGGACTAGAAGTCGCAGCTGGACTCAGCAACACACCAATGACCGCAAGGACAAACCCAGCAAATGTGCTAATATTGGTAGCCCTGTGCCATCCAGTGGTCAAACCATACCAATACCCTTGGTATTGGTCAGCTGACATCGGACATCAAGAAAACCAGCTCACCTTGGGCTGAAAAAGGACTAGGAGGAAGCCAGAGTCGAGGGATTTCAGGAACGCCTTGGACTTCCCACCAGAGTGCCCCTATTGTTCTGCAGACGACCCTTGAACCAACTTTTCTCCAGCTCCAGAGGGCATCTTTACGTACAGTTCCTGGTTCACTGTTTTGCTTTGCACCCAGCTGTCCTGTGCCCTGCAACGAAGAACCTGCTGTACCCTAAGGGTCCCCCACCTCTTGTGACCTCTACACTCGAAGGGGACCCCAAGGAACCATCTTTAAACATGCAGTGCTTTTCCAAGTGTTCCCCTGCAGTGTCCCTGCACCAGCTCCAGATTCCTTTCACCACTGCTCCCACCGGAACCAAGAACTGATGAACTTCTCTAGCTGGCACAGTTTGCCCACTGATGACCAGGACCAAACTGCAAAAGAAAAACTTGGTAAACCAACTGTACGATTTAATATGTATTTTTAAAGGTGATCCTCCATCGACTCCTATGATGCATAGTTACACCCAAAAGACTATTTTTTATTAAACTTAAAAAATTCATATCTCAAAAAGTACTTAACCAATTTTGGTAATCTTGAGCTTAAAAAATACATAAAAATCTCAAGTATGTTTATAAATTGGTCTTGAGTTATTCCTTTGTGTGTGTGAGTTGCAAGATTGATACTGTGAGTACAATAAATAATTTGCACTTCTCCACGATTGGCCTAACTACTCTACCAAGCTACCTTGAAAACTAGAGCATTAGGTGATCTAGTTTTTACCCATGTAAACCAACATGTGGTTCTCTGGACCCCCCGCACAGTGTGCCTAACTCTGCACACCACATAGAGGGCCAGCCTCCTACAATGAGACAAATAACTCATGTCACATTTTAATGAAAACCCAAATTACTAAAGACCTAGGGACATAGATATCAATGGTGCAGTGCAGCATGTGCAGTGCCAGCTTCACCCATTGGTCTGAGGTGACAACTGAACCCTGATTTTGTTGTATTTCTTTTAACCAGTATGAAGTTATGATGCTTGTAATTGCTTGCCCACCCTAAGATTCATGGCACCCTTGCTTCCTGATTGAAAAGACAGAAGTAATCATGAAAATAAAGGCAAGCATATGTTGTTTACAAAGCAGCAGTAGACTAGATATCCTGTGGCTGTTGCGATCAGTTGTAGTGGATGAGCCTATTCCTAATACTTTGGATCTTCTGAAAGCTGTCATCTACTTACTTACAGTTCACTAGCAGTGGCAAAGGACAGTCTGAGACTGATGTGTGCAGACATTTTAAATTACTCCAGGGACAATAATAAGGATTATTACCCCAAAATTTCAGCAACTGGTTATTATTCACACCACACATAGCCAAACTCACTTGTACAGCCATTCGACTTACTGCGTGATATGGGGAACTTCGTCAGTGCACCACACCTCAACCCTGACATCAGAGCCACAAAGACATAAACCCAGCCTCTGGCATCAGAGCTATGAGGAAATCAGAAAAGGAATGTTATTGATCTTAATTCCAAATTGTGTGTCCTTTCCCCCACTTCCTGTGCGTGAGGTGGTCGAAGACTGGTTCCTTGTTACCACATGACTTTGGTGCCATAAAGCAGTAACAGTTTCAGTGCCTCAATTGCATGTCACTTCGTGCCGTACTGCCAGAGTGTATTGAGTGTAACGTGCAATGCTGATGAAAGTATGGGGCGGACAAATGGCTATGAGTATCTGGTTCTATTTAATTAATGAGACAGTGACGCGCTCTCGACCGTACAGTTTTCTGAATAGAGATGCGCAGTGGCGCGCACAACAAAAACAAACAGCCTTACGCATTTCTCTAAAATAGATCTCTGCGGTGATGCGCACACCTGAAACTCACAGCTTTACGCATTACTACAGAATCAAGCTGCGCAGTGATGTGCACACCAGACATTGACTGTTTTATGCATCAGAAACTAACAGCTTAATCCATTACTACCAATTTTAATTGAATTTAATGGTGCAGCGATACACATACAACAGCAACTTTCTTTTTCTTCTCATGCAGTGAGGTGCACACCTATTTAAATGCACACCACTAACTGTATGTGCATATGATTCTTTTTACTTTCATATCATTTTACAATGCACTCTTGATTGCAAACAACACATGTTAGTTCAAGCATTCCCAATTGAATTGAAACTGTATGATGCATGTTAAGAATGTGCATTGTAATTTTTGTAAAAGTCCTCATAAGTCACTAGTGTTCAAAAGCACACATACTTATACTAGTAGATATTGTTCATTGTGTTTTATGAGAACCTTTGAAGCATCTTATTTTGTCTGTCTACTTAGTGATGAATCTAATTATTTTAGGGCGGTGTTTTTCTGAATTAAAAATGCAACTGTAAATCCACCACCACCTTTTCTGGACATGCTTGGAGAACCACCTATTACTTGGCGGCAATGTTAGATGCTTTTGAAACACATTTAGTGTGTAAGAAGTCCATCTAGATTTAGACCTTAAAGAAATAACTTTTTATCACTCCATTCATTGGGTTTTGAGGGCAGATCAACATTCAAGCATATTCCTGACCCAGTGTTAGGGGATGGTGAAGAACTTGACAAATGTCAAGATTCTGTTAAGAAAATTGGCAGCTCGATTTGATGTACAGCTAAGTCAGGTTATATTACGCCATACTTTTTTTAAAAGGGTTCAGAAATTCAGTGAGGATGCTGATACATATATTCCTGCTTTGTGACACACATAAGCAATCTACATTGGCGATTTGGCAGAATGCAACACATATAGAAGTATCAAAGAGTCATTTTTGAATGATTGTTTATGTGCAGGAAGGGACACATTCCGGCACAAAAACATTCATTCATGGCATTTAGCTTCTTCTATGTTCATGCATCACACAGAGAAGAAGCAAAAAAAACGATGAGGAATAAAAGCATCCCTCCTCATTTTGCCATGCAAACGCCACCCCTGGGGTCACTTTTTAAAAAATACTTCTCAATGCTGCCTACTGATGTAATCTGATGTATTAAGTTGAAGCGGTGATGCATGTTTGAATTTTAAATTATGAAGATCCCTTGGTGGTCATTATGTCATTGGTGGTCAGCTAATGGCCACGCCGTCAATGGAGATAGTACAGTCTCCAGGCTGGCGGTAATGAGTGCCAAATTATGACCATGGCGGTGACCATGGCGATGATCTCTCCCATAGACAGCCAATGTACCACTCCAACCGCCAGTGCGGTACAAACACTGAACATGGAGGTAGCCCTCTCTAGGGAGGCGGAAGACAAGGATCCACCCACCATATTATGACATAGCAGACCTCCAGGATTTCCGGGGCGTTGGTAATGCCAGCAAAAGCCTGGCGGAAACACATAATATAAAAGGAGACACTCACCTTCAGGGACACAGAGGAGTCGGCGGCTGCCATTGAACCAGAACTGGAAGTCTTCCCATTGCTGAACCACGAGATGGCCATCCAGGAGCACCAACGCCGACAAAGTCGACGGCAGTGAGTACAGCTGCGTAGCACACAAGGGAGGGAGGGGGCAGTGACACACACACGCACCACACACTCTATACACACACACCACACACCCAGAACAATCTACAGAGTTAACAACAGCAACATCAGCCAGAAGTAAAGAAAGCCAGGACACATACCTTAGGCCCAACCTCTGTATTTTGCTGGACCTGCACACATAACAATTGAGGCAAGAATATACAAAGACCCATTGGCCAGTTCAATGTCAGCCATTAGCCAGAGGGTAATGTCCAAGGCCCAACTTGACTCCCGACACCCCAGTCACTCCTCTGGGCAGGGGCATCATGTTGTAAATAGTCAGGTACCTCTGGTGGGTGGGGGGATTCTTTTTGGGAGGGGGGCCCTTGGGATTGGGTTTGGGAGGGGGTGGGTCTTTACCCTCCATTTAGGGGATGGAGGAGTGGGCTTAGGGTGGGGGGCTGGAGTGCCACTCTTGTGCCCCTTAGTGACAGGTGAAGTCTTGGGGGGCAACAGGAGTTGATTTGGAGCTGGAGGTACTGGACTGGGGGTGGGACTTTTCTCTTTCTGGCAGGACAGGTGGAAGGGGTGGGAAGAGGTCAAGGCAGGAAAGAAGAAGCTTCTTAGGACCAATGGGGTGGGTTGTGGGAGGAGGCATGGGAGTGGATGTAGAGTGAGTGGTTGTTGGAGAAGGAGGTGTGCTGGACTTGGGTGCAGCTGCATGGGCAGTGTGCGGGTGTGAAGTGGATGGCTGTTGGGGGTCTAAGTGAGAGCGTTTGTGTGTCTTTCGAGGGGGCAGACAGGGTGGGGAGGACAAACAGGACGTGTGGATGGATGTTGTGGTGGTGTCTTCAAGTGAGATGGGTGCGCTGCATGAGGTGATGATGTTGGTGGTGGTGACTGCCGCAATGTTGGTGGTGTGTGGGGTGCATGTCTGCAGGTCTGCGTTTGTGGGGACTGTGGGAAAGGCTGTACAGGTGGCAGGATCTGGGACTGTTGATGTAGTGCATGCAGGTGTGAGTGCTGATGTGACTGTGAGGGAGGAGGAGGGGGAGACAGTGGAAGAAGTGGCTGTTGTTATGTTTGCATCTGTGTGTTGGCTGTGTGTGTGCTTGGAGACTGAAGTGTGGTGCCTGTGCTTGTCTGTGTGAGTCCTGTCTGTTGTTTTGGGTGCATGCTTGTCAGAATGTGTGTGTGGGATGGATTGGGGAGAGGAGACAGGGACTAGGATCAGGTAGTTGGAGGGGGTACGGAAGGACTCAGTAGGGCTGCCAAGCCACCGTGAATGCCCTCAAAGAAGGCATTGCATTTCTGAATCTGGGATGCCAGCCCCTGAATGGCATTCACTATGGTTGACTGCCCTTCAGAGACGAATCTCAGGAGGTCAATAGCCTCCTCACTGAGGGCAGCAGGGCTGCCTGGTGCAGCGTCTGAGATGCCTGTGGCAAAAGAGACACCCACCCTCCTGGGTGAACATGCACGGGCAACTGGGTGGGGGGGCTACGGGGAGGACAGAGCTGGTATAGAGGGTGGCGGAAGATGAAGTAGCTGGGGTGGTCCCAGAGGGGTCTGCCACCACCGGGGAGGAGGAATCAGAGTCAGTTGTATCAGCTCCAGTCTCCCCCGTGGTGTTCCGCTCGCCCTCCAACCCAGTGGTCCCCTCGGCGTCAGTGGACTGATGATGCTAATGCACACATTGACAGGATGACAAAAGAAGAGATGGGGGAGAAAGAAAGGGAGCACAGGGTCAATCACAACACCAACAGCACAGATGGCATACACATAACAATCTCTCACTGGGACTAAGATTGGGTAGTATAAACCACAGTAAGAAACCATTGCCTAGGTACTACAGCCGGTAGGAACACAAACACTACCATTTGCACACCTACTGGGACTAACTAAGCCCTGTCAGCGAAGGCAAGCTAGCTACCCTGCAATATCAAGAATGCATACCACCCTCCATACCTAAGCATGATGATGCAGGAATGTCTAAACCAGCATATTGGGGCATCCACTGACTAGAACTGTGCACCCAAACCCCATGCCAGGCAACAAATAATGCATACCACACACACTGTACTCATATGCTTGTGGCTGCTGTGCTGCCCTCAAGCACCCATCCAACTCAGGATTGGCCACCACCAGTATGCAGGCCGTTAGGGGGATCAGGCTATGATGGGTACCCCTCCCTTGTCAGTAGGGCGTCCCCAGCTTGGCCTCCGCAGTCTTCCAGGCCCAGTGTCTCAGGTCCTCCCACCATTTCCTGCAGCGGGTGCTCCACCGGCTATGGACCCTCATGGTCCGCACGTCCTTGGTGAAGGCACGTCACAACCCCTTCTTCTGATGGGCACTGACCTGCAGAGCAAACACAGACAGAAGGACACCATGAACCATACAATCCAGCCTGTCACACCAATGGCCTACATACTGCATTTGCCCCACATCAAGCACACACATGACCTGTACCTCTGCATTCACATTGCCTGCAGCCATACCCCCCAAATGACACACTGCTAGCACAAACATACATTTACATGCAGCCATGTTGTTGGTATGTTGAGAGGGGGCCACTCACCTGAAAAGCAGGATGTCTGCAGGGGTGATGGTATGCCCCCGACCTCCTGGAACACCTCTCAGCACTTTCTGGTGGACACAGAGACCCTGGTAGGTGTCCCAGAAGGAAAGGGGAAGTGGAAGAGAAAGAGACAAAACACTGCCATGTGTTGGCGGTCCAGCCAGGCACCCTGTATCTTAGGGGGGCAGGTCATTGTTGACAGAGTGATAGTAGAGTTAGTGCACTCAACTTCCTTGAAACTGAATCTCTCTTTCTGATATGGGCACGGGAGCGGTAGAAGAACACTGGGATGCTCCAGCACTTGGATAATAATAACTGTTGGCACAATTACTAACACTACATTACCAAAAACCCAAACTGAGTACTATAACAATAAGTACTGCAACACTAGGGCTGGCTTCACAGAGATTCACTGTTGCACACTACAATTAGAACTGTGGTTACACTTATCATGTACAAGAAAGAAAAACAAGGGCATTAATTATAACACGTATAACTTTCCTGCATGCATAGGGTTAAACTAACAGGAACAAAAACAATCCAAGAAATACAAATGTCCACCATGGGTTTAAACAGTTATGGTGGCACAGTTTGGTTTGGTTTCACTGTGTGTGTGAAAAACCCTTCAAAAGCAAATTGCTCAAACCTGAAACACAGGCATGAATGACACAATTTAAATCCGAGAGTTATGCTATTAGAGCAAAAAAAAGTCACGTAAATGCTCTTTTAAAATTCCACTGTCACTTTTTGTAGTACTTGAGCTCAAGCAGATTTCCTGAAGCACATTTAGGCAAGTAACTACAATAATAATGTAGAATGTTCAGAAATGCATTTGTCTCTTAAAGATAAGCACTCTGCCAGAATACGAGGTCTGAAATACACCAGCTATTTTAGGAAAGCGCGGCGCTCAAAGCTCAAACTCCCTGGAGAATGCTAGTCACTTAGCTGAAGCATTTCCAGAGTGCTGGAGGAATGCCTGGTGTCAGCTGGTACAGGAACAAAGAAAAGAATTGCCTCAAAAGTCCTGAATACGAGGATGACAGCAGGGGCTGGACTGCCAAATCAGATGCTGAGATCAGGAAGCAAAACAAAGCCAAGCAGGGAGGCATGCTTCACTCTGCTATTTATAGGAAAGCAGGAAAGCAGTTGAGTTTCCACATGTGGATGAGTCACTACATCCAAATAGAAGCACTTGTCTACACCACACCCATTTAGAAGCACACCACATTAGCAAACAAGCATTGATAAAACCAATTGTGTAACACAGCACGTATGTTTACTTAGAAACCTGAAGGTTTAACCAAGAACAGAGATATGATTTAACCCTAATCCGTGGGGATGCTGACAAATAATGCAGGAGGCACCTTAAAGATTCCTGAAACATGTTGCATGCAATGTACCCATGGAGTACTCACCTATTGGTCTGGAGGCCCATACAACTCCCCATACAGGAGTAGGACCCCATCCACGAGCCTCTCCAAGTCCTCTGAGGTGAAGTCTGGGGCCCTTTGCCTTTCACAGGCCATGGCAGGTTCTAGTCACAGGTCACTGCAGCACATGCAGTGGAGATGTCGTTGACTGGAAAGTCAGGAATCAAGTGAAATGGTAGAAAGTAAATGGCGGTCACAGTCACAGCAGTGAACACCATCACCGCCAGCGTTGATCATTATTGGTTGCTGTACTCCATAGAGACCCATGTTAGCCAATGAGGAATTGCAGGCGGTGCAGACCGCCTTCTGCCATAATGCCTAATGCCGGCAGAGTGAGGTCACTTCCACCTGTCCCTGCATACAGGACAGGCAGTTGCCATTTCCTACTGCTAGTACTCATGTATTGAATTAATATGCCTGTCATTGGTGTCGACTGTACACACCTAGACAATTATAGTGTCCTACATACATACATGCTCTGTGTACTCTGATGTTCTGTGTCCATAGGTCCTGTTGTCACACCCATTTTACTTTTGGCTCACTTAGGTACCAACCACTGCAAAGGAATGGGAGGAGGAGACAAGCACCTGTGTACAGACCCCTAGTGGACTTGGCTGCACTGGAGGACAGGTGCATCATACCCGCCTATTGTCTGGACAAAGCCACTATCAGAGGAGCTGTGTGCACAATTGGAGCCTGTTCTGATACCTGCGATCTGTTGCACCACAGTAATCCTCCCTCTTGTGCAGGTACTATCAGTGCTCCATTTCCTAGCAAATCGTTCTTTCCAGGTGACTCTGGGCTTGGCTGCAGGAATGTCACAACCAATGTTCTTGATTGTGCTTGGAAGGGTTTTGGCTGCCTTGCTCAAACACATGTGCAGCTACATCACATTCCCCCAGGTTCATGATTTCCCCCCTGTGAAGGCTGGATTCTACACAATGGGATGAATACCACATGTCTTTGGGGCCATTGACGGGACCCACATTGCCTTAGTCCCTCCCTAGGCAAATGAACGGGTGTACATGAATAGGAAGAGTTTCCACTCTCTCAACGTCCAGATGGTGTGCCTTGCTGACCAGTACATCTTCCACGTCACTGCCAAGTATCTTGGATCTGTACATGATGCCTTTGTCTTGAGGAATAGCAGCATCCCAAAGTTGATGGCACGACTACTGAGGCAAAGAGTGTGGCTCATAGGTGAGCTTGAATTCCCACCAAATGTATGTCAGTATATGCCTACTGGAGTCATACCCCTTGCCAAAGTGCATGCTAATGTGTGTCCCTCACTTCTTCCAGGTGACTCCAGCTACCCAAACCTGTACTGGTTGTTGACCCCTGTCAGGAATCCGAGAACAGGGGCTGAAAATCGGAACAATGATGCTCATGGGCGTACCAGGAGTATTGTTGAACGCACCTTCAGTCTTCTGAAAGCGAGGTTCAGATGCCTCCATTTGACAGGTGGATCCCAATGCTACTCCCCTGAGAAGGTCAGCCGGATTGTGGTGGTCTGCTGCATGCTGCACAATTTGGCCCTCATATGCCATGTGCCCTATCTGCAGGAGGAGGGGGTGTAGTGATATTTGTGTGTTGACCACTGACCTTGTGTCGCACCACTTTGCACTTGTTTTAGCTGCCCACTGTCACTTTAGTGGTCACTAGTTATAGACTCCATTTTGTATTCAGCCAAGACTCCATTTTGTGTTCAGCTTAGCCTTACTGTCATGTTAAAGGTGCGAGTAGTTTTCCGTACAAACATGTTATGCAACATGTTTTCTATTTCTGCGTGTTCTCTTTCTCACCGAAGAGCTAGGACATATTATCACCTAAGAGCTAGTACATAATATGGAGGAGTTAGGTAGTCAGCATGATAAGAATGTGCCAGGCTGATGTTTATAGTGCAAGCAGGGAACGGTTTGACTTTGGGAGGGGTGCCTTGGGATTCTGGCCAGGTCCCAACACATTTCTTTCAAGGCTTACCTAAATTAGCCAGCATTTTTTAATATTTCTTGTATATGGGAGGGGTTTTTCTAGAAAGCCCTTGTCCGGTTCTTTAAGATATAAAAAGATAGCTCTGCTCGGTAGTCGTGGATTCCGAGACCTCGTCAGGATTTAGATGTCAAATGCCTGACACCTGTCCCATGAGGGTGGAGATCTCTTTCTTGCAGTCGAACGGGGTCATCTTCTTGCTGGCATGAGAAAGATGAAGCATCTGACAGGCCCTACAGAGATTAATTTTTGTTAATTATTTGCTTTGCATTGTGTATGAATATATATCTATGTGTATGAATATATATCTATATATCAATATACATGTTTGTATCCTTGCATGTATATATTTGCTGTTTATAGATTGAAGATTCTTTGTTCATGGTCTTACGTTATTGTTGCACTTTTTGAAAGTACACTTTTTGCTATTCTAGCCTTCCTTCACAAACCTTACAAAAAGCTATAATAAATGTCTTCTTCAGATTAAGTAGTGCATTCCAGAGAATCTTTTCGACTCCTTTCAGGTTGTATATTTTGACTCAGTCAAAAGTAAAGCAAAACAGGGGGTGGCAATGCATCTGTGGCAGCAGTGGACACTGAGGAAAGTGAGGGGAAGGAAAAGGAGGATGATGTGGACAACTGGACACATATCATTCAGCAGAAGTTCCAATGACACTCAGGTTGATCTATACACATCTCAATTTAAGTAATGTGTTCTGTGGTTGTAGTATTATGCCAGTCAGTACCTTTGCACCCCAGTGGATTGTCACCTATACCTTCCCTTATTGCAGATGTTGGTGTGGTTACAACAGTGTACTGATGTGATGACTACAGCCTGCTGATACACAATTGTTGGATGGATTAGCACATTACAGGACATTTGCACAGAATAATGCAGTTCAATACAGTTCAATGCATTGCACATTTCTTTCAGATAAAGCACTATTACTCAAGTTGAGTTTAAAGGTGTTTAATTGTAAATAAGCTTTCAATGCAAAGTGTCATAGAGTGGGGTGATGGCTGGGAATAGTTCAGTGTAGTGGGCCAGTCTGTTTGTAGCACAGGTCCATTTACCAAGGGACCATAGGAAGAGGAGCAATAGCAGTCCAAAGTGAACAAGGTGACTCAGTGGAACACAAGGGTGACATTCTGGAGTGGCTCATTTCCTGGTGGTTGTCTTGGTCTTGGCATCTGTCGCTGGTGTCTGTCTGGGTCGCAGGGAATGTTTGCAGGGTGGTTCACCTTCTGCAGGTGGAGGGGTGCTGGTGGCCTGTGGGTCCTGTGGCAAGGCCTCCTGTCCACTAGCTGCAGCAGATGTTGAGGGCTGGTTTATACACTGGCTAGTAGTAGGGTCCCGCTGGTGTGCTGTCTACGCGTGCATGATGTTTGCCATGTCACTCAGCACCCCTACAATGGAGGCTGTGGTGGCATTCAGGGATTGCAGTTGTTGCATGATTTCCTGATGGTGTTTCCCCTTCAGCCACTAGTTCTCCTGCATGATCTTGAGCACTTGACCCATCCTGTCCTGTGATTGTTGGTACGCCCCCAAGACATTTGTGAGTTCCTCCTGGGCGGTCGGTTCCGTTGGCCTCCCCCTGGCACACAGCTGTCCTCCGACTGTCCCTGGCCCCCTGTGCCTGTGTCCCTTGAATGGTGTGCCCACTCCCACTTACACCAGGACTCTCATTGAGTTGCCTGTGTCGTGTTGACTTGGGTCCCTTTACAGGTGGGTACACTATTGATTGACATGTCCTGGGGACAGAGGTTTGGGGATGTTGGGTGGCTGCTGTGGTGTTTAAGTCTGTGGGGGGACCTGTGGTGGACTGGCTGTGGGATGTGGTAGCCGACTGACCAGTGGTCCCAGATGGACCAGGTAGTTCATCCAGATTGAGACCTCCAGAGTTGTTGTCATTACTGAGGGCATCTTTTTGTGGGGAACTGGGTTGCTGTGGCACCTCCTCACCTCTTACATTGCCTGGGGCACCGGTGGAGATGTAAGTGATTTGTTAGGGTAATTGTCTGTGACATATTCTACATTTTTAGCTTTCCCAATGATAATGGTGTTGTCCTCCCACCTTTGGTAGTGTATGGTGATGTATTTTGGGATTGGTAGTTCTCTATGCTGTCCATGCATTGGTGGTGGGTATGCATGCAGAGCTGGGAGGGATGTGCTTGCAGTGGGTATGTCATGCAGGGGTTGACATTTAGGTGTGGTAATTGGGGTAATGCACTGTGTGGGATGGAGTGGGGTGAAGAGAGTCAGGGTGAGGAGGTGAGTTGGCATGCAGGTATGGGGTGGTGGTAGGGTGTTAATGGTGACTCACCAGTGTCCAGTCCTCTGGCTACTTCAGTGAGTCCCTCAGGATGCAGGATTGCCAAGACTTGCTCCTCCCATACTGTCATCTGTGGGGGAGGAGGTGGAGGTCCACCGGCAGTCCTCCTGATGGCAAGCGTGTGCCCTACTGCAATGGAACGCACCTTCCCCCGTAAGTCGTTCCACCTCTTCCAAATGTCGTCCCTTGTGTGTGGATGTTGTTCCATGACGTTCACCCTGTCCACGATTCTCAACCATAGCTCCATCTTCCTTGCACTAGAGATCTGCTGTACCTGTGCTCCAAACAGCTGTGCTCTACCCTGACTATTTCCTCCACCATGACCCAAAACTCCTCATCAGTGAAACAGGAGTACCTTTGTGGGGACATGGGTGAAATGTGGTATGTGTGTTGTGCAGAGGTTGATGAGGTTTGGTGTGTGGTGTGTGGTGCATGATGGATATATGGGTAGTTATGGTGTGTGTGTGCAGTTTTCTCTGGGATTGGTGTGGCAAGGTGCAGCGGTCTTCTTGTGTTTGCAAAGGTTTGTGGGTGATGCGAGGTTGTGTTTTATAGTGTTGTTAGTGGGTGTTTGGGGTGCGTGTATTTGTGTCAGGTGTGGGTTTCTTGTTCTGGCCAATGTTGTCTTGTTTTGTTCTTGGGTGGCCATTTCAGCTGCAGCAGTGTGGACCTCCAATGGTTTACCACCATTGAACGTCCCCTGTGGTGATTTGTGGGTCATTATTTGGAGAGCATTGTTTTGGTGGTGTAACAATATGGGTGCTAGTTCCGACAGTTTATCACGTTCATTGGGTCTAGTGCATTTGTGGTTTTGGCTGGTTTCTGTCAGTTTTGTGTGTATATATCATAATCTGGCAGACGGATATTGGCGGCAGTCACTGCGGTGGTATTCAGAATTTACTGCCAATGTCAGAATGAGGGCCTTTACCATATTTTTATGTGTTTGCTGCAAGATGTCTTTAAAAACTGAAGGTGTTCCGAATGTTACGTGTTGCAGGACACTCCAGTTACTTCTTCTGTTTAACATCAATTACCCTCTAACTAAATGTGTGGCAATTTATTTAACCTATTTTAATAATATTAGAACTCAGTCGAGTAAAGAGCATCCTAGTGCAGCTGTTCTCTTGAGAGTGTAAGAA
This sequence comes from Pleurodeles waltl, assembly GCF_031143425.1. NCBI lineage: Eukaryota > Metazoa > Chordata > Amphibia > Caudata > Salamandridae > Pleurodeles > Pleurodeles waltl. The sequence goes on from NC_090436.1 coordinate 279,543,511, forward strand.
TCATATTGCTAAAAAAGCTCATGAAAGACATTTAGGGCTACCCTTACCAAAGTCAAGGTACGTGTAGAATTTTGGTGGCCACAGATGGATAAAAACATTGATTTCATCGTCTGTGAATGTGTAATCTGCTCCAAGAGTAACAAGGTTCTGCGGTCATCTATCCCTCCATTATCTCCTTTTGCTTTATCTTCAGGGCCATGGATAAAACTGGGCATTAGTCTCATGGGACCATTTAATTCAATAGCATATTGTTCTCACTTTGCCCTTGTTCTGGATGATTACTATTCAAAATAGTCAGAGGTACAATTTATTGGAGAACCAGACTCCCAAGCAGTATTAGATTTTATCAGGGATGTGTTCATGGGGGGGTTCCCTGAAGTGATAGTTTCTTATTATGGAGTCCAATTCAAGTCATCTGAGATAGAGAACTTTCCTCATGAGTGGCATTATCCATCTCAGAAGTTTGCTCTATCACCCACAAGCTAATGGACTAGTTGAGTGTGAGAGCGCTTATTTTGGACTCTACCCTACAAGTGTATGATACTGGTGGCTGTGAGGACCATGCTTTGGTTCTACAAAACAATACCTCATTATTCAACTATTGCTTCACCTTTTGAATTGTTGAGAGGTAGGTAATCCTCAACTGGACTTAACCCAGCTTGAATGTCTAAAAGGCTCAAACAGAATATTTCATTGTCTGATCTAGATTCTATTGTAAGAAACAATGTTGAAAATGCTCAAACTAACCAAAGAGTTTTTAGCATAAAAAGAAGAGTGTGTCTACAAAACATTTAACCGTGGGAGATGTTGTCCATGTTAAAAAAAAGTACTTTTGTGAAAAAATGAGACTCAAAATATTATGATCCTGTGAGAACTGATAAGATTTGTGGCAGTGCATGTGAATGGGTGGAATTAGTGGAATGTGTCTGAAATAGTGGAAGTGGAATCCATGTTGCTTTCTGAAGATATTGAAACTCTTGGAAAGAAGAATGGTAAAATTATTAGGAAATATGTTTCTAAAAGTAAGATAATGGGCAAAGATAATGTAATTCACCATTTCCTCAAGGGGTTTAGAGAAGTACTACACAAATTAGGGACCAGATAATCTGATATAGTTCATGAGCTTCTGATGATATTACATTTTGGTGATTTTATTGGTAATTTTGTTTTACCATAGCTCGTTTTTTTCATTTTGTAATGTAAAAAGAGACAATTTGGATAGTTTAAAAGTGTTTTTTTTGTTTCCTTCTGTTTTATATGTAATTTGAAGATCATTCACTTTATTTAAGACTGTAATGGTTAGGCATGTTCATTGAAGGTAGAAATGTGCTGATATGTAAATGTTATGCTATTTATGTGTAAATGTTTCAATTTAGTACAAGGAAAAGACATATGTAGTAGTCTGCTTGTGCTGGTAGTCGACATTGTGTGGAGCTTTGCTTTGGCATGGTTACGCCTCAGGGCTCCATGTAATGCAGATTCTTGTGTTCGTGGCAACTGACAGTTTGAAAGCCAGTTATAGGACTACTGAAGACCGGAGCATTGTACTCCTATCAGTGGGGTGAAAAACATCATATATGCCACAAAATAAACTAATTGAAAAGGAGTATTTCATCTGTCTCATAGATTATTACATTCTTTAGTTAGACTTTTATGAGATCTAGGAGGATGAGTACAGAAAGTAGGTATTGGTTGACCAGACTGAGGCAACAGGTAATTTAGCACTTTGTTTTTAGTTAAAGCCGTAAAATAAAGCCATATTAGCAGCCTTCAATGATGAATATGTGTGTGTTTCTATGTGTGTTGTTAATTGTTTTATCCTCTAGAATTAGATATAATCCTTTATATCTATATTGATGGTATGCTGGACAAAGAATATTAGCTGTATGGTAAACGGGAATATACTCCTGCCCTTGGTGGCCTGACTGCATGTGAAAGTATTATCCTGCTTTTCTTTGGCCCAGCAAATACTCAAACCTGGTATGTGATCTGAGGTATAGAGTTTTCTATGATGAATCCGAGGTCCACAATCTCTTCTGTGACATTGTGGGGCACAAAAAACTACTATATCTCTTGGCTTGGTGCTATTGTCTGTGCTCTTGGGCGTGGACATAAAGCAGCAGAGGCAGCATTCTAGTTTTGTGGATAATTTTACTGAACAGATCTTTTTCCTGGTTCACATGGAGTGCAGTGCATTGTCAGACACAATTGTGAAATTCTGCTTACATGTTTGACGTTTAGAACCGTGTGCTGTGTGTGTTGAACGTTTATTTGTAAGGCATGGATGGTAGAAGCAAGACTGTGCAGGATCCATTTTTGGCTTGACCTTGGTTTGGCTTGTCACAAGTTTTAGGATGACTACTGCACAACTTTCTCGAAAGCTGTCAGTCTGCCTACTGCCTAGAACACTATCCGCCTGTACACAAAGGGGGGGGGGAGTTTGTTTGGCCACAAAGGGAGGAAGGGTGGACCAGGAGGAGAATCTCAGCTGTGTTTCTGGAGTATAGAGATCTCAGAAGAAGGCCCTTACTACGGAAAGTCTAACCAACATCAATCCGAATTATAAGCGCTACCAGTCTCACTATGGGATTCATGTGGCAAATTGTGTGAAGTGTCAACAACCTTCAAAGCAAAAGTGTGCTTTCTGGCATCTCTACAATGTGACTAGAAGGGCCTATTCTGCTGCCGCCTCCAATGTGTTGCTAGTTGTGCAAAGTCCGACAACGCACAAGACCCTCCTTGAGCCTAGAGTCCACAACTGCCAAAGACAAGTGACCACTGCCAAGGATTGTTTTGCTGTTCATCCATAGTGGTGAGATGCAAGAGATGGGTCACTGCCAGCAGGCGCTGCCTCTATAATTGTAAAGGATGCACTAGAAACCTAGCGAACAAGTATCAAAAGTCCTAAAATGAGACTGAGAGGCCATGAATTGAAATCAGAAACATAAATCTGCATGTTGAATGGATTTTTGATTGCCAGTTTGACCTCTTGTCTTCAAGATACAAAACAAGGGCTGACACACAGGTTATCATACAAAGGTGCTCATTATGACCCTGGCGGTCATGAGACCGCAAGGACTGCGGTGGAGGTCGGACTGCCGCCAAAGTAGCTGTCCCACCTCCACATTACGACCGTGTTGGAGCCGCCACGGTCAGACCGCTGACACCCCCAGGTTGCCTCCAGCATAGCAGTCTCTGCAGTTGTAATCCTCCAGGGTGGCGCTGCATGGAGCGCCACCCTGGGAGTTATGACTCTCCATTCTGCCAGCCTTTTCATGGTGGTTGCACTTGGCATGGGCAGTGAAGGAGCCCCCATGGACAACCCTGTCATGCTTTCCCCTGCCCAAATTACAGGCAGTGGAAAGTGCGGCAGGTGCTGGTGCACCCACTGCACCGCCACACTGCTGCCAGCTCGATTACGAGCCAGCGTCAATGTTAGGCCCAGCGGGAAACTTGCAATAGGGCCGGCGGTGTTCTGGTCACACTGGCTGTCAGATGGCAGTAAACATTTGATGGGCAGCCTCTGCCACCTGCAAAACACGTAATAAGGGCCATAGTAGTTTCTCACACAACCTAATGGTGAGATCAAACAATTGATCTTTTCATTGTTACTAGATGTTAGACCGGGCATCTTTTGGAGCATTTCCCCTCAGACCATATTTGTTTGGGTCTCACTTTTGGGTACAAACCGACCACAGGCCCCTCAGATGGTTAATGCAGAAGAGGGGTGAGAACCCAAAACTGGTAAGGTGGTCCATTTCCCTACAGGGGATGGACTTAATGGTGGAGCATCATCCTGGTACAGAACACGCCAATGCTGGGGACACATGCTAGACCTGGCATCTTTTGGCATGTTTCCCCTGTCTTTTTGCCTTCTGACCTCATGTTTTTGATGGTATGCTGGACTTAGTTTTTGTTGATTTATTGTCTCTGTAAACTTTATCACTGCCGATCAGTGTTAAAGTGCAAGTACTCCCTGTGTAAATTGTATTGGTGATTGGTTTATACATGACTGGCCTATTTGATTTATTAACAAGTACCTAGTAAAGTGCACTATGTGTGCCCAGGGCCTGTACATCAAATGTACTAGTGGACCTGCAGCACTGCTTGAACCATCCATATGAGTTGCCCTGTAAACATGTGTCAGACCTGGCACATCACAGTCTGTGTGTGCAGTCTGGCACTGTCAATTAGACTTGGCATGTGTACTCACTTGCCAGGCCCAAACCTTCCTTTTGACTATAGGTAAGGCAGCCCTAAGGTAGAACCTAGGTAGCCCAATGGGCAATGTATTTAAAAGGTGGGACATGTACTGGTGTGTTTTAGATATCCTGATAATGAAATACTGCCAAATTCGGTTTTCACTATTGTAAAGCCTATCTGTCCCGTAGGTTAACATGGGGACTGCCTTTAAATATCTTTTAAGTGCAGTTTTCCATTGCGATCTGATAAATATATGGAGTTTGGAGTCTCTGAACTCACACTTTAAAACTACATTGTTTGGTAGAGTTGATTTTTCGATTGGTTGTTTGAAAATGCCACTTTTAGAAAGTGGGCATTTTCTTGCTTAACAATTCTGTGCCTCTGCCTGCCTGTGGAATCCACGTCGGGCCAGACTGATAGCTGGGCTGTTTGTGAATTCCCTCTAGACAGTGCCACAAAGGGAGCTGGGGTGTAGCCTGCAAATTTTGATCAGTCTCCTGGGCTATGGTGGGGTGGGAGGAGCTGACACCTGCACTTGGAAGGGCTGTGCCTGTCCTCACATAATGCAGTCTCTGGTCCCCTGGATTGTGTCTGGAGTCAGGCCTCGGCAAGGCAGGATCTTGTCAACAACAGATACTTTCCTTTGAAGTTTGCCTACTTCAAAGGCAGAAATGGGTAGAAATGGTGGACCCAAAACCCCAAACTTTTAGAACACTTCTGGATCAAGAGGAACTTCTATCAAGGAGAAGAGCTGAAGAGCTGGAGGAGGAGTTCTGCCCATTTGCTTTGTGTGCTTTGCTGGGTCGGTCTGCAGTTGCTGCTTCTGCCTTAAGGAGAGCAAAGACTGGACTTCACTGTGTATCCTGCATGTGAAGTTTCTCTAAGGGATTGGGGTAGAGCTTGACTCCTGTTGGAAGTACCAGAGATATCAAAGACTTTAGATTCATCTGCCTACAGCACTGGCAACCGTTTGAATTGTGCTGCAACAAAATAAAAAACACAGGGATGCTGTCAACTACAAGGCAGGCTGCAACGTGACCTGATGATGTTATACGAAGCTGTGCTTCATGAAGAACCGCAGCCCTAGTCTCACCGGCACCACCACCTGACTCCTGCAGTCTGCAACATGACCTGTTGCACCATCCCTCTTCACACCACAGCCCCAACTCTTTGCGGGTCCTCCCGACACCGTAGCTGGCTCACGATGTCGCGGCCAGCCTGAACTGTTGGATTTGTTGTTCATGACGCCATGATGTCCCCAGACGAAGCTATCGACTTCAAGGAACTGTATTATTAAGTTAATTCTTGCAATATTCATCGCTTTATTATTGTATGTTGGATTGTGCTCATTTTGGTCTTGTTTTACACAGATAAATATTGGCTATTTTTCTAAAACTGGTGTGTGTCCTTTTGTAGTGTTTTCACTGTAATACTGTGTGTTATGTGCAAATGATTTACACATTGCTTCTGAGATGAACCTGACTGCTCATGCCAAGCTACCAAAGGGGTGAGCAGGGATTATCTCAGCTGGGTATCTCTCTTACCCTAACTAGAGTTAGGGTCCCTATTTGGACTGGGTGCAAACCGACTGCCAACTAGAAACCCCAATTCTAACACTAGGAAACAATGGTTGTTGTCGGGACTGCAGCAACTTTGCTAGAACACTGTAGTTGGTGTTTGAAATGTAGAAATTGGCTAATGCCCCATAGTTGTATTTAGTGTAACCCTACTCGAACCCCATTCCTGTGTGTAGATTCTTATTTTGATTTGATAGTAAAGTACTTCCCTTTTTATGAAAACAAGCACTGTTCTGGATGGTAAGTTATTGTGCTGAACGTTTGACTATTTAGTTCCCTCCCTCTACATTTCATATTAACCTCCTGAGATGCCTTTGACTGCTCACGCTCGCTACCCTCAGAGTTCAGTGCAGATGTAGTGTATTTGTCCCAATTTTCAGAGCTAAATTAAGGTAGACACCAGGACACCAGTGGAAAATAACCCCAATAACCACAGCTGATTCCCAGTAGCCCCTGACTGGCCTGGAGTGCCCTGAAAGGGGCGTGACAGAAGGGTATGTAAAAGAGCAAGCCACCATTACAAAAGATATGTGTTTGATCTACCGTCCAGAACGTGGGGATCGGTCCATGTTTATTTAATAGAATGAAATAAAGATGGATTTTGCATTGTTTCGCTAGGCAAATGGTGGCTTCTTTACACCCTTAAGAAAAGGGAAGCCTTGTCTGAAATTGACATATGGGGAAGCCTGCCCCAAACCCACATTCAATTGCTGGGCTAATACAGCAAGTATATTTTTCAGTGAAAATGCATTGCTAATGAAACCCGTTTTTTTCAGATTCAAATATGGAGTTTATTTCATGAGTCCATTGTAATTATGGGTTTCATCATAAAAACAGCCACCAAGGTTCTCTGCGGTACATTACTATTATCAGGACTCACTGGGATGATGAGGCAGTGAGGGATAAAATTAGACCCTAGATGAACTGCTAATAGACTCGCAGTTTTACCAACAAAAAAAAAACGCGCGACCTAACGAAGATCATTAAATGACAAAACATATACAAGCAAAGAAGTGATACTGGATCCACTGTGATGCTGATATTGTCAATGGCTGTGTGGTTTGTAGTGTCACCGGTGATGTCATCAATGTCATTGGGGATGGTATTGTCAAATCAAGTATCAGGGAGCGAGTGTCATGAAATGCACCAGAAGATCTCGAATCCTTTTTCAATAAAAATCATAAGCGAGCGTAATAAGAAGAAACAATATATAGGTTAGAAATTACCGAACAATAGAAAGTGAAGGTTCCTCAAACGAGTCAGGATTTTTTCTGAGACCACCCCTGCCTTAATCCTACTGACTGTGCATTTGACCCTTGTCTGCCTTTTAGAGTAAATGTTTATGCTTATACCATGTCACATGTGATTGTTTATATCATCTGCTCAAAAGCCTTCCTGGTGTTCTTCAAAGCTAATATTACCAGGAGTGGCAGTATATTTAAGTACATGTGCCCATGAGCGTTTCTTTTCTTTATCTGTTATGTGCAAGGTATAATATTTAGAGATCCTGTTTGCAACTATGCCTTTTTCTTATTTAAAATATTTTGATTGATACTATCGTCTTTTTTCAATTCTTGCAGTGGCATTATGCGTGTTCACTAAACCACAGAGTAATCATTTGCAGTTTATTTAAGAACGGATCAGTAAGATTTATCACAATCCAAATTACAACATTATGTGAGAATTAATGCCTTTTAATTTCAAGAATTTTTATTACATGAATATGTGAAAAAAGCATTTCACATTGACGGGGTTCAGGGCCTCAAGATCTAGCTTATTGATTGAGATCTGATATAGAGATTAAACTACAGAGGAAGAGCAACTTGTGTAGCTCTTCCTACATTCACACGAAAAACTATGTTAAAAAAAACGCATGTTGCTTTTAAGATAAAATCAAAAACAGTGTCAGACGCTCATTGTGTGTGCAGTAACCCTTTTATAGGGTACATCAACAGAGCACTTTCGTTTCGTTTACCACAAAAAGGTAGTCATTGTAAAAGCAATCAGAGGTCTGCAAAGACCCCAGAGTACACAGACTGGGTTTTACAACTCTCAAATGCAGTGTAAAATCTGAAAGGCAATGCACTGTAACAGAGTGCCTTAATAGTTACCCCGCTGTAGCTTTTGTGGCATAGCTACCAGGCAACAAAGAATAAGATATGCGTCATAGCACAACTGATTGCTAATTTAATGCATGCGTTTATGGGCATTTTATACTCTGTACTAAGAATTAGAAGAGCAGAAAATTCAGTCGCGTCACGAACCCACGATATCAGGTCCATCGGTTTTAAACTACACGCACACATTGAGATATTTGTTGAATGACATTGGGCCTAGATTACGAATGTATTTGTGCACCTAAATTCCGCTTACGCGTGTAGAAAATGCGAAATACATTCCACATTACTATTCACAGAATCAAGATTGACCAGATGCAGCCTCCTAAATAGCACCTACGGACATGGAAAATTCAAAAGTGAAATTGACTTTTTGGCCCATATTTATACTTTTTGACGCTAAACTGCGCTAACGCAGTTTAGCGTCAAAAAGTTTTGCGCCGTCTAACGCCATTCTGAAGCGCCATGCGGGCGCCGTATTTATGGAATGGCGTTAGACGGCGCAATCAGACCGGCGCTGCCTGGTTTGCGTGGGAAAAAACCACATAGACCAGACAGCGCCGGCGTAGGGGGAAAATGGCGTATGGGCGTCTTAAAATGGGGCAAGTCAGGTTACGTCGAAAAAATCGTCTTAACCCGACTTGCGCCATTTTTTAACGACGCCCATCCCCCATCAACATGACTCCTATCATTGTAAAGATAGGAGTCATGCCCCCTTGCCCAATGGCCATGCCCAGGGGACTTCTGTCCCCTGGGCATGGTCATTGGGCATAGTGGCATGTAGGGGGGCACAAATCAGGCCCCCCTATGCCAAAAAAAATTATTAAAAAAAAATAAAAAAAAACTTACCTGAACTTACCTGAATGTCCCTGGGGTGGGTCCCTCCAGCCTTGGGTGTCCTCCTGGGGTGGGCAAGGGTGGCAGGGGGGGTCCCTGGGGGCAGGGGAGGGCACTCTGGGCTCATTTTGAGCCCACTTGTCCCTTAACGCCATGCCTGACCCAGGCGTTAAAAAGCGGCGCAAATGCGCCGTTTTTAGCCACGCCCACTCCCGGGCGTCTCTTTTGCCCGGGAGTATAAATACCACGTAAAGGCCTGGGAGTCATTTTTTAGACGGGAACGCCTCCCTTGCATATCATTAACGCAAGGAAGGGGTTCACGCTAAAAAATGACGCACATTCCGGGAACTTTGGCGCTATTCGCCTCTAACGCCATAGTATAAATATGGCGTTAGTTGGCGTTAGTTTAGCGTCGAATTTGCGTCGAAAAAAACGACGCAAATTCGGCGCAAACGGAGTATAAATACGGCCCTTTGTATCCAAAAGTCCATGCAAAGTCATGTGATCGTGGCGAATGCAAACCAGATGACATGCTGACGGGTTAATTCAGTACTTATTAACTGGACCTGCTTCACTATGGGGCATACCATTATTCACCTAATCACGGGGTTCTGTGATGGACACCACTCATCCATAGCATGGTCCTCCTCACTTGGCGAAATATTACATTCCTCTCAAAAGTAATAAAACTAAATAAATAAAGCCACTAGAAACGGAACACAACAATTGATCTAATGATAGCCCTTCTACTTTTCCAAATCTTGGTCTCAGGTAGACGAAGTACGACTCTCAAGAAAAATATACCAAGGGTGGACCCGCCATCTCGACAGTTCACAAGATTGTTTCCCAAGTTGGGAATTGACAAACATCCTGAGAGTTTGACGGCTTCTTGATGACCTCACAATCCGCTTTGGACATCAATTATTGCTCCACCCATGCTGACAGGTATGGGACAGATTCCTCCATAGGCGGGACCCTAAGTTCTTCCATCGGTTGATCCTCTGTCATAACCTCTTGACTGTGACCACAGAACCTTTTGAAGATTGACACATTTTTCATGACTTCTTTACTCCCTTTCTGCATAGCCACCATTGTATCTTGGAACGGACCACCAGCTATCAGACCAGCTCAAATGGAAGCCTAAACTGACTCCCCGGTCGATGGTCTTGACCCAGTACCAATTGTCCAGGTTTTAAGCTAGAAACTTTGGCTTGTTCCCATTGACTCAACATTGCATGCTGACTCTGTTGTGTCCGCAGCACTTGCACCTCATCTATTGGGTCAGTTGTCCACTCAAATGATGTCAAGGACAATCTGTCTCATGCACACTTGGTTTGATGACCTCCCCCTTGTCACATGAGGAGTTTGTCTGTAAATGCGGACAAATAAATGTATTGCCAGTCCCAAAGGCTAGTGATTAGCATAAGCGATATGACCATCTTGGCGATAGCGTGCATGAATTGCTCTCCCTCGCCATTTGCCTAGGACCACTAATGAGTTATCTTACTCTCTGACCACTCTTGCCCCTGAAGTGGGGATCCATTGTCTGTTTGTAGTTTTTTCAGCAATCCACGCATAGCCATGGTCTTCTTGAGCTTCGGGATTATATTGTTAGCAGATGTCATAGTCACAATCTCCACTTTAGGATTCTAGGAATAATCTTCCAGAACCATAAACATGTAGTGCCTACCCAGCAGACTGTCGAAATAAGCACTACAATTACTGGAGCAGGGGCTTCTTACTGATTGCCACGTGAGATATGTTGTCACTACTGTACCACCAATTCTGTTGATTGAGGAAATCACACCTTATTTTAAAGCTGACTTTTGAGTTTCACTAGCCCTTGATATCTCTCATGTGCTAGAAGTTATGTTTGAAGGTGAGGTCTTTTGGAATGACCAGTTTGAAAACAACTGAGCAAACAGCCTTCACCCATGGCAGCCAGTTCTTGTATTATACAGTAAGGCTCACTTGATTCAAGAGTACTTCTCTTTAGTTGTGGTGAGTTGCCAGCTGGCTTAGGTTATGGCGGTTCACACCTCTCATTCTTGATGCTGCAACATGCCTCTTCTAATTGACCATCCCTATAGAACTGTGTTCACAGAGAAGGGTGGCGAGGCAGGCTGGATGTTTGACACTTTGGCTGGATCCAGGGGCCCACCCTCTACCGAAAGTCAGTACCTAAATATTGTGAGGTGTGACTTCAGGAATTCACATTCTCACTAATGCAATGTGAGCCCACAGTATCAAATTTTTTAGAACACCTTCCTGAGCCTCATGTGGTGTTCCTCCAGTGATAATACATACCCCAGTGATTACACCCATTAGTCCCGATTGCATTTGTACGGTGTTCTGAAACATCTCCTCCACACAGGAGATGTCAACGTTCAGATGCTTGTAACAATAGAAGACCAGGACCATTGAAAACATGGTTATTTAGTGCAATGTGTACCGAGCATAAGCTTGTGACACCCCTATTGAAGGTCAATTTTATAAGACTACCATGCCCCACTTAACTTGTTGACATTGTCATCAACTGTAGGAGTGATGTGTCTTTTACTTTTAATTGCCGAAATAGCAAGGTGCATGTCGGCTCATAGTTGTACCTCACCAGTTTGGTTTGCAAGTTACCACTATCAGGGATACCCTTAGCATGGGCCTTTTCACCATTTTTATTATGTCAGATTCTTCAGGTTTCTGTAGTTCGGAATCTACTTTTAGCTGCAAGTGGAATGACACAAGCCAATGTCTAAGTGCCATGGGTTGCAAGATGTGGTTGATGTGTAGCTTAGTGAGTTTCCCTTTCAAACATCCTATTGCTGTGAATAAGTCTTGAAACTCAGGCAGCAGACTGCCCGGGCAAGTAAAATGTACCCCAAACACAAATCCTCCCTTCAGTGACACATACTTTGGTCAGCTTGGTAATCTGATCATACATTGGTTACAAAAAGGCCTGCTAAGGGCAATGGCTGGAACTGGTAGTATGCAAACACAAAAGCTCTGGCGGGTCCAAGCAACCCTTTCACATTGAGGGTTTCATATAGATAATTTATCTGTCTTTGTTTGACCCACTGCAAACATAGTGTGAACTGTTTCATCCACCTCATCATTGTAGGAGGCTGGCCTGGCTTATAGTGGGTACCTGATGGTACTTACACCTTGTGCAGGTCCAGTTATCCCTTATTAGTAGATTAGTAGTGTTCTAGCAGCTTAGGCTGATAAAGGTACCTATAGCAGTGCAGCTTAGGCTGAACTAGGAGACATGCAAAGCTCCTACTATACCACTTATATCATATAGCACTATATCATAAGAAACACAATACTCAGAATTACCAAAAATAAAGGTACTTTATTTTAGTGACAATGTGTCAGAAATATCTCAGAGGATATACTCCCTTAGGAGGTAAGTAAAATACACAAAATATACACACAAACCAAAATCAGGTAAGTAAACAGTTAGAAAAGTGCAAACACTGTAGAATACAATAGGATGCAACATGATCAAATAGGCCTAGGGGCAACACAAACCATATACTCCAAAAGTGGAATGCGAACCACGAATGGACCCCAGGCCTAGTGTAGTGTGTAGAGGGTCGCTGGGAGTGTAAGAAAACACTAAGAGTTTTCCACCCCAAGACCCTGAAAAGTAGGAGTAAAGTTACCCTTCTACCCCAGAAGCACACTAAAGTTGTGATAGGGGATTCTGCAAAGGCAACAACTGATTGCAAAGCACTGAAAATGGATTCCTGGACCTGCAGACCTGTAAAGGAAGGGGACCAAGTCCAAGAGTCACCCAAGTGTCCGGGGGGCAGGAGCCCACTAAACCCCGGATGAAGGTGCAAAAAGGCTGCCTCTGGATGGAAGAAGCTGAAGATTCTGCAACAACAAAAGGTGGCTGGAACTTCTCCTTTGCACAGAAGATGTCCCACGGCGTGCTGGAGGACGCAGAGTTATTTCCACGGAGAAAGACTGTAAACAAGCCTTGCTAGCTGCAAGAGTTGCGGTTGAAATAAATAGGTGCTGCCTGGGCCCAGTAAGGACCAGGAGGTCGCCTCTTGGAGGAGGAGAGAGAGGGGGCACTCAGCAAGACAAAAGACAGAAGCAGGCAGCACCCGCAGAAGCACATGAAGAGGCATCCAAGAAATCTGAGCTTGGCAGTCATCTCAACACTACAAAGGAGGGTCCCACGAAGTCGGTGGTCAACTCAGCGAGTTGAGCAATGCAGGACGGAGTGCTGGGGACCTGGGCTATGCTGTGCATGAAGGATTCCTTGCAAAACTGCACAGAAGCCCTAGCAGCTGCAGTTCACACAGTATAGGATTACTGTCTGGCGTAGGGAGGCAAGGACTTACCTCCACCAAATTAGGACAGAAGGACCACTGGACTGTCGGGGCCACTTGGATCCAGCTCCTGTGTTCTAGGGACCATGTTCGTCGACATGAGAGGGGACCCAGGGGACCAGTGAAGCAGAAGTTTGGTGCCTGTGTTAGCAGGGGGAAGATTCTGTCGACCCATGGGAAATTTCTTCTTGGCTTCCAGTGCAGGGTGAAGGCAGACAGCCCTCAGAGCATGCATCACCAGGAAACAGTTGAGAAAGCCGGCAAGATTAGGTGCTACAATGTTGCTGGTAGTCTTCTTGCTACATTGTTTCGGTTCTGCAGGCGTCCTGGAGCAGTCAGCGGTCGATCCTTGGCAGAAGTTGAAGAGAGAGATGCAGAGGAACTCTGGTGAGCTCTTGCATTTGTTATCTGAAGAGAAACCCACAGGAGAGACCCTAAATAGCCCTCAGAGGAGGTTTGGCCATCTAACCAGGTAAGCAGCTATCAGGAGGGGTCTCTGACGTCACCTGCTGACACTGGCCACTCAGAGGCCTCCACTGTGCCCTTAAATATCTGCATTCAAGATGGCAGAGGTCTGGGACACACTGGAGGAGCTCTGGGCACCACCCCTGGGGTGGTGATGGAGAGGGGAGTGCCCTTCAAAGCATTTCCAGAGGCTGAGGGAGGCTACTCCTCCCCAGCCCTTAACACCTATTTCCAAAGGGAGAGGGTGTAACACCCTCTCTTAGAGGAAATCCTTTGTTCTGCCTTCCTGGGACTGGGCTGCCCAGACCCCAGGAGGGCAGAAGTCTGTCTGTGGGTTGGCAGCAGTGGTAGCTGCAGTGAAAACCCAAGAGAGCTAGCTTGGCAGTACCCGGGGTCCATGCTGGAGCCCCGGGGATGCATGGGATTGGCACCCCAATACCAGATTTGGCTTGTGGGGACAATTCCATGATTTGAGACATGTTACATGGCCATGTTCGGAGTTACCATTGTGAAGCTACATATAGGTATTGACCTAAATGTAGTGCACGCGTGTAATGGTGTCCCCGCATTCACAAAGTCTGGGGAGATTGCCCTGTACAATGTGGGGCTACCTTGGCTAGTATCAGGGTGCCCTCACACTTAGTAACTTTGCACCTAACCTTCAGTAAGTGAGGGTTAGACATATAGGTGACTTATAAGTTACTTAAGTGCAGTGCAAAATGGCTGTGAAATAACGTGGACGTTATTTCACTCAGGCTGCAGCGGCAGTCCTGTGTAAGAATTGTCTGAGCTCCCTATAGGTGGCAAAAGAAATGCTGCAGCCCATAGGGATCTCCTGGAACTCCAATACCCAGGGTACCTAGGTACCATGTACTAGGGAATTATAAGGGTGTTCCAGTGTGCCAATCAGAATTGGTGAAAATGGCCACTAGCCTGCAGTGACAATTTTAAAATCAGAGAGAGCATAAACACTGAGGTTCTGGTTAGCAGAGCCTCAGTGATACAGTTAGGCACCACACAGAGAACATATATAGGCCACAAACTATGAGCACCGGGGTCCTGTCTAGCAGGATCCCAGTGACACAGGCAAAAACATACTGACACACAAGTAAAAATGTGGGTAACATGCCAGGCAAGATGGGAACTTTCCTACAATCATCATCCATATCTTCATCCTCATCCTCATTGCATGGGGGAACTTACAATTACATTTAATGTGTTGGTTGGAGTAGCCTTTATATTGCTACTGGATCGACAGATTTAAGTAAAATGATGCCACATGATCCTCTTCCTGGGCCATCACCTGGCCTGTGGGATGATCCACTACAATATCTGCAGGATCCCTAGACATTCCATCACTCTTTGCCTTTTTCCACAAGTTTGATCTGGACCACATGATCACAGTTGATGTTGAACTTCTGTGTATGATGCCCCGTCCTTTGATAGAGCTGTTGACCTTCCCAGCAACAAAATGTCAGTTGGGGACTTTCTCGGTTTCTAGAGGATCTGTTCCCTCAACTTAAAGGAGGCAAACCTTTGAATGATCCATGCCCAGACCTGCTCAGACTCGTCTTAGAAAGTGCAAGTGCATTGTTTAGTAAGCTTCAATAGATTTGTTGTGGTCTTGTTGAACTTGTCTGAACAGAAGTCACTTGTAGTCAGAAACAGGCATGATGCCCCATCCTTTGATAGAGCTGTTGACCTTCCCAGCAACAAAATGTCAGTTGGGGACTTTCTCAGTTTCTAGAGGATCTGTTCCCTCAACTTAAATGAGGCAAACCTTTGAATGATCCATGCCCAGACCTGCTCAGCCTCGTCTTAGAAAGTGCAAGTGCATTGTTTAGTAGGCTTCAATAGATTTGTTGTGGTCTTGTTGCACTTGTCTGAACAGAAGTCACTTGTAGTCAGAAACAGGCTGAACGCGTGTGCCAGGCTTGTTTCTGACGAAGGGCACAATAACTTGTAAATGTCTTTTCCAGAGAGGTGCAGCAGGAGCAGTCGCTTCCTGTCTTCTTGCATTGCTGTGGCCACAAAGTACTTTTCTTACCTCTTCACCCCAAGGTTTCATTTGAGGGCCTGTGCAGAAATGGCCCGAGTTGGTCAATTGCTCAGTTGAGAGGATATTCACCATTCTGTGAGTCTACTGTAAACATGCTGTTTTCTGCTGTGCAGTTTCTTCCTGCACTAACAGTGTTTTGGAGTACCCGGCTGGGGCGTTCTTGTTGGTTATAGTCAGCACTTGCTACTTGGACCATGTAATTCGCACATGGTATTGCACTATTTTTGAGGTGGTTGTGGGCACATGTGGCTTGGCTTGGGGTTGCTGGGCATGGCCTGCTGAAGGACAGCACTGGACTCACTGAACTGCTCTTGTGTTACTGCTGTCAGCCCTGGTGGCCTTTGTATTGTCATTTAATTATTTTTGCATCTCTGCAGCATTACTTTTATATGTGCCTCTTTGTACTCATGCTTTTTATTTATCTGGTGCTTCGTTCACTTTGAGTCACCCCAGCCATCAACAATCAAGATTCAATCCCTTCACCTGGAGCCGGAGGAAGCATAGTCATGCTTCCAGTAACCCTTGGTGGTTATGGGTACCACAGTGCTTCTGCTGTCCCCCAGAAGGATCACCAGTCAAACTCCCTTAAAGCTGGTGTTCCTCCCCACCGGGGCGACCCAGAGTTGAGATGCCCCATTCTGTGGCTGGGTGGTTGGCTGCTGCACTTCTCTCCCATGGGCTTTGTTGATGCTACTGCCATGTGAGAGCAGGTAGGCTTCTGACAGCTTCTTTTTCAACCACTGCATGGTGAGATAGTTGCATAGGCTTCATGGCACAGCAAGGGTCAGGTGAACCTGCACAGGCCAGTTGTAAGGTCATGTGGTTGTAGCAAATGACACGCTGATACAGATTGGTGATTCACTCTGTACTGCCCAGCACTCAGGCCTTTAGAGAATACATTAAAATGGCCTTCATCATCATGGGACATGCCATCATTCACCTAATTACGGGGTCTCGTGATGAACACCCCTTATCCATAGTATCGTCTTGATATCCAAGGACAAACATAACATTCAAGAGAAGGAAATTACATGATGTTTGTTCTCGAAGGCCACTGCACTGTGAAGGTGGTAATTACCCATGTTGGAGTGTCCCCTGATAGACAAGACATATGGGCTCTCAACTCTAGCAACTGTTTTTTTTTTCCATAGTTGTCCTGTGGCCTGCATACTGCAGATCCTGCATCTGAAAAATAATTATCCCTTTCTAGCACTTGACTTTCAGGATAGTGGGACAAAGCAGTCCAAGGCTGATTCAAGGAAGGTGGCGTATGCATCAGAGTTCAGCTAAGCAACAAATAATACTTAATAATTTACTGTTCAGCCAGTGCTTTTTCTTTTAAAAAGGGCAAAAATGTCATTATGCACACTACTAAATACTATGGACAAATCAACTAATATGAACAGAAAGCAAGTGTAAATGACTATGTTGACATCCTCTTAAGACCTCACAATCAGCAGGATGCATACAAGAAAGACAGGTCCCACAGACTGAGTACCTCCCTAAACGTAACCTGGCTCAGTGTGCCGAAGACACTTTTAATTGCCTAGCAGACAGACCAGAATCATAAAACACATTACCCAACTATATGACTAACAAGTGCATTTAACAAATGTCAGGCCTGTTGAATTTGTCAGGATACCTCTACAATAATTAAAGGCAAAATATAAAGCCAAAACAATGGCAATCATTTAAGCACTTTAGGATGTGTTAGATCTGACATTCTTGGCATGGTATTCCCCCTTACCTTTTGCCTTACCTCCCCTATTTTTACTGGATTTGTTTTTAGTGACTTTGGACCTCTGTGCACTTTTTCCCTGGTAATCAGTGATACCATGATTGTGCTCTCTCCCTAAGCAAGGTAAAATTGCCACATATAACCTGAATATAGGTCCCTAGTAAATGGTACTTTATGTAACCAGGTCCTGTAAATTAAATGCTACTAGTAGGTAGCACCATTCCCTGCTGTCCCTGACACCGCAGTCTGTATTAAAGATTTAAAACTGTATTTCGACCCAGTAAAAAAAATCTTTTGCCAGGTCTAAACCTTCATTTTTAATGCATATAACTCCCCCTAGAGTATACCATAAAGGCTTCTAGGGAAGGATGCATGGCATTTTAAAAGTAGGACATATGTGTTAAAGTTTTCCATGTCCTGACAGTAAAAAATTCCTGAAGGTGTTTGTTAGAAATGGGATCTTTGGTTGGCAGTCAGGTTATCCCCTGTCCAAGCAAGGACCCTCACTCTAGTCAGGGTAAAAGAGAATCACCCTCAGCTAACCCCTGCTTCCCCCCTTTGATAGCTTGGCACGAGCAGTAGGCTTAACTTCAGAGTCCTAGGTGTAGAGTATTGGTACCAACACACACAGTAACTTAATGAAAACTCTACAAAATGACACAACACAGGTTTAGAAAAATAGAGAATGTTTATCTAAACAAAACCAGACCTAAACGACACAAATCCACAATAAACAAGTCAAGTTATCACTAAAAATGCAAAAGAGTCTTCATGTAATTCTAAACACACACTAATGCTGTTAGCGTGAAAATGTACCTTGAGTGCATCAAAAATAACCCTGCACTGGCGAGTGTGCATCAAAAAGGGCTTGCGAGGTGTTGATTTCACTCATGAGTGAGACCTTGCGTTGTTTCTCCTTTCATCGGTTCGGTGCGTGTCGTTTCTTCTCTCCCCAGGAGAGCGATGCTTTGATCCAGTCAGCACTCTCGGGTCCGGGCAGGCCTTGCGTCGTTTTTACACACACAGCGGTGTTTGCGTTGGAAATTAAGCTGCACAATGGTCTGAAAACCATGCAGCGTGGGTTACGATCTCACCAGCCTCCGTCAGCGATGCTGCGTGTGGTTTCCTTAGCTCCGGGCGTCAATCTTCCGGACGCGTTGCAGGCGAGCATCGATTTTCACCCTCGAAGCCAGCGCAGCGTTGATTTTTCAGCCACAGACCCGAGTTGCGTTGATCATTTCCCCGCACGGCGGTATGTGCGTGGATTTCTCACTCTTGGGCTGCCAGCTTCTCCTTTCATGGTCCCAGGACTTGGATGGGAACCACTTGGCAGAGTAGGAGTCTCTCCAGAGACTCCAGGTTCTGGTAGAGAGAAGTCTTTGCTGTCCCTGAAACTTCAAACAACAGGAGGCAAACTCTAAATCAAGCCCTTGGAGAGTTCTTCACAAGAAGGAAGGCAACACAAAGTCCAGTCTTTGACCTCTAGCACAGGTAGAAGCAGCAACTGCAGGATAGCTTCACAAAGCACAGTCACAGGCAGGGCAGCTCTTCTTCCTCAGCTCTTCAGCTCTTCTCCATGCAGAGGTTCCTCTTGGATTTCCAGAAGTGTTCTAAAGTCTGTGGTTTTGGGTGCCCTTCTTATACCCATTTTCTCTTTTGAAGAAGGCCTACTTCAATATAAAGTCTCTCTTGATTGTGAAATCCTGCCTTGCTAAGTCCAGGCCCCAGACACACACCAGTGGATTGGAGACTGCATTGTGTGAGGGCAGGCACAGCCCTTTCAGGTGTGAGTGACCACTCCTCCTCTCCCTCCTAGCACAGATGGCTCATCAGGAAATGCAGACTACACCCCAGCTCCCTTTGTGTCACTGTCTAGTGAGAGGTGCAACCAGCCCAACTGTCACACTGACCTAGACAAGAAATCCACAAACTGGCATATTCACTGAAATGGTATAAGCAAGGAAATGCTCACTTTCTAAAAGTGGCATTCTCAAGCACACAATCTTAAAATCAACTTTACTAAAATATGTATTTTTAAATTGTGAGCTCAGAGACCCCAAACTCCTAGGGGCATATTTATACTCTGTTTGCGCCGGAATTGCGTCATTTTTTTTGACGCAATTCCGACGCAAAACTAACTCCATATTTATACTTTGGCGTTAGACGCGTCGAGCGCCAAAGTCCATGGAGTTTGCGTCATTTTTTTGCGTGGACACCTACTTTGCGTTAATTATATGCAAGGTAGGCGTTCCCGTTTAAAAAATTGACTCCGAGGCATGTGCGCCGTATTTGCACTCCCTGGCAAAATTCACGCCCGGGAGTGGGCGGGTCAAAAAAAATGACGTACGGCCGCTTTTGCGCCGTTTTTTAGCGCCTGGAAAAGGCAGGCGTTAAGGGACCTGTGGGCTCGGAAGGAGCCCAGAGGTGCCCTCCCATGCCCCCAGGGACACCCCATGTCACCCTTGCCCACCCCAGGAGGACACCCAAGGCTGGAGGGACCCATCCCAGGGACATTAAGGTAAGTTCAGGTAAGTATTTTTTTTATTTTTTTTTATGGCATAGGGGGGCCTGATTTGTGCCCCCCTACATGCCACTATGCCCAATGACCATGCCCAGGGGACAGAGGTCCCCTGGGCATAGCCATTGGGCAAGGGGGCATGACTCCTGTCTTTGCTAAGACAGGAGTCATGTCAATGGGGGTTGGGAGTAAAAAAAAAATGGCGCAAATCGGGTTGCGGTGCAAATTTTGCCTCAGCCTGACTTGCCCCATTTTTTGGCGCCCATGCTCCATTTCCCCCTACGACGGCGCTGCCTGGTGTACGTCATTTTTTTTAACGCACACCAGACAGCGCCGGCGGCTAACGCCGGCTAACGTCATTCAATAAATACGGCGCCCGCATGGCGCTTCAGAATGGCGTTAGCCGGCGCTAATTTTTTTTACGCAAAACTGCGTTAGCGCAGTTTTGCGTCAAAAAGTATAAATATGGCCCCAAATGTCTATACGCTCCCAAAGGGAATCTACACTTTAATCAGATTTAACGGTAGCCCCTCTTTTAACCTATGAGAGAGACAGGCCTTGCAACAGTGAAAAACGAATTTAGCAATATTTCACTGTCCGGACATATAAAACACATTACTATATGTTCTACCTTAACCATACACTGCACCCTGTCCTTGGGGCTACCTAGGGCCTACCTTAGGGGTGTCTTACATGTAAGAAAATTGAAGGTTTAGGCCTGGTAAGTGGGTACACTTGCCAAGTCGAATTTACAGTTAAACCTGCATACACAGACACTGCAGTGGTAGTTCTCAGACATGATTACAGAGCTACTTATGTGGGTAGCACAACCAGTGCTGCAGGCCCAATAGCAGCATTTGATTTACAGGCCCTGGGCACCTCTAGTGCACTTTACTAGGGACTTACTAATAAATCAAATACGCCAATCATGGATGAACCAATTACATACTCATTTTGTGAAAGGAGCACTTGCACTTTAACACTGGTTAGCAGTGGTAAAGTGCCCAGAGTAACAAAAACAACAAAAACAGAGTCCAGTACACATCAACAACCTGGGAAACAGAGGCAAAATTGAAGGGAGACCAAGCCAAGGATGAAAAGTCTAACACCTGTCCCCCAAGCTGAAAGTGGGGAGCAACTACTCAACCTCATGGGAGTTCTCATCACTAAGGCGGAAGAACCTGGAAAGACCATCAGCATTGGCATGTTCTGTACCATGAAGGTGTTGCACCGTAAAGTCCATACCCTGTAGGGAAATGGACCAGCTCAATAGTTTTGGATTTTCACCCCTTATCTGCATTAACCATCTGAGGGGCTTGTGTTCGGTCTAAACTCGGAAGTGAGTCCCAAACAAGTATGGTCTCAGCTTCTTCAGCACCCAAACCACAGCAAACGCTTCCTGTTCTATGGCACTCCACCTAAATTTCCTGGGAAGTAACCACCTGCTAATGAAGGCTACGGGTTGATTTAAGCCCTCTTCTTTAAGCTGTGAGAGTACTGCTCCAATACCATGCTCTGAGGTGTCTGTTTGCACAACAAACTCCTTGGAGTAGTCAGGTACCTGCAGCACAGGTGCTGTGCACATGGCAGCCTTCAGGGCATCAAAAGCGTTCTGGCAAGCCTCTGTCCAGATCACTTTCCTGGGTTGCTTCTTAGAAGTCAACTCAGTTAAGGGGGTAACAATGGTACCATTCCCCTTGACAAACCTCCTGTAATAGCCAGAGACCTAAAAAGTTCCTTACCTCAGTTTAAATATTGGGAGGCTCCCAAGCCAGAATGGTATCAATCTTTGGCTGTAGGGGTGCCACCTGGCCACTCCCCACCTGGTGTCCCTAGTACACCACAGATCCCTGCCCTATTTGGCACTTGCTTGCTTTAATAATGAGGCCTGCCTTTGCAGGGCCTCTAACACTCTCCAGAGATGTTGCAGGTCTTCCTCCCATGTGGAACTAAACACAGCAATGTCATCCAGGTAGGAGGCACTGAACTAATCTAGCCCAGCCAATACCTGGTTGACCAACCTCTGAAAGGTGGCAGGGGCATTCTTCATCCCAAATGGCATCACTTTAAATTGAAAGTGTCCATTTGGGGTAGAAATGCAGACCTCTCCTTGGCCCCCTCAGTTAAGGCAATCTGCCAGTACCCAGATATGAAGTCAAACGTACTGAGGTACTTAGCAGCTCCCAACCAGCCAATGAGCTCATCAGCTCGGGGGATGGGGTGTGCATCAGTCTTGCTGACCGCATTGAGTCCCAGGAAGTCCACACAGAACCTGAGTTCTGAAGTGGCACCAGGTGCAGCAGCCTTTGGGACCAATACCACTGGGCTGGCCCAAGGACTGCTGGACTGCTCAATAACCCCTAGGGTTACCATTTTGGATACTTCATCCTTAATGCAAGCCCTGATCCTGTCAGTCTCCCTGTAAACATTCTGTTTAATGGGTGGACTGTACCCAGTGTCCACATCATGTATGCACAAGTGTGTGACACCTGGGATCAGGGAAAACAGTGAGGCGAACTGTCCCAACATGTGGCAACAGTCACTTTGCTGCTCTTTAGTCAGGAAGGGGGAGAGGATCACTTCCTCCACAGACCCATTTTTTTCTCTTGCAGAGGGCAGGAAGAGGCTCACTCTCCTCCTCCACCACATCATCTGCCGCAAGGAGCATGGACAGTTCATCGCTTGAGGCGGTTGACATGCAGGACCCTTAAAGGTTTCCTTGGAGACCGCAAGTCCAGCAGGTAGATGACTTCACTCTTGCACCCAGCACCTCAAATGGCCCAGTCCACTTGTCCTGGAGCGTCCTCGGCTCCTCTGGTGCCATCACCCACACTTTTTGTCCAGGTTGAAACTTGACCAGAGTGACATTCTGGTCATACCAACGTTTCATGTCCTCCTGGTTTGCTTCCAGGTTCTCCTGGGCGGGACTCCTGAAGCGGGCAGTCTTGTTTCTCAGAGCCAGCATGTAACTGAATACATCCTGAGGGGTTTTACTAGGAGCTTTTTCCAAAGCCTCCTTGACCAGACTTAAAGGTCCTGTCACAGAGTGGCCATAGATGAGCTCAAAGGGACAAAACCCAAGTCGCTTTTCAGGCACCTCCCTGTAGGCGAAAAGAAGGCATTGCTCTGGCAGGCCCATGATCATGCCTTTCAAGGTGTGGTTGAATCTCTCAATCAGACCGTTACTTTGGGTGTGGTAAGGGGTGGTGAACTTATACATTAACCCACAGTCCTTCCACAGAAACTTCATATACGTGGATATGAAGTTGGTACCCCTATCAGATACCACTTCCCTGGGGAACCCAATGCGGGTAAAAACCCCCATCAAAGCATGACTCCACCACATGGGAAGTGATTGATCTCAAAGGAATGGCTTCTGGGTACCAGATGGCATGGTCCACCAAGACCAGGATAAACCTGTTGCCCATGACTGTCTTGGGATCCAGAGGCCCCACAATGTCAATCCCTACCCTTTCAAAGGGAGTACTGACAACAGGTAAAGGATGGAGGGGAGCCTTAACATTTCCCCCCACTGTTGCCACTTGACTGACAAGTCTGGCAAGGCCTGCAATGTGCATCTGAGTGCCTGCCCATTAAGGGCCAATAAAAGTGGGTGACAAGCCTCTCAAAGGTCTTGTCCTGCCCCAAATATCCTGCTAAAGGCACATCATGAGCCAACCCCAGTAGGAAGGCCCTGAAGCACTGGGGTACCACCAGCACATGGGCTGACCCAGGCTCAGGAACCTTAGGCTCACTATACAGGAGGTCATCCTACCAAGAAATCAGGTGTGATCCTGGCTCCTTGCCAGCCGCCTGGTCTGCAGCCTGCTGCCGCAGACCCTCCAGAGTAGGGCATGTCCTCTGTGCTGCACAGAATGCTTCCCTGGTGGGCCGCTCTTCCTGCTGCCACTGCAACAGCTCAGGGACCTCACCCAGTTCAGCCACCTGTTCCCCTGTAGGCTCTGGGGTGTCACCCTCACGCTCCGCCTCCTCCCGGACAGTGGGAACTTCTGGGGAAGGTTTCTGGTGCCCCCTGCCCTTCCTCTTCTTGGCGGTCCCCTGGGCCACTGTTTCAGGCCCCAGGGGCTCTTGACCACCCTGACGGGCTACCATTGACCGGGTGGATACGCATACCCACCCAGGCAGACCCAACATCTCCAAGTGAGACCTGTGTTCCACCTCTTTTCAAGGGGAATCCATCCAGGTCATTGCCTAGCAAACAATCAACAGGCATGGTTGGACTCACAGCTACCTTCAAGGAACCTGAGACCCCCTCATTGAAAGGGAACCTGCGCCACTCTGCACAGGTGCTCTGAGTTGTCCACTACAACTACTTGGTGAAGTACCCGGGGATCTATCTATCTGCTCTTCAGACACCAGCTGACTGCTCACTGTAGTCACACTGGCTCCTGTGTCTCTCAGAGCCTCCACCCCTCTGTCCATTGATGGTCACCCACTGCCTGTACCTCGTAGTGTTTTCAGTCATGTGGGGTTCTCTGGATCATCTCACTGTCCCCCAGTGAGACAAGGGTCCTCTCAGCTGGCCCCCACCCACCTGGAACCAACTCCTCCCCAAGGGCTACACTGGCCAAACCCTTGGCCGGCGCACCAGTGGGTGCTGGTGTACTTTTGGGGCATTTGGGGTCCCCCCTCACATGACCCACCTGGTCACATGCATAGCACTTACATGGGGGACCACCTGCCACTGGCTTCCCTTTGGAGACCCATGGCTTCTTTTCACTGGGGGGCTTGGAATCCTTACCATGGGAATCAGTTTGGGGCCCTTTAGAGAACTCCCCCTGTTTACCCTTAACCCCCCCTTTCTTCTGATAGGGACCCTGCCCACCCTTGGCGTGGTCTCCCCCATACCTCTTTTGGACCCTGGTGCACTCCCAATGGTCTGCTTCCTGTGCAAGCTTTTTGGGATCAGTCAGCTTGCTGTCAATCAGGTGCTGGCGCAACTCTGAAAACCATAAACTGTGCAAGTGCTCCCAAGCAATCAGATTGTAAAGCCCCTCATACGTAGTTACCTTACTGTCCTTCACCCAACAATCCAGGGACCTGCAATAAGAATCAACACATTCTAACCATGTTTAGGATTGCTTTTCCTTATAGGACCTAAACTTATTCTTATACTGCTCAGGGGTGAGACCATGCCTTGTGAGTAGTGCATCCTTCATGATAGTGTAGGTGAGATTCTGAGCATCCCCTAAAGCTGTCAGTGTATCCCTCCCCTCTACCTCAAAGTGCTTCCACAGACCCGCCACCAAATGAGCTTCAGGGACCAGATTCATGTGTAAAGCAGACTCATACCCCTTAAACCACAAGTATATGTCGTCCTCCCTTTTATAATTCTTCACAAGATCTTTAGTAATGTGCACCCTCCTTTCAGGCTGCACTGTGATGTGGCTGCCACCATCCCTACTAGATGGGCTCCTCTGATCCAGCCCCCTCAAGCTGAGCTCATGAGTCAACAACAACTTTTTCTCCTCAATGGCCATCCTCATTTTTTCCAACTCCCTCTGGTGCTCCCTCTCTCCCTGTCTGTCCTGCAATTCTTCAGGAGTCAGACCCTTAAATTAGACACTGCTTCCTGCCCTGGAGACCCTCTCCCTGGATATAACAGGCCCACCCACAATACCATTGTGTAAGGAATGCTCTTCCTCCTCCTCCTCCTCATCTTCCTCCTCCTCCTCCTCTGTGTGCCCTTCAGTGCTCTTGGCTGTCACCCAGGCCCTCAGTGCCTTTTGCAACTCCTCCTTCTTGGATGAGCTCTTAATGGCACAGTCAAAACTTTTACAGAACTGCTTTAACTGAGCCTTGGTATAGCTATCTAATTTCTCTAGGACAAAAGTAGATCCAACTGATGCATCTCCATATTGGGACATGACGAAAAGTCAACAAAAGTGCAAAGTTCCAAAAGGCAGAAAACAAGTTCACAAATGAAGTTCAGAAGTCAATCAAAGATTACCACAAAAATGGATGTAGGGAAAATCCAAGCAAAAGAGAAAAATCTAAAATCACAAGACAAACAGTATGTGGTCACGTAGTGGCCTGCACTCAAAACAGTAGTGTACACTTAATCACTATATGTCAAGTAGAAATACAAGTCAAATCCCAACTGATGTTCACCAATGTTAGAAATGGGGTCTTTGGTTGGCAGTCAGGTTACCCCGTGTCCAAGCAAGGACCCTCACTCTAGTCAGGGTTAAAGAGAATCACCCTCAACTAACCCCGGCTTGCTCCCTTGGTAGCTTGGCACAAGCAGTAGGCTTAACGTCACATTGATAGATGTAAAGTATTTGTACCAACACACACACAGTAACTTAATAAAAACATCACAAAATGACAAAACACACGTTTAGAAAAATAAAGAATATTTTAATATTTAAACAAAACAAGACCTAAACGACAAAAATCCACAATACACAAGTCAAGTTATCACTAAAAATACAAAAGAGTCTTCATGTAATTTAAAACACTCACTAACGCTGTTAGCATGAAAATTTACCTTGGGTGCGTCAAAAATAACCCTGTATGGGCGAGCGTGCTTAAAAAAGGGCTTGCGATACATCGATTTCACGCACAAGCGAGATCTTGTGTCATTTCTCCTTTCATCGGGTCGGTGCGCATAGTTTCTTCTCTCCGCAGGAGAGCGATGCGTCGATTGGGTCAGCACTCTCGGGTCTGGGCAGGCCTTGCGTCTTTTTACACTCCCAACGGTGTTTGCGTCGGAAATTCAGCTGCACGATGGTCCATAACCACGCAGGGAGGGTTGCGATCTCACCAGCCTCCGTCACCGATGCTGCACGTTGTTTCCCCATCTCCGTGCGTTGATCTTTCAGTCGCGTTGCAGGCAAGCGTCGAATTTCAGCTGCGAAGCTGGCAGCGTGTCGATTTTTCAGCAACAGATCGGAGTCGCGTTGATCTTTTCCCCACACAGCAGTCTGTGCGTGGATTTCACGCTCTAAGGGATGCCAGCTTCTCCTTTCAGGGTCCCAGGAACTAGATGGGCACCATTTGGCAGAGTAATAGTCTCTCCAGAGACTCCAGGTGCTGGCAGAGAGAAGTCTTTGCTGTCCCTGAGACTTCAAACAACAGGAGGCAAACTCTAAATCAAGCCCTTGGAAAGTTCTTCACAAGAAGGAAGGCAACAGAAAGTCTAGTCTTTGTCTTCTAACACAGAGAGAAGCAGCAACTGCTGGATAGTCCACAAAGCACAGTCACAGGCAGGGCAGCTCTTCAGCTCTTCTCCATGCAGAGTTTTCTCTTGGTTTCCAGAAGTGTTCTAAAGTCTCTGGTTTTGGGTGCCCTTCTTATTCCCATTTTCTCCTTTGAAGGAGGTCTACTTCAAAGCAAAGCCTCTCTTGATTGTGAAATCCTGCCTTGCCCAGTCCAGGCCCCAGACACACACCAAGGGGATGGAGACTGCATTGTGTGAGGGCAGGCACAGCCTTTTCAGGTGTGAGTGACCAAATGCAGACTACACCCCAGCTCCCTTTGTGTCACTGTCTAGTGAGAGGTGCAACCAGCCCAACTGTCAAACTGATCCAGACAGGCAATCCACAAACAGGCAGAGTCACAGAAATGGTATAAGCAAGAAAATGCCCACTTTCTAAAAGTGGCATTTTCAAACCCACAATCTTAAAATCAACTTTACTAAAAGATGTATTTCTAAATTGTGAGCTCAGAGACCCCAAACTCCACATATCTATCCGCTCCCAATGGGAATCTACACTTTAATCAGATTTAAAGGTAGCCCTCATGTTAACCTATGTGAGGGACAGGGCTTGCAGCAGTGAAAAATGAATCTAGAAATATTTTACTGTCAGGATATATAAAACACATTACTAAATGTCCTACCTTAACCATTCACTGCACCCTGCCTTGGGGCTACCTAGGGCCTACCTTAGGGGTGTCTTACATGATTAAAAAGGGACAGTTTGGCCCTGGCAAGTGGGTACACTTGTCAATTCGAATTTACTGTTAAAACTGCACACACAGACACTGCAGTGGCAGGTCTGAGACATGATTACAGAGCTACCTATGTGGATGGCACAACAAGTGCTGCAGGCCCACTAGTAGCATTTGATTTGCAGGCTCTGCGCACCTCTGGTGCAGTTTACTAGGTACTTACTAATAAATCAAATATGCCAATCATGGATGAACCAATTACAAACACATTTTGTAAAGGAGCACTAGCACTTTAGCACTGGTTAGCAATGGTAAAGTGCCCAGAGTAACAAAAATAGCAAAAACAGAGTCCAGCACACATCAACAACCTGGGAAACAGAGGCAAAAAGTTAAGGGAGACCACACCATGGATGAAAAGTCTAAAGGTGTTGTACACCACCCTTTCTGAAATTCAAAGGGTAGTTCTTGTTTATACCCTAAACAGATGCCTGAGGGCTGCCTGCCCTGCCACTTACAAGCACCTATCACATCTAGGTATGCCTGCCCTTTGTTAAAACAGACGCCTGAGGGCTGCCTGCCCTGCCACTTACAAGCACCTATCACATCTAGGTATGCCTGCCCTTTGTTACCTCAGAGCCTAGAAAGTTTGGAGCCAGTCTCAGGAAAAGGAGGAAGGTTAGACAAAGGATCACTCACCCACAGGCTGGCACTAGGTATAAGAACATCATCTTCAGAATCTCTCATCAGAACACTCCTGGACCTGTGCAATTTTCAGAAGAAGGACTATCCTGCTGTCAAAAGAATGAAGACTGGACCTGCTTACCCTGAGTGCAGGTTCCCCAGAAGTGACTCCAAGGGTCTGTTGACTGACCTCCTGTTTGTGCTACATGGTCACAACAAGCTTCCAGGGGCTTCAGTGCAACTGCCCAGCTCACCCAGCCCTCCTGTTGGACTCTGCTGGAGTGGGTCCTGGTGTCTCTCAGGTCCTGATACCTTGGCAGACACCAAAGTGTTTTCCTCTTGAATTCCAGGTGAAAATTCAAAGGTTTTGGGCTCCTAACAATTCATCTCTTTGCACCAAAGAACAACAGTTCACGATGCTCATCATTGCAAAGCTCCAGCAGTGACCTACTCTTTGCATCAGCAGTGACCATCCACAACTGTAAGAAATCCTGCATCTCCCGCCCATGCGAAGCTCCAGTGATAACTTGTTCTTCACACCAGCCAGGACAACCTGCATCAACCACGAATGCAAAACTTCAGTGACAGTCTGCTTCTCTCACCATTAACAACCTCCTTGTGTCCCACTCCAACTTGAAGCTTTGGCCAAGGCTCCTCACATCTACTTGGTCTTTGAAAAGGTAAACTCCTCACTGCGGCAAAGCTAACCCCTGTATTCATTCTGTGCTCCATTGCATTTGGTATGAGTTTGTGATTGTGACCCCTTCCAGCTCGACCAGATACATACAATCGGAGCTTTGTGATTGCATTTTTTCACTTAAAACTTTAGAAACTTATAACTCCATTTCTACTTATTAGATTTTTGTTGTTTCAGTGCCATTTTATGTATTAAATATTTGTTCTTTTTTTCTAAACTAGTTTGAGACCAGCCTTGTGGTATGCTGCTCTGGATCACATAGGTTGGAAGAGCCCCTTCAGCCTACTTCCAAGGGACCAGGACTGGGGTGGTACAACTTGGCAAGATAGATTCACATACGGCAGAGTCTAGTGCAGGTGCAAGATTGTTTGAGGTCTGTTGGATGGCTGAGGCTTCAGATCTGGAGGCCAGCTAAATAGCAATTGGTGTCTTTCTGTGATTCTGATTTCAAGAGATGCATGCCCGGTCCAGTCCGCTTCACTCAGGGAAGAGGCCAGCAGGCAGTAGGTCAGCACAGCAAGGCAGCAGTCTTTCAGAGCAGCAGTCTAGCAGAATGCAAGTCCTTTCAGAAGCAAAGCAGTTCTTCTTCCTGGCAGGAAATCCACAGGTCCAGAAACATACTCAAGTCTTGGTGTATGAGGTCCAACCTTTATACCCAGTTGTGCCTTTGAATTGGGGAGAAGATTATAGAGGCAGGGCTTTGAAGTGCTCAGGTGCCCTGCCTTCCTGGCTCCAAACTAACTGCAGGGTGTATACAGCCCTTTGTGATGACTGAGAATACAGCCTTTTCAAGTATACATGGAGCTGGGTCCAACTTCGCCCTCCCATCCTGCCAGTGATGGCCCACCTAGGAATGTCTAAGTTCCATATTGTGTGTGGCTGTCTAGGAGGAATACACAAAGCCTAATTGTCAACTACATCCAGTCATGTGACTCAGAGGAAAGCTGCAGGCACCAAATGGCTAAGGCAGGAACATGACAATTTTCTACAAGTGGCATTTTCAAAATTGTAATTTAAAATCAGACTTCCTCGTAAGTTACGATTTTTCATTACAATTCCAAAGACACCAGACCTTAACTGGTTACCTGTTCACATTTAGAAATTGGAGCTTATTAAATGCAATAAGGTGCCTTCAAAATTATCAAATGGGAAAGTTAGGCCTTGCAGTAGTGACAACATTAATTTAAATGTTTTTCACTACCAGGACATGTTAAAACTTAAAAGTACATCTCCTAGTTTTTAAATACATTGCACTCTGCCCTTTGGCTATCCGGGACCTACTGTAGGGAAGGCATAGGTATTCAAAAGGAAGGTTAGGGTTTGCCAAAATGTTTATTTTGCCAGGTCTAAATAGCAGTTTTAAAACTGCACTCAAAGGATGCGATGGCAAGCCTGAGACATGTTAAAGTGCTACTCAAATGGGTGGCACAATCAGTGCTGTAGGCCCACTAGTACCAATTTGTTTAAAGGTCATGAACACAGGCAGTGTCACTTTACTGAGAACTTACAAGTAAAATAACTGTGCTAATTTGGTAGAAGCCAATTCCATGTTTAAGGAAACAGCACAAGCACCTTCACACTGGTTAGCAGTGTTAAAGTATGCAGAGTGCTAAGACCAGAATAAACAAAGTCCTCAAAAGAGGAGGTCTGAGGGTAAAAGGTCGGGGGGAAGCACACCAATGATGCTAGGATTAACATATGATGATCGCACAGTGTATAACCAACATATTAAGGTCTTGATTAAGATCTTGGCAGAGGGAATTCTCTGTCACAAACATGACGGATATCCTGTCCGCCTTATTACTATCTCCATAGGAAATCATGGGATATTAATAAGGCAGAATCCATCATATTTGGGAGTCATACCCTTTTCAAGGACCTAAATCGGGCCCTAAAGCATTATTGAAGAAGAAATGTAAGTAAAATGAATCTCAGCTGTTGAGATGGCATCTCCAGAAGTATAAGAAGATAATGTAGAAAGTCATAGATGAGCTAGAAACATACTAATTTCCTTAAACAACAGTTTGGAAACTTGAGGAAATAAAGTAAAGAGAATTTTATGGACATGCAATGGTCATAAGCAATTGTGTTTACACTGGACCTTCATGAGCAAAGAAAACTTATGTTTTTTTATTTTTATTTGTTTTTTACATTTCACCTGTTAAATGTTAAGTATCCCTGAGAGTTATTCCCTTGGGACACCGTTCTACATTTTTCACAGAAGGTAAGTTCCATAGTTAAAAGGCCATGTCCTAAAAGATATAACCACAGTAGAAAAATAAAATATTTATTAGTTGAGCATGTTTATTAGAGCTACAGATGGAAAGTTGAATATGTGATTGTATGTTTTGTGTGAACCAATAAAGAATTGGGACAATTGGCCACATGCATAAGAGAAATTCGGATATGCAGTGGTGCAGCATGGATATCTTTAGGGTCTAATAGCCCAATTCACAAAGAAAGTAGAAACTGCATATGCAGTACTAATCCTACAAACAGTTATAATTGTACTACTTTTGAGAATTAATAAACATCTTCAGTAGTAGGCCTGGAACGCTGCATCATCTGAAGATTATTAGAAATACTATTGGGAAATGGAATGAGACATAGGGCCTGATTTAGAGTTTGGTTGACAGGTTACTCCATTTCAAACGTGATGGGATCGTAATACAGTGGACAGATATCCCTCAGGTTTGGGAAGGAGTATCCCCCTCTGTCAAACTCTAAATCAGGCCCTTATTCCTTGTGATCTCATTTATCCAATGCTTAATTAATTATACCTAGTGTACAATTTTGCCCTGGAGTAATACAGCCCGATGTGCAGGCTTCTTTTTATCACATTTTCCCCATGAAGAAACCCCTTCTCCTACACACTTCGCATTTTTGGAGGTGATTTGTTCGCCTTTCCATCATGATACAGGAGTGATTCCCACTCTTTGCTGCAGTATGACATTTACTATTTCCAGATTGGAAAGGGGCAGATCACAGTTTCCGAATGCCAGAAAGTTTGAGGGTGCTTACAAACTGTAGTAGTAAACCTCATTCATCCCCCTCCTTTCATGAATAACTGACAGGAGCAAACAACGCAATTACCAGCCATAACCATAAGTTATGAATTAAATGGCTTTGTAAATCAGGCCATGTGTGTGTGTGCGTAAATATACAAATGATATACAGAAGGACCATATGAGAGAGGATGATTGACTTCTAAAATATAACATTTAGAAATATATGGAGGAAACATATTTCTGAAGAAACCTTTAAAGACTATGGCTATCTTTTATTTTTATTAATTGTTGGTATCATTGCTATTTCATCTGGTGAGACGTCTCCATGCTGCTTGTTTAAATGCGATTCTTTGAGTTTATGCAGTGGTAATACACAGACCACATGATATAGGTGATGAGACAGATTAAATTACAGTCCCTTTGTGAGAAATTGGTAATTGGTGGAGGGGGTTGTTAACTCTTCTCAAGTAACAACCACAATTGCTGTCAGGGAGAGCCACAAAAGTCACTAAATTAACCTCTTTTTAACCCTTTTGTAGTTTGGAGCAAAAGCAGTCAGTCTTAATGTACGAAAGTCTTCCTTTTTGCCCTGGTCACCCCCAAACGTTTTTGGGCAGGTACTGGTGGTTACTGACTCTTGGCATTGCCCTAGGTACTGCTTTCCAGCCCCAGGGCCAGTGTTCTGTGTAAAGTGGATATGCAAATTAGGCTACTTATATTTGGCAAAATTAACCTACCTATAAGTCCCTAGTATGTGGTAGGGCATGTAGGTTTGGGGACCCCACCATAGGTAGTGCCCCCATAGGTGCACTGCTGAGGTGCCCAGTGTCATTTTAAAGGCAGGTCTGCCTTGCTGGCTGCTTTTAAATTAAAGTTACATGCAAATTCGACTTTGGAATTAAAAGTAGTTCCAAAGTCTTAAGCTACCTTATTTTTACATAAAGGTCACCCCTAAGGTGTGCCCTATGTGCCTGTAGGGCTGGGTGCCAAGTATAACTATAAGCAGGGACCTTATAAAATAGTTTTATAAGCCCTGGTGAAGTAAAACAGCCAAATTAATTTTTCCCTCATTGTAGTGAATGGTCTTCATAGGCTGGAATGGGGAGACTCTATTTTAGTTTTAAAAGTCCCCTTAAGTAACAGATACATAAAGTTTGGTATCAAATTAATTGTTATAATATATCCCACAACTTCCAGTTGTCAGATTTAATATAACTTGTTCAGGTAAGGAGTTTTAAACTTTACCTGAAAAGTTGCCAACTTCAGGTAAGAGAGGGGTGTGTTTATGATTTTTAGCCACACCAGTGTGTGGGCTCAGCCAGATGTAACCTCCAAAAATCACTTTCAGCCATGATGGATTTTTGATGAATGTTGCTCCCTGGGATTTATTTTTGCCACACTTTCCAGGAAGTGGTCATCACAGGGGAAAGGACCCTGCCCCTGATTGGAGAACCAGGACCCCCCAGTTTTTCACCCAGGAGCAAGGATAAAACTGGCAGACCTGCTCCCACACCTGAGATCCCTATCAGATTCCAACAAGGAAGAACTACAGAAGAAGAAGGACTGCCCTGCTGGACCCCTGACCTGCACCTGGACACTGCAGTCTGGACGAGTGCACCAGCTGCACGCTTGGGCTTCACCACAAGAAGGACTTTGCCTGGCTTCAACTGGTTCAAGGAGGGACTCCCTGTTTCTATAAGTGAAAACTTGCTAACCAGAGTCCCCTGCAACAACTCCTGAAGAAACCAACCAGCTGACCACTGCCCAGTGGCCAAAAAGGAGTTTGCACCAGGTGCATTCTGGGAGTTGTAGTCCACACCCTCAAGGGGCATCTCAGAGCTTCTTGAACCTTGGGGTGAGCTGTGGACCTCAAAAGACCCTTAAAGGAACATCTAGAAGAAGATCCAGAAGATCCAGAAGTTTGGAGAAGTTTGGAGAACTTTTGGAAAAAAAGCTCCATAAAGGGACTGACCCGCTGCAACAATTCTAGCTGGGTTGCCTCAACCGCGACCCGGCCAGACTTGCAGGTTCGTTCCAGTGAAGAAAATCTCCGAAAAAGTGACTAAGTCCGAATGTAGGAAGTTGACCGGGACCTCCAAGGCAGTGTATCCGAAGAGGGCTCCAAGGATGTCAGATCAAGATTCAGGTTTGCCCCGGTCGAAGGATTTTCACCTCGAATAAACAACTAAGTCTGAAGGTAAAAATCGCCACCGAGGGCTACTGTGATGCGCATTCGAGGAAGAGTTCCAGGAGGTCAGATTGGACTGGCGACTTGGTCCCGCTGAAGAAAATATCCCGAAAAACGACTAAGTCCTAAGGTAAACTTTTGACCGAGGCCTCCCGCTGTATGTAGCAGACCAGGGCTCCATCGCGGTCGGCCTTAAACTTTAACGTTGCCCCAGTTAAGGTGCAACCAGATGACCAGATTGGCGTTTTTTGTTTCTGTGCGCTAGAAAGCATTAATTCTTTAAAAATTCATATCTCCGGTTCCCCTTATCTGATTTTATTAGTTTTGGTGTCATTTTAAAGCTAAAAATATTTCCTATTCTTATAAATTGATTTTGGATTTTTAAATGGTTTCCTTTGTGTTATTTATTTAGTTTTGTGATGTTTGAATGCTTTACGCTTTGTCTCCTAAGTTAAGCCTTGTCGCTCGTTGCCAAGCTACCAAGGGTTGAGCTAGGTTTAATTTACTGAGACCTAACTGGACCTAAGTGGAGGTTAGTGGCCTGTTGCTAAGTATAGGTACTTACCTGCCCTTACCAATAACCCATTTTCCAACATTTTACTTAAAGGCAATGTGTATTTATGCAGCACTCAACCAGTAATACAGTTCAAACACACCAGAATAGTCTCAAACTGATTTAGAAAAATAGAAACGAAATGTAATAAATAAAGTGACACAGAAACTGCACCAATACCTCACCAAGTTAGCAAAACAGAGTACATTTTCAAATCTAAAATGATACCAGAACAACTAAAATCCAATCAGTAGAACTGGAGATATGCAATTTCAAACTCTTAAGTAAAAGTAGAGCAAAATGGATTTATCTGGTTGTGTGAGGCCGGGACAAAGTCACAATTTAGAGTCAAATGTGATGGACTGCGCACCTGGTATGGGATTGAGTTTGTCCCCCTGGGCATTGTACCTGTTTCTTTTTGGACTGAGATGTGAGATCCTGCGTCGCCCCAGTTCTGATGGGATGCCATCAGAAGCTGTGAGTTGCTGGGTCTGGCTGCACCAGTTACAATGAGGCCACCGATCAGGAGCTAGGAGGTACTGCAAAACTTGATCCTGCATCAAGGTGCATTGAGCTGTGTCAGTTCCAATGAGGCCACAGATCAGTAGCTGCAAGGTCCTGCAATGTTAGGTCCTGCGTTAAGCTGCTTGGTGCTGCATCAGTTCTGTGGGAACCTACAGTTGGGTCGTGAGGAATACACTTTGATGCCATCCAAGGGTCTAGGACCTGGGGGGCTCCTTTTGGGGATCAGGTTTCAGTCCAGCAGAGGTCAGCAGAAAGGCACAGGCAGGTCTAGCTGAGTCTGGCCAGCTGGGCAGATGGAGGTCAGGTCTCTGCAGTTTGGTGTGTCTCTGTGGTTCAGAACAAGAGGCCAGTCAGCTAGCCCGTGGAGCCACTGGTGGTTTGATTCTGGGTTCATGGAGCAGGTCCAGTCTTGCGTCCTCAGGCAGCAGAGCAGACCTTCATGTAGCAGGGTATGATGGCAGTACTTGCAGCAGCCGGGCAGAAGAACAGTACTTTTGAGTCTTCCACAGGTCCAGGCGCGTGCGATCTGAATGGTTGATCTGGGAGTCCACTAATGATACCTGGTGGCAGTCTTGAAGTGAGAGAAACATTTAGGAGCCCCCCCTCGCATCTGGATCTGGAATTTTCATCCTTCCCCTGCCCTGACTCTGATGGGTCTGAGGTGACAACAGACTATTGTGAAGTCTTGTGTGAGCGTGCTACAGCAGCCACTTTGAAGTGCAAGCATGGTAGGTGTCAGCTCCTCCCCTTCAATCCTGACAAGATGTCCCAGCCTGACAATAATTAGTATCTCTTTTGATCGCTGTCTGAGAGGAATACACAGAGGCCATCTGCCATCTACACCTAGTCATGTGACACTGGATGCAAGCTGCAGGCTATGACAAAAAAATGCCAACTTTCCAAAATTGGCATTTTCAAAATTGTGACTTGAAATCTAACTTTATCTTGGAAGAGAGGTTTATGTTACAATTCATTTGCATGTAAACATCATTTTCCTATCTGCTCCCAAGCTTAGGTTATCAATTATTACATGTAATAAGGTAACCCAATGTTATCCTATGGGAGAGATAAGCCTTTCAATAGGAAAAATCACTCTAGATGTTTTTCACTACCAGGACATGTAAAACTTAAATCCACATGTCCTACGTTTTAAAGAAAATGCACCCCACCCTATGAACCTTCAGGGTTAACCTTAGGGGTGGCTTATATCTAATAAAAAGAAAGGTATAGCCCAGGCATAAGGTTTAGTTTGCTAGGTTGAAATGGGAGTTGAACCTGCACTACAGGCTGCAGTGGCATGCCATAGATATATATTGAGCTCAAGGCCCAAAATTAGCTCTTAATTCACAGGCCTTGGGTAAATGTAGTATGACTTTACTAGGGACTACAAGTATATTAAATGTGCCAATAAGGTGCAAGCCAATTTTACCACGTTTTATGGACAGAGCACCTTAGCACTGGTAATTAGCAGTGGTAAAGTGAACAGAGTCCTAAAGCCAACAAAATCAAATTCAGCAAAACAGGAGTGGGGAAGCAGAAACGTTTGATGGACTACAACCTAGGGGTGTCAGGTCTAACACTTTCCATTATAATATCATAAATAATTTGGGTTGGAATATGTGGACACATTACCTTGGGCTTGCCATGAGAAGGTCTGTGAAAATAAAATAATAATATAATGGAGCAAGAATTTTGTTTCTAAAACGTTCTTCTCTGCATGGTAATCAATTTTGAAAGCAAATAGTGTAAGAATCGATTAAAAAAAAATGTTTGCCACTTCTTAATTTAAGATTAAGATCACATTCCAGGCATCCTGTACAGAACGATCTTCACAGTTCCTTCAATGTCTTTCTGATAACTCATAACTATTTTATAAGCGCAACTAATTGTGAACACATTTTACAAGGCAATTGTATAAAATACGAATATGAAACAAAAAGTGGTTTATGCATTCCAATGCTTCCCGTTTTTCAATATTACTCTCAATACTCAGGTTTATACCCTGTCTTGCCCAATTATCTTGTGTAGGGTAGAGCCCCTGATCTTTACCATTTTCTAGTTATACCCATCCTAGTGTAATGTAATTTTTCTATCCTGAGATCATCCTAATGTCCCTATTCCATCTGTTAATCCCTAGGAGATTTTCACCCTTCCATGTTTTGCCATCAGTCTCCTGACTGCAAGAGTGGCAATGAACATTTCTTGATTATCTATAGACTAAATCACTTTATATATTGGCAGAAGAATGATAAAGGCCTTCCAATTATGAGCATTAATGTGAATGCTGCCAGCTAATTTAAGCAAGTCTAAAAAGGAGCCCAGAGATCATGAAGGTCCACGCACTTGCAATGCCTATGATTCCTAGTACCTCACTGATTCTTGCATCTCTGACATTTTGGATTCGCCCATTCGAACCATGAATATCTTCTAATCGAAATATAATTTAATCTGAAGAAAGTATAATTTATGAATCATTTATTTTGCATTTCAAGAAATCGGTCCGCATAGACTGGCTGTGAGAAGAGTGTCTCATAGGCAGTGACACTCTTTTAGTCTTTCCACTCACCATGATAGATCCTTGGGTACAATGCTGACTATTTAACCAATTTATTAGTTGCATATATTTTAAATAGACACCTCTAAATATTACTCTAAATTGCAATTGTAATTCTTTAAAAGATTTTACATTACATTTCCTAACCAGGTGTTCAAAGGTTGCAACTCCTTTCTTTTGGTAGACTCCATATTCTTCAGACAGAAAATGTAGGGAGTTGTCCCACAGTGGGGTCCAATTTGAAAATTCGGGATCTGTAACATTTCTAAAAACAACCAACTTGATTTTTTCCAAAATATTAGCATTGTTTTGTTAAAGAAATAATAAAAATAAAGAAAGATTACCAAGTGGTCAAGTTTTCAGGACTGACAGTTTTTGTGTCTAGTTAAAAGAGTTTCAGATGAAATGTAGGTGGGAGATGGGCAGTTAGTTCCCGGATCACCCAGTTCCAATGTGTCTGGTTTCAGCAGGGAGCTGATTTGTCCTGTTTTGATCTGATCAGTTCCATGGCTGGAGGAGGAATTGACGATGTTAAGGAGGAATTGATAATATCTCCAGAATTTGGTATTTTTTAGGAGGTGGCCTCTAGAAAACTTTGTATGTTGAGGAGTTCAATGTGAAAGAGGAGGTCAAAGAATGTTGCTTGGAAAGGAGCAGTGTGGAAGAGGGTCAGAGTACATATTTGCTTGGTGTTGCTGATTTGTTCATCTAAGCAAAATAGTAATTGGTGGCCCTGTAGGTGGAATGGGTGGGTCTAGGAGTGGACTGACAGCGTTTGCCTTCAATGAAGACAGTTTTGCTTTTATACATCGTTTAAGGATTGTTGGTTTTCTACAAAGTTGGATTGGCTGTTGTCCATAGAGTTTAGGCTTCGAGGATCATGTGTTCACAGATGCATTCAGTTTAATGTGTTTTTTCAGGGAAGTATTGCAAACATCAAAGCAATGAGTATGAATCCAGGCAAGGTCAACACACTCTTACATCCTATTGAGATTGATATACTCAATACCGACAAACTGGGAAATATAATTTCCAGCCCCTTTGACCTGCTCGTATTACACAATAAATGAAAATTAATTAAAGGCATTGTTTATTGAAAGAATGCAGTGACATATAAAGCTCCTTTGACCAAGATGCACCAAGCTCTAATCGGATAAAATGATTCAGTATACAAAAATGAAATGTTTGTGCTCACAACAAACTTCAAAATACACACAATGTTAGTTCACATGTACACAGATATAAAAAACACATCCCGACAAGCATTCGACCTGAACCAAGCAAGTGTGGCAGTTTGCGTTGTTCTGACAACACCGTCATCATTATCTGTTAAATCTAAACGCATCTGAGATGAGTTCGCCCATGAAATTAAATGACCTTTGTTGTTGCTACAACCAGCTGTCCTCTAAAGTCAACTGACTTGGCCATTCTATTTGTCAATGTTCGCTGATATGCCAATCAAAACAATATTGCTATGTTTTTCAACGTGGATGCAATTTATTTTCAATCACGTCTTTTCTGGCACGTCTGTGCATGTAAGTGTTCGAGTAAATTCTTTGTCGTTAACCTCACATAATTTTATGCTCTCGCCTTGTGCTTTCTCATTTAATTATCCTAATTTTACTGATCTCTGGAACCCCGTTAGAAATGCTGTCAGTATGTAAATGAATAACAATTGAGCTGTTGGTGAAGACCATTTCCTGACCATTTTATTACACACAAAAGATGAAGATGAGAGGAGAAATGTCCGCCTGAGAGACTGCCCATCCTGGACTCCCGTATGTCATACACACAATTGAATTTTTAACAGCTGCCATTCAAACGCACCGCAGAAGACCATTTGAGAGTAACATTTTGCTCGCTGTGACATCTCATTTTTTCCCCGGGAATCATAATTTCTTTACACACCTAGCAGCATTTCCAACAGGAAACCAGCTCTGCCTGTCAATCTGATTGGGGAGGAACCTTGTTTTTCAGGTCACTGCCTGGCGTCCAGGAGACAAGATATTCATGAGGGACCGGTGAGGTGGATTTACATCTTAGCGCAGTCTTTTCCTCTCCATTTGCCTCCGTGCCAGGTCAGTGGGCGCCTCTCCCGTCAGAGGGAAGGTAATGGCTGCGCCATTCCCTCCCGCTTATTACACACTCAGTGCGCCTGACCTTCTTTAGAGACACCACCTACGCATTTAGCTGTTTGGCTGCCCTCCGGTTTTAACCGAATCTTGCTGCCGTCAAAGACTGCCACTGAGCATTTGGCTTATGCTGGCTACTGTACCTTCATAAAGGGATTATTTTTCATAAGAACATTATACTGTTGATACTTTGCTAGTTTCACTGAAAAAGTAACTATGAATATAAAAATACCGCTCTACATACTTTAGGACGATACAACAGGTATGCATTTAAATAATCCATCGAGAAGAAACCAAGAACTCGGCAGGAAGTCATAAGGGCTCAGTATTGGACAACTTCGCATACAGACAACGTCGCCTAACATGCATCAATATTTCACTGTCACCCGAAAATATATTACAGGTAATATGTTACAGGCAGTCGCGGCTCATTGACCTCTAAAGGGGCGGGGTGGGGGTGGCGCCACTGGGGAGAGGGAAGGACATTTAATAAAAAAAAAAAAACTAAAAACTTACCTCCTCCGTTGCTGCCGTGCTGCTCCTTTGTCCCTCGTAGCTCCAGGCTGCAGGCACATGCTCCCATCCTGCCCTACGGCCAATCCTGACGCTGATTACACAGTGCCGGGGTGGAGAGAGCCTACTGGGTTTGGCCGGTCTGAGACAGCCGGCCAAACATACATGCGCAGAGAGGGGAGTGCACAGTGCACTCCCATCAGTGCTCGACATTCCCAATGCCCTGCCCCTTTTCAAGATAACGATAATTAACACAGTTTATTGTTTTCTTGAAAAGGTTTTGCGGCTGCTGGCATGGGGGGGCTGACACTCCTCTGCCCTAATGGAGGAGCCACCGCTGGTTACAGGTTGTAGAAATTTCTATTGGTTTAGTATTAACACTTTGGGCCTCGTTACGAATGCCCAAAGGGCTTGGAATATATTGGGTGTGATAAATAGCATCTATTTTGAGTTTTTTGTTTGCTTGCAGCAGGGTTGGGTAAAAAGTATAATTGACCCCCCCGGAAGTACATCGTACAGTGCAAGAAACCCCAGGAAGTAATAAATCTGGGCTCAGCATTTGTTGATAGAACTTACCACAGCCACTGCTTGGGAGTGGATTACATCTTTAAGCACTTTACGTACCACCACCTCCAAAGGAGGAGATTTAGTTGGGACATTTCTCAGATGTTTCAGTTGATTACATTCTTTGTCATTTCTGTTATTTTTTCGGGATTGGTTCATATTTTCTTATATGTTATATAAATGATATTGTTTTGCAAATGTGAGTCTTGATGTTTTGGTTTAATTGGGACAGTTGGTCTCGATGATGATTCTCTTTGTCCTATGTGATTGTATACAAATTAATATGATAAAGAAATAATTTCCCCAAGAAAGTATTTAGCACTTTTCTTGTCAGAAAATTTAAGTAATCTATCCCAGCCTTTTGACCAATAGTTTTTTGCAGATATGTTTTTTTTTTAGGCATGAGGATAGCTAAGAGACTATGTAGAGCTAAGGTTTTGTTTGTGAAGCACATTCCTAAATCCTATGTTTCTTCTTGAAGAGCCTGAGAGTTGTTTTGAAAATTTCAACATACTTAGGGCCTCATTTACGAGAAACTGGCACATCACCATAGATGCAGCAGTTTTCTTGCGCCAGCCCTAGAGCCCTTAACAACACTATGGTAGTGCTGTAATTATGATACAGTGCTCCACTGTGTACAATTCCACTGATGTGCCAGACCGTCTGGTGCATCTGTTGGTACAAAAGTGTGCAGTGCTGAAATAGCATCGGAAATCTGACGCTACTCCAGCAATGCAAGGCGGACCCATGTTAAAAAGCCCATCACCATTTTAATGCCTGCTCTGAGCAGGTGTTTAAAAAGGGACGCAGTGAAGGAGCAGAATGGCGCAGAGAAATGTAAGCACAGTGAAATGTAGTAAATTTCACTGCGCCACATCTGTGTGGCTTTCAATGTGGGAAGGCCCAACCTGCATACATTACACCTGGAGCAGGTATAATGTGGTGCAGGGCTTTACAAGCCGGCACAATGGTCCCATTGCACCAGTTTGTAAATGTAGTGCAGTGTAGGGAACTGCTTGCGCCCCCACTACATCACAAAAAAGTGATGCTACAGCAGTGCAAGGGACTTGAAAATAAGCCCTTTAGAGTTCCAAGTCGTTGGTGCAAACACAGTGAAGACCTAATAACCGGACAGGTCTTCTCTTTCATGTATTTCATAGGTGCATGGCACTGTATGCCTAGAGGGCATGTTATTGTGTTTGGGCTCATGTGTTGAGGGCTTGGACTTATATAATAGTAAAGATGCTGCATGTCTGGGCATTGGGCATGCCAAAGGCAAGCCCATCTGCATCTGTTTATGCCAGGAATGTGCAGATCATTGTGGGATGGTATCCATTTTGATACGATACAGCTACTTTGTACAGTCTATGGTATGCCACACCTTTACCCATAAATGTTAATTTCTTCCACAACACACCACCATAGCTACCTCAATGTTGTATGCAATCACTTGGTCTCGATCTGGCCGATTCTTCAAATATAAATGTTAAGGAAATGTGTGCTTCCCCTCCTCTCACTAATAACCAGGCTGCCACAGTACTACTGAGTACCCACCCCAAGTTAATGCCCAATCTTCCCTAGTTGCAAAAACTAATGACATGTTTTAGGAAAGTTCCTTAAAAGGGCACATTACAGCTCTCCTTGTTAATATACACACTTTATCTAAGCATGGGAACTATTTTCTCACAGAGATCTGGCTTCATCCGCATCTGGCCCAGCTTTACAGTAGACATCCCTAAAAGTTATTCTATTTTCTGTCATAACAGGAAGTGAAGGATTCAGGGAGGGTTTGCATTAGAGCTCAAATCACAATTAAAAATGCCCTAAGATGGTCTTCAAGATACCATTCTGGATGAGATGATGGTAGCTTTGTGCTCCATAATAAATAATTCTACCTTCTACTTTATGTTGACCGACTGCCCCCTGCTCACAAGTCTTTCTTTTGGCTTTAGAAGATGTTATTGAATTATTGGGGTTCTATTGTCTTGAATTCTACAGGTAGAGTTAATGTACGGCCACCTACCATAATATCTGCTGGAAATCATTTCAGGATTAGGGCTCAGACAGGAAGTCACTGGGCTGACACACAAAGAAGGACACACAAAAAATCATATTTTCTCCCAACCTGCTGCAGTCATATTTTATAATACTCTCCCTCGGACAGGCCACTGTTTAATCACTTTTAGGCTAAACATCATTCCAAAATGTGACACCACTGTTAGTGGCTCTAAACTGGATCACTCTGATAATTGGGATAAGTTAGATTCTGGCAAATTGTGTGGGGTGTTAAATCAACTCTGGGTCATGTAGGTTCTGCTGTAAAGCCAGAATCTCTGCATATATATTTTTGTATGCATCTACTGAATACTTTTTGGTAGCCTATTACTTCTGTTGGAAAATGGAAAACATTCACTCTAATATTAATCCATGTGTTTCATTAAAATTCAAAGTTCAGAAACTTAGGGGCATATTTACAAGAAAGTGGTACATCGGTCCAGATGTGCCACTTTTCTTGCATCACCCCTGCCCCACCTAACAACACTGTGGTTGCACTGTA
This sequence comes from Pleurodeles waltl, assembly GCF_031143425.1. NCBI lineage: Eukaryota > Metazoa > Chordata > Amphibia > Caudata > Salamandridae > Pleurodeles > Pleurodeles waltl. The sequence continues at coordinate 279,587,251 of NC_090436.1, forward strand.
TTTACAGTACGGTGCACCATGGCTGTCGTTAGGACAATAGCATCAACATTTCTGATGCTATTGTGGTGCTTTGCTGCACTAGCATCAAAAAGGGTTTACAAAGTGCTGCAATGCTAGTATTGCACAACTTTGTGGATTTGGCGTGCGAGAAAGACATCCTTAAAGTTGCCTTAGCATAAAAAAAATGCGGACAGGATGGTGTAAGGTAGTGGTAGGGACTTGTAAATATGCCCCTTAAAGTTAGGCAGAGAAAAACTGGCACAGGTGACATTCTGAGGAAGCACCCACTGGTTTTCAAGCCCATTCGAGAATAAATAAACAATATCTTGCTGATTTCAGAATTACATTTCTGAGTAACTATATCCTTTCTTGCCAACAGTCCAAAAGCTCTTATTCTTGTTGTCTTCAAACTCGCCAGTCTCCATTGTTTTAAAACATCCCCCTTCACACACAATCCTTATGTATCAATCATGCTTCATATTTTGGCAATAAAATCAAGGATCTTCATGATTCCATGAAAGCGAACCTGTTATACTTCCCTGCTACCATTTTCTAGTTTACATCCCTATGTCCTCTGTCATGCACTTGGTGAGTTCTTTACCTTAAACTTCTGAATCAAAGATCTACGGATTACTATTCTCATGTAATTAGGTACCACAGATGATATTTGTCCAATGAAAATTCTGCAATCTATTCTACAAATTGCCTCTTTTCTCAACTCTTCCTTATGTTGCAATACTGTTCCTCAGGACCAAAAAGAAACAATTGTGAACCATCTTCTGAAAAAGCTTAACCTCAGTGATACAATATAATCCAATTCTAGGCCCATTCCGATGCTGCCTGCAGTTTCCTGAATTGGAAAGAGGTTTCTTGACTGGTAGCTTTCAGGGTACCTGGAAGAACATCACTTGCTTGACGTTTGTCAAATGTTTTTTATATCGGAATTAGGAATATGAATCACCTGCTTATCCTGCTAAATATGTCAGCTGAATTTAAAACGTTGACTATGCCATCCAAATCAGAAGAAATGAGAAGGTGGGGATGTCAGGAACTGTGAGATTTTGGTAAATTTCCTTTCTACACAACAGAAAACAATCCCAAATTCTTCCTCCATGATCTACATCCTTCAAAATGCAATGAAATGAGTTGTACCAGAGTGTTCTGAACTTCTCCAATCCTTTTAAATATCTACTTTCAGCCCCTAGCGAACATTTTTAGAGGTTTTGGCTGTAGGGTAGTCTCCTATGGCAATGACACTTAACCTTGTGCTCTGTAAATGTCACTAGAGCCCCTTGTTGGCAATATATAGGACCTTATTACACAGCTACTCTTTTTTGTATTCTCTCTATGTGTATAGAACTAGAAAGTACAGTATAGACATTAGTCACACGTTTTGCAGAATACAATTTGCAGAATAATTTTATACTTGCTTATTATGTTGCCCGTTTGCCCTCCATGGCTGATTTGTAGTAGTGAAAGTGGTGTTCAAAGGTCTTGTCCCTAGCAGTGCAGAAGGTCTGCAGGATCTCACTACTTCTGAGACCTTCTGAGATCTCCAAATCTTGGTAGACATTTTGGACATGGTTTTCCATATAAACTGCACCTATAAGAAGCGTCACGTTTTGTCTTGAGGATCTTGCTGTGAACTTACCACCAAGGCTGTGTTCCATCTTCCACAAGTGTCCACAGTTGAAAGAGAGTTTGCCTCATAGGAATTTACGCATGAACTGCAGTTCACAGAGGTCATTTGCAAAGATAAGAAATCTTTAAGATGCAACCTAAATAGATTCTGAAAGCAGTATGCTGAAATACAAATTACATTCCAATCTACATTGTAATGATAAAACGCATGCGACAGAGCACACAGTTTTCAGCAAAAGCTTTCATTTAAAAATAGCATTTTATCTCAAACCGAACAATTACATTTCGACCTGCCATATATTGTCTTGTACCTGTCATTCATTGTAGGAGGCTAGCCTGGTTTGTAGTGGGTACCTTGGGTACTTACACCTTACACCAGATCCAGTTACCCCTTGTTAGTGAATTTAGTAGTGTTCTAGCAGCTTAGGCTGATAGAGGTAGCTATAGCAGAGCAGCTTAGGCTGAACTAGTAGACATGCAAAGCTCATGCAATACCACTTATAGTTACACAGTACTTATGCACCAGTAAAGACAATACTCAGTGTTACCAAAAATAAAGGTATTTATTTGGGTGACACAGTACCAAAAATATCTTAGAGACAATACTCCTTCTGGAGGTAAGTATTATACACAATATATACACTAGACACCAAAATCAGGTAAGTAAATAGTCATAGGATAGTGCAAACAACAGGAAATGCTATAGAATGCAATGGGAGAAAATAGGTCTAGGGGCAACACAAACCATATACTAAAAAAGTGGAATGTGAATCACGAACCCCCCCAGACAAGTGTAGTGTGTGCAGAATTGCTGGGAGAGTAAGAATACAGGAAAGGTAAGTACATTTCCCCACCCCAGAGCCCAGAAAAGCCGGAGTGAAGTACTGCAAGTTTCCTTAGTACACACTACACCTCGCTTTGGGGATTTTGCAGCAGCCAACCAAGTCTGCAAAGAACAACTGCTGAATTATTGGACCTGAAGGCCTGCAAATGAAGGGGTCCAAGTCCAGAAGTCAAAAGAAGTTCCAGGAAGGACAGGAGCCCCTGTCAACCCAGAAGAGGGTGCAAAAGAAGAGTCCCTGGTTAGCTGAAGACTGTAGAAATGCACACTAGGAAGACACCAGCGGACTTCTGTATGATGCAAAAGATCCCCCACGGTGAGAACTTCGTTGCAGATGAGATTTTCTGTTGGAAGGTGCCAACAAGCCTTGGCTACTCCAAAAGTGCATTTTTCATCAAAATGGTGCTGGATAGACCCAGGAGGAAGAGGGGTCAATCAGCACTTCAGAGAGCCCTCAGGATGCCAGCCAGTGCCCCCAGAAGCCGCAGGATCCAGGTTCAAAGGGGGTGCAAAACATGGTTGATGCAGCATGACAAAAGAAGGTCCCACGCTGTCGGAGAACAACTCAACAAGTTGAGAATCACAAGGTGGTGTGCTGGGAACCTGGACCAGGTTGTGCACAAAGGAATTTTGCAAAGAGGGCACAGAGGCATCAGGAGGGGAAGAAGACACAACACAAAGGGGTACCATTGTTCTTGGGGAAGGCAAGGTGTTACCTCCTCCAAATTGCACCAGAAGGACCTCAGGACAGTCCATGTCGCTGATGTCCACCCTCTGTGTCCTTAGGAGCATGCTCGTCATCGTAAGATGAGTCCCAGGGTACTGGTCGTCACCTTGGAGGGTGCCTGCTTGGAGCAGGGGTGTGATTCCATCACTCCAAGGGAGATTTCTTCGGTTCTTCTGATGCAGGATGAGGACAGGGAGTCCCCAGAGCATGCACACCATGGAAACTGTTGCAGTTGCTGACTTGGAGCTAAGGTTGCTGAAGAAAAGTATCTCTTGTAGACACTCTGTTGCAGTTACAGTGTTTCTTGGTGCAGGCTGCAGTTAATCCGAGGTCACAAGAGTCTGAAGTTGTTGCAAAGGATTCCTGAAGGAAACTTGCAAGCAGAATCAGAAGAGAACCCACAGGAGAGACCCTAAATAGCCCTGAGAGAGGGATTGGCTACCTCATCATGTATGGACGTATCAGGAGGGGTCTCTGATATCACCTGCTGGCACTGACCACTCACACCCCTCCAGAGTGCCCCCACACCTTGCAAAGCAAGATGGCTGAAGTCTAGAACACACTGGAGGAGCTCAGGGCACCACCCCTCGGGTGGTGATGGACAGGGGAGTGATCACTCCCCTATCTTTTGTCCAGTTTCCTGCCAGAGTAGGGTTCCTTAACCGGTGTAGAATGGTTTATGCAAGGAGGGCACCATCTGTGCCCTTCAAAGCATTTCCAGAGGCTGGGGGAGGCTACCCCTCCCCAGCCTGTAACACCTATTTCCAAAGGGAGAGGGTGTAACACCCTACTCTCAGAGGAAATGCTTTGTTCTGCCTTCCTGGGACTGGGCTTCCCAGACCCCAGGATGGCAGAACCCTATATGTGAGGTGGCAGCAGCTGTAGCTGCAGTGCAAGCCTCGGAGAGCTGGTTTGGCAGTACTGGGGGTCCATGGTGGAGCCTCCAGGATGCATGGCATTGGCTCCCCAATACCACATTTGGAATTGGGGGACAATTCCATGATCTTAGACATGTTACATGGACAAATTCGGAGTTACCATTGTGAAGCTACATATAGGTATTGACCTATATGTAGTGCACACGTGTAATGGCATCCCCACACTCACAAAGTCCCGGTAAATGGCCCTGAACTATGTGGAGGGACCTTTTCTAGTGCAATGGTGCCTTAACACTTAGTAACTTTGCACCTAACCTTCAGTAAGTGAAGGTCAGATACATCAGGGACTCATAAGTTACTTAAGTGCAGTGAAAATTCTGTGAAATAGTGTGTGCACTATTTCACGCAGGCTGCAATGGCAGTCCTATGTAAGGGTTTGTCTGAGCTCCCTATGGGTGGAAAAAGAAATGCTGCAACCCATATGGATCTCCTGGAAACCCATTGCCCTGTGTACCTAGGTACCATATACTAGGGACCTATAAGGGGGGTCAAGTGTGCCAATTGAAATTGGTAAATGAAGTCACTGGCCTACAGTGACAAATTTAAAAGCAGAGAGAGCATAAGCACTGAGGTTCTGATTAGCAGAGCCTCAGTGACACAGTTAGGCACTACACAGTCATACGTATTAGGTCACAAACTATGAGCACTGGGGTCCTGGCTAGCAGGATCCCAGTAAGACATGCAAAACACACTGACATATAGGTTTTTATCTAAGAGCACTGGGGTCCTGACTAGCAGGATCCCAGTGACACAGTAAAAACACACTGACACACACTCACAAACAGGCCAAAAGTGGGGGTTACCATGCCAGAAAGAGGCTACTTTCTCATATTCATCCACATAATAATTCTAATTCAAGGTGTGTATGATTTCTTTAGTAACCCTATTTTATCCCTAACAGCAATGCTTATTTTAAGATCCTGAGTAATTTCCAGAAAGTGGCAGAAAGTGGGAATATCAAAGTGATCCAAGAAGGGTAAAAAGTTAGCATTTTGACACAGTAGATTCCCGTGTTGAGAAACCCTTGTGTCTTTTGTTTAGGTACAGGGTTTCCCTGAACTGTTGAGCTTTTGTACAACTAGTTCCACACTCAGAACACCTATCTTCTTTTATCCTTTTCCCTCATTTTGACCTCATTGTTCTCTGTTATATATTTTCATTGTTGCGATTCTCCATCTTTTCAAGTAGAGTTTTCGAAGGTGAAATCGCTCCTCTAAGAAATTTGGTGCATCACCAAGATATTAGTGCAGTGCCTTTTTGTACATTGGAATTTGTAAAATGCAATTCAAATAACTGTGTGTTTTATGCATAGCCCTTTTTGTCATTGATCAGTTTGGTCGCATATGTTGAAGATGTTGCAGCTGATATGCTAATATGAGAATATGGTAATGATTTTCGTATATTTACTAATGAGAAAATTTGACATTTGATTAACAGTAATTGAAAATAACGTGTAATGTGCAAAATGTGCCCACGGGGAGTGGTCACCGTCTGTGCTAACAGTACTAAATAATGTGAAAGTTTAATATTTGTACTAATATGCTATAATGAGATATATAAATTTATGTTATGATGCTTCATATTCTTAAATTATCTACACCAGAGGCCTAGTCGGCGCTGGGCCTTGCTTGTTTAAACATGGAGATGCGATGAGCTGCCGCAGACTGCAACTGGAGAAAAGGACCTTGAACTGTACAGAGTTCACCGTGAAACACTGCTAGAAAAATCTGCAAACTCACCAGTTGACAGGAGACGATCAGAACAAATTGATACAATTATGTGTAGAGTAGGCTAAATGTACTTTCCCAGGACTTGAACAATGGAGCTACAGACTAAGAGCTGGGGGCAACAATTTTGTTACCTGAAGAACCGTATTATGTACTCATCGACAAGAGGACCAAGCATGTTAATGGAACTTGACTCTCAAAATAACGTAGACAAGTGGTAAACAAAAATTATAGGTTAGAGTCATAATCCCTGATAAGGTTGAGCAATGGGCAAATTGTGGGATGGACTGAGAGACCCTAATAAAAAGTCATGACATGAGAGGAAAAATCAGAATGGAGAGGCGAAAGTTGTGACCTCAGAAGACGCTGTCCGAAGCGCTGATAATTGGGCTTGCTCCCTGTGAGCCCGAGCCAAACCGATGACTGATGACCTGGAGACAAAGACTGACTCATTGCTCATCTATCTTCGATAGGTAGCTATAACTCAACCGACTAATGTGTGCTTTTTCTTCTAGGTACCAACTGCACTGTTCAAAATGTTTTCCTCTTTTAGTTAGATTTTTCCAAATTATTGGTTTTTGACTAAATTGTTTTCGCATGAAGACCCACATGCTGATGCTAATTGGAGATAGGTAGGCTGACAAGGGCGACTTAGGGTGACATTGACTGACTGACTTATATTGCTGAATTATTCAATTGCTCATGAATTGCTATGCTTTGCTTAACGTTGGTTGCATATTAATAAAGTGCTGAGAATTCATTGCTCATGTTGCTAATAAAGTTTGGAAATCATGGTTTTGCTGAATAAAGGTTTTTGATTAGAATTTTAACTAATAGGTAATAAAACAAACTAACTTCTATATGAGTGATGATGGTTTCTGATTAGATTAGTTCATGGTATTTTAAGTTGATTGGATTGATTTGTTGTGGATGTCGTTAACTCACTATACTTGACTAGGATACCCTATGCGATCCAAAAGATTCATCAACCTATACGCGTCCCCTTGTAGGTTTACTTACTAAGGACAAGGTGCCCTAGCAGTTTGTGGTAGCAGCTTAATGGCTAGTTTCCTTACGGAACTAGTTAAGTGGTGAGTAAAGGTTATGGTGGTAGTTTAAACTTGAGTATAGTTGTTTAGATTTATGAGGTTTGAATTTGGTTTTTCTGAAATGATAATGGTAGCAAAGATGATGTTTCCTTAAATTCAGAAATGACTTTCCCAGATCCTGGATCCCGTAAGTAAGGTTGGGTATGTTCCCGGCGTATTTGAGATAGTATGAGAATGGTAGAATCACACTTGCATAAGCTTAAGCAGATCGCAGGTGAATTGTGATGTATGCAAGGTAAACAGTGGGAAAAATTGCGTACTCCAGTTTAGAGTTAGTAGGAGTGTGCATACTCCTGAATGGCGTAAGTGTAGGGAAGTCGTCAAACTTCAGATGTGTGTGGCGCTTTGTGCTAAAAAATTGTCCACGTGGTTGTTGGTGATGTACGGACCCTGCGTGGTCTAAAACTCCGGAGTATATTGACAAGTGTAGGAGACATTTGGGTATATGTTGTAATCTGTCTGGTTTAATAGGTTGATCGGGCGTGGTCAACAAGTCTGAATGAATGTACGTTGAATAAAAGAAGCTTTGACTGAAATTTGGCGAGTCCTATGTGCACCAGGACAGACCCAAAGATCAGTTGAGAGCAAAGTTTGCGGGTTGAATTTTACTTGTGGACGTGAGGGACTGAGAAAGAAGAATAGCTAGGGTCCCAGAGAGTGCCTTTTAGTGAAAATCGGTAAGGTCCCTAAAGCGATTGTGTCACTTCCTGTAGTAAACCAGCGGATTTGTTTTACTTATTTTTTTGAAGACGCTCGCAATTTAATTGCATTCGTTGAATGAATTTGAGTTGAGGGAGGCGAAGTCGCAAGACTTTGTCAGCCGCTGTGTGTTAGTGTGACGTCAGTGTGTGCCGCGCTGGGATAGGTCGGTTACCGAGAAAAGCAGCGACCGGATTGGCAGCCGTCCATGAGAGGCAATTGGTTGAGCGAACGGGTGAAGGGAGTCTTGGGAGTAAAAGTCATTTCATTTCTTGAATCGTAATACACAAAACAGGCAAAATGAAGTTTTTCAAAGCATTTAGGAGTGCAATGAAGGGTGAATCTTATATTAAGGCTTCAGTAGGGGAACCAACCCCCTCGGAGGATAGTCCATTACATCTAGTAATGACAGAGAAGGGAATAGCTTTGTGTCTTTGGTTAAAGCAATGGAGCACATTGACTAAGAATCAAGGAACCTTAGCATTCCCAGATCATGGAACGTTTAATTTAAGGGTTCTAGACCAATTGCAATTATCATTGTATGACATGATAGCGTTACCTAGACCGGCACAGTTCAAGGCTTTAGCAGTTTGGGAGCTAGTGGCCAGACAGCAGCATGAGCTAAAGACTAATAGAAGGATAAAGAAGATAGAAAAATCATTAGCCGAAGCTAGGTGGGATTGGGAACAAAAAAGATGGAGAATCGCAACCATGAAGGAGATTAAGATGTTCCCTGCAATCACGGAAGGTGACGATTCAGACCAGGGAGACGATAACAAGGAAAAGGAGAATGAGGAAAAAAGAAAAGGGAAAAAGTCCTATGTAGATGATGATGATTCTGATGTTGAGGATTATATTACACAGTTACTGAGAGATAGACCTCCGCCTATGACGACTTATGCAGGGGGTCCAGGGAATATTGCTACAGCACCTCCTGCTACTCCTGGGACATCCCAGGGAGGCGCGAGTGCTGAACAAACAGAAGGAGGACAGATACCAGGGGTAGTGCAGAGTACACCAGTTGCAGTAATAAGAGCAGAAACTCAAGTGCAGGTACCTACACCTTCAGCACCAGGAATTTACCCGAACATACCAACTCTTGAGACTGTTTCAAATATTGTGGTGCAGAGGGAGCAGGTGCATCCGCAGCCAATGCTAGTTCAGACTGACCCGACTCCAATGTTACTGCCGCCAGCACAGATACAGAATATGCTGAAGTTTAATCAGATAACAGGGACATCAGTGGATCACGCACCAGTTATGAATCAGGCAATGGGAGTGCCACTTACACAAAGTGCAGGTTCCAGTGCAGCTCCAGATGCAATATTTTTACCGATTACTGTTGGTCCAGCAGTACCCTTATATGCTCTGAAGAAATCAGAGGCAGGGGTACAAATTGAGACATCACTGAACTTGGGGAGAAGGGGAACGGGAGACTTAGTACAGTCGACATCATCATCAAGTACTTGCCCAGGTGAGCTTAATTCTTCTGTGGGATTTAGTCCTCTTGTGGCATTGCCAGATGCTAATCAAAGTCTGAGATTCTTGACATCGCAAGTTTCAGGAATAGGGATACAACAGCTGCCAGTGACTAATGTGAGTAACATCTCATTACAAGGGTTAACAGCACAGCAGTTAAATAGTTGGCTGGATAGTTTGAGTTCTTCACAAGGTGCCTCAAAAGGGAAGAGTAACTGAATCGAGTGGGACTAAATATTGAGGCAAAAGAATTAGTTGAGGGAACCATGGGATTAAATAGGTTAGAGTCCTATACTGAAGAGGAGCTGAGGTATCTGTGTCCGAGGATTACAAAGGAAGTGGGAAAAATACATCAGAGATTAGCGGAAGTAGAAAAGAAGCATGACATTGATTTTAAGAAAACAAAATATTTGAGACGAAGTTACAGATTAGACTTCGAGGCAAAGGATTTTGAACACATGAGGTCAGCAGGAATGAAGGCTCATCTAAGGGACTTACTGCAGAGTGCGCAGATTTGGGGAGCATTAGAGAAGTGGGAAGGCAGATGGGCGAAAAGAAAAGATAAACGAAAATGAGATTCAGAAGGGGAAACAGAGGGAACAGAGAAGAGAGTAGCAGTCGAAATGCTACTGTTGAGGCAAATTCCAGGAGGGCAGTTTGTTCATGTTCCTTGGCATCGAAGTGACATACCAATGATTATCCTAAATTGAGGGAGAATCCAGTTGAGAAGCCAGTTGAATGGTACCAACAGACAGAGAGGTTCGTGAAACTCTCCAAGTGCTTCTTGGAAGAGTTGAACACCTTGTTTGAGATAGTTGTACCAGCTGACTTATGGGTCGAGTTCAGAAGGGCAGTAGATTGGCCAACAAGCGAACCTGAGAGGCACAAAATTACAGGCGCACTGTCACCTGAAGTAATGAAAAATTATAACAAGGTGATTGAGTTTCTAAAAACTAGGATTTCTCTGAAAAACATTGATTGGCAGAGAATTGACAGGATGGTTCAGGAAACCAAAGAGTCAATACACACTTACTACAAAAGATTGTTAAAGGCTTTCAAGGAGTACAGTGGTAAGGAAGCAGTTGAACCAAAGGACATGTTACATTTCGTGTTCAGATTTGTTGAAGGGTTGAGACCTGAAGTAGGTCAGATGATTAAGAATCATTTGATGTGATGGCAAGCAAAGCAGATTGTTGAGGTGCTGCAGTATGCTAAATATTGCAGTGATGAGATTGAATTAAAGCAAAAGAAGTTGAAGGAAAAGGCAATGGTGATGCAGATTAAGGCAGCACAATCAGGAGTGCAAGGAGCATTAGTGCCGCCAATGCTGCCGCAACAGAGAGCTATCGTGTTTCAGCCTCAAGTGAGGGGTGGAGGACATGGTATGGATGTGATGCGTGGTCCAGATCTTAATACAGTGGTTGTTCAGGATGACATGCACGGGATGATAAGGATGTTGCGATGTCACCTGTGCGGAAACATGGGACACTGGAACCGGGAGTGCCCATTGATGGTGCAGGAAGGAATGATTCAGCAAAGTGATGTCAGTACAGTACAGACAGTGAAAGTCCCCAGAGTGAGGGGCCAAGTCCCGAATGTTCAAACTCGAGGTCAAAACTTTTTACCAGTACAAAAGATGAAGGTGCCACAAGCACAATTTACTCCTTTAGCACCGGTACAGCAGCAGATTTCTATGGTGCCTAGACAGCAAATGCACATACCTCAAGCCCCGATGAAGCAGCAACAAGTTATGCTTACTTAGCAGGTCAATAGTCAGAGATCAGATAACAGTAACAATACAGTACATCAATTCCCATTTCACAGTGAGGATGAAATAAACGATGAATGGATGAGTGACAGTTCAGATGAAAGAGCTTGTATTCTTGCTGGACACTTAGAGGTAGATCAGAGAGGGCATTTTGTGAAGGGAAAGGTAATGGGACATAAGATTTCATTCTTGGTCGACACTGGAGCTACACGCTCTACAGTAAGGAGTGTAGAAGTACCAGATTTGCCCCTTTCCGGAAGAACAGTGCAGGTTGTAGGAGTGGAGAATAGGCAATTAACAAATCCTATCACAGAACCAGTACAGATTGAAATTGGGAACTATACAGGACTGCATAGATTTGTGGTGTGTGACTCAAGTCCCGTATCTTTGTTAGGCAGAGACTTATTGTGCAAAACCAAATGTTCCCTAAATTGTACAGATGCAGGAATAGAAGTCCAGACAAACAGTGATGATGAGGAAGAGCAAGCATCAGCCATGGTTCTTAATGAAGCATTTGAAGAGTACCCTTTGATTGAGATTGAGTTGCACGCAGATTTACAGGGAACAGTGAAGGAGAAGGTTTGGGATTTGACAGGGAAAGAAGTGGGTTTGATCAAAGATGTGGAGCCAAATAAAATCACCTTGAAGCCAAATGTTGAGTTTCCAAAACTTCCACAGTACAATATGCCACAGGATGTGTTGATGAAGGTGGCGCAAATAATTGGGGATTTCTTGAAGCAGGGTGTTTTGAAGGAAGTGTTGAGCAGTCCATGTAATTCACCGATAATGGGATTGAAAAAGCCCTGTGGGAAAGTGCGAATTGTGCAGGATTTGCAAAAAGTGAAAGACATGGTGGTTAAGTGTTGCCCGATTGTGCCCAATCCAGCAGTGATACGGTTTCAGATTCCATGCGAGGCAGAGTGGTTCACAGTAGTCGACTTGTCACAAGCTTTCTTTTCAGTACCACTTCACGAAGATAGTCAGGGGCATATTTATACTCTGTTTGCGCCGGAATTGTGTCGTTTTTTTGACGCAATTCCGACGCAAAACTAACTCCATATTTATACTTTGGCGTTAGACGCGTCTAGCGCCAAAGTCCATGGAGTTTGCGTCATTTTTTAGCGTGGACACCTACTTTGCGTTAATGATATGCAAGGTAGGCGTTCCCGTCTAAAAAATTGACTCCGAGGCATGTGTGCCGTATTTACACTCCCGGGCAAAATTCACGCCCGGGAGAGGGCGGGTCCAAAAAAATGACGTACAGCCGCTTTTGCGCCGTTTTTTAGCGCCTGGAAAAGGCAGGCGTTAAGGGACCTGTGGGCTCGGAAGGAGCCCAGAGGTGCCCTCCCATGCCCCCAGGGACACCCCCTGTCACCCTTGCCCACCCCAGGAGGACACCCAAGGCTGGAGGGACCCATCCCAGGGACATTAAGTTAAGTTCAGGTAAGTATTTAAAAAAAAAATATTTGTGGCATAGGGGGGCCTGATTTGTGCCCCCCTACATGCCACTATGCCCAATGACCATGCCCAGGGGACAGAAGTCCCCTGGGCATGGCCATTGGGCAAGGGGGCATGACTCCTGTCTTTGCTAAGACAGGAGTCATTTCTATGGGGTTTGGGAGTCGAAAAAAATGGCGCAAGTCGGGTTGAGGCGAAATAGTTGCCTCAGCCTGACTTGCCCCCTTTTTTGACGCCCAAGCTCCATATCCCCCTACGCCGGCGCTGCCTGGTGTACGTCATTTTTTTCCACGCACACCAGGCAGCGCCGGCGGCTAACGCCGGCTAACGTCATTGATTAAATACGGCGCCCGCATGGCGCTTCAGAATGGCGTTAGCCGGCGCTAATATTTTTGACGCAAAACTGCGTTAGTGCAGTTTTGCGTCAAAAAGTATAAATATGGCCCTCAGTTTCTTTTCAATTTCAAATTCCTAGATAAAGGCGGTCATTATGAACATGGCGGTAAAGACCGCGGACCGCCGTGGCAGCGGTGAACAGAATCCCGCCGGCAGCGATTGGAAACCCGCCATATAATGAACAAAAAACCCAACCCCGCCAAACATTCTCACAGCACCACTCCCGCCAGGACCCTGTCGGCGGGAATCCCAGCCCACCCCACCCCGCTACCAAGCACACCCACAACCCGCCCTCCAAATAATGATGCACAAATCACCTCAGCGGACAGTGGAGGCCAGATGACTATTGGCGGCTGCGACCGCCACAGGCGGCAAGTGGGCCCAATAGCAACCAGTGCACACATTGGTTAGGCTTAGCACCCACACACCTGACACACATCCTGAACACCATAAGACACCCCCAGACACACCCAACAATCCCTTGCAAGGAAACCACGACCAGAAGACGGAGAGCACCAGAGCCAGACAGAGAACGCCAGCAGACAGGACACGCATAGCGACCTACACAGTAGCACCCAAACACCGTACCCATTACCAACATCATCCACCAACCTCACCATGTCCCCTTAAAAAAATTCACGCTTCACCGAAAGGGAGCTAAGGACCATGGTGGACGAGTTCCTAAAAGTGGAGCCACAAATATTCGGCTCCAAGATGCAGCACACACCCATCGCCCGGAAAATCGAGCTGTGGCAGAACATTGTCAACAGGGTGAATGCAGTGGAACACCATCCACACACTAAGGACGACATCCGCAAGAGATGGAACGACCTGCAGGGGAAGGTCAGGGCCATGGCATCCAGGCACCACATCGCAGTGCCGAAGACTGGGGGAGGACCGCCACCCACACCACCCGACTACACAAACTGGGAGGAGAAGGTACTCATCATCCTACACCCAAAGGGACTCAATGGACTCACTGGAGTAATGGACTCGGGTAAGTTGTCTACATCTACCCCATACACACCATACCTGTAATGCATGCACCACCCCATCTCTGAGGTAACAGATCAGGACCTATAGCACCCTCCACCTCCAAAAAGGGGATTGAATGTCTCACTGCCACGTTGTGCAGCATGCAGCAGGCCACCACTATTCTAAACACCTTATCAGGGCCATAGGCCAGGGAACCCCCAGAGATATGTAGGCACCGGAATCTAGTCTTCAGGAGACCTATAGTACGCTCTATCACCCTCCTTGGACCTACATGGGCCTCATTGTATTTCCTCTCTGCATCCATCCTGGGATTCCTCACTGGTGTCAGGAGCCAACGCAAGTTTGGATAGCCAGAATCACCTAGAGAATGGTCAACACAGAGTCGTCATTGGAATGTCCTTAGTCAGACAGGCTGGTTTTCTGCAATGTGTCAGTTAGTGACAGGCAGACTTACCTATGATCCACCCTCTGTCCTCTTGTAGTTGTTCCATCTTTTGTGGCACACTACTGTTCCTCAATACAAATGAATCATGGTCAGAACCCGGAAACATGGCATTCACATGGGATATGTACTGGTCTGCAGTACATACCAATTGGATGTTCATGGAGTGAAAGTTCTTCCTGTTTCTGTACACCTGTTCACTCACTCTTGGGGGGATTATGGGAATGTGGGTTCCATCGATGGCACCAATAACATGGGGAATGTTTGCAAAGGCATAGAAGTCAGACTTGATGGCAGGGAGGTCAGCACTTTGGGGGAATCGCACATAGGATTGCAGATGTTGTACAAATGCATTCAGAAATCTGGTCAGTACCTGGCAGAACATGCCCACTGTCACTTGAAAAGAGCCTGTGGCCAGGAAATGGATTGTGGAGAGGACCTGCACCTCAGTTGGAGCGGCATACTGATTACCATTTCCTGGAGTCAGTGGAGGATCCAATAATGCACTTGGTCCTGAATAGTTCCACGTGTGAGTCTGTAGGTGAATATAATCTGACGCTCCACCATGGTCCCCATATCCACAAGTGGTCTTCCTCGCCACAAGGGTCTGTACCTGTGAGGGCTAAGAAAAAGGAGTCATGTGCACACATACACTGGCATATTTGCTGAAAACATTCACTGCATTCTTCATAGTAGTGTCTGTACAAAAACTGCAACCCGACAGATGTACATTTACATCCCTACGAGGTAACGTAGTAAATCATGTGTGATTTTTTACTCTATGGATAGAGCTATAGGTGCTTCAGATGGCTAGTAGGCCCAGCACTGTGAGTAAAAAGACTTTCAAGATGAGTAGGTGATGGCAAAATGTCTGCCCAATGTAGTTCTGCCCCTTCGTTGTGGAAGTGACCTAAGACCGCTAGCGGTTGATGTCACAGCATACGGCGGTGTTGACCGCTGTTTGCACCCTCATTGGATAACATGGATACCAATGGTGAATCCTGGTGTATCATGATCGCCCCCAGCGGTGACGGTGCATACCGCCGCGGAAAGTACGGGCGTTCGTCATTGTTTGATCACTTGACTCCCTGATCCTGTGCAGACAAGTACTTCACTCTGTGTACTGCTTTGGCCTGCCTCTGGCTATGGATGTTCCACATGGTGCAGGGGAAAGGGCCCCGGCCTTCACCCAGGAGGAACTGGAGAAACTGATGGAAGGGGTCTTGCTCCTGTACGGCAGACTATACGGCCGGCCAGAGGTACAGATGAGCTAAGGTTTGGGGGGCATTGTGTATGTAATGGATGGAGTGGATTGCAAAGATGTGTGTCCCTGTGAGCCAGGATGGGGCTTGGTGCATGGAATGCTGTATGCCACTGTCCAGCCTATCTGGGAGTACTGTCTGTCCTATGTCTGACAATCTGCCAGCTGTTGCCATCGTGCAGGTGCCTGACCTCTGTGTTTCATTTCTGTGTCTCCCTACTAGGTCAGCGCCCACCAGAAGAGGGCACATTGGCATGCCATCGCTAAGGAGGTACGGACCCTGGGGGTCTACAACCTATGGAGCAACCACTGTCGTAAGAGGTGGGAGGATCTGCGGCGCTGGGCGCGAATGATCAGTGAAGCCCAGCTGGGGAAGTCATCCCAACGTGAAAGGGGTGCCTGTCGGGCACTGACCCCCCTCATGCAAAGGATCCTGGCGGTGGCATACCCAGACCTGAATGGGCACTTGAAGGCTGCACAGCAGTCACAAGGGGGTGAGTACTCACAGCACATACTTCAGCCTGGAAGGATGAGTGTGTGTGCGATAGGGCTCATGGTGCTTAGAGCATGGTTTTTGACTGGTGTCCAGCTACTGTCTGCTCCCCAAAGGGTGTAGGGGTGTCCCTGTCAGGTTTGACCTACCTCAGCTCAAATACAATTTCAGTATATGGGTGTGGGTCAGTATACTGCTCAGTATTCAGGGCCATGGTCATGGGCCTAGTGCATGGTGCTACCTATTGTGTGTGTCTGCTGGGTAGGTGTATGTCTGGCCATTGTGTATCAGCATTCAGCTATTTACAAGTGTCTCTCCTGTGTTGTCCCCCCATCCTGGTTCTCTTGTGCTTGTCTGGTACAGCATCAACATCAGGCGAGGGAGGTGAGGCAAGTGGGGAGGCAGCGGCCCACAGATCTTCTGAGGCAGAGAAAACAGACGCCCAGGGGAGCAGTGGGTGGGAGGGCGAAGGGACTTTCATGGGGGAGGCCACTACCACAGTGGCTAGTGACTCTGAAACCTCCTCCGATGGGGGTCCTCCGGCGGTGGCGGACACTAGTGGACAAACCACAACAGTGAGATCTTCCGCCACCCCCATACCATCAGCGCCCTCCCATCTGCTCCCCACCGAGTTGCCCGTGCCCGCCCACCCTAGAAGGTGGGCGTCTCCTTCGCCCCAGGCACCTCCTCCCTTGCCCCAGTCAGCCCTGCTGCCCCCACAGAGGAGGCTATTGACCTCCTGAGAACCATCTCTGTAGGGCAGACAACCATCGTCAATGCCATCCAGGGGCTAGCATCAGAGGTGCAGCAGACAAATGCCTATCTGGATAGCATTCATGGTGCCGTGTCTGGCCTACAGAGATCTTTTCAGGCTCTGGCCTACTCTTTGACGGCAGCCAGTTTCCCTGGCCATTCTGTCCCCCCTCCAACCTCCTCTACCCCTTCCAGCACCCCACTCCCTTTACCCGTCCAAGGAACACATTTAGACACACAGTCAAGCACATCAACACACAAGAAACACACTTCCAAACACAAGCACCACCCATCCCACCACAAGCATTCACACAGCCAACAGACACCTGCACACACAACATCCACTTCCCCCAGTGTGCTCCCCTCTTCCGCCTCCCTGTCTGTCTCCTCTACATGCACATCCTCATGCACCGCACCTTCACTCACTGTTACTGCTCCTCTACCTGCACTCACCACAATAGCAGAAAGCAATACATGCACCCCCTTCGCCACACCTGCACTCACCACCTCCACTGTAGTTGACACATGCAGCACACTCACCCAACTTGCAGACACCAATCCAACATACATCCACACTAGCTGTCTGTCTTCTCCCACTGTGTCCACCCGCCCACCTCCCAAAACACGGAAACGCAGCAAGACACCCACCCATCAGACATCCACCACACCACAGCATACTGAGCAGTCACCGGCACCCACTACCCGCACACCTACACCCCATACATCAACTCCCTCTGCCTCCACTCCCAAGTCCTCATCCACGTCCACCCCAATTGCTCCCAAAAAACGTTTCCTCTTCCCTGCAGACCTGTTCGAACCCAC
This sequence comes from Pleurodeles waltl, assembly GCF_031143425.1. Classification (NCBI taxonomy): domain Eukaryota; kingdom Metazoa; phylum Chordata; class Amphibia; order Caudata; family Salamandridae; genus Pleurodeles; species Pleurodeles waltl. The sequence goes on from NC_090436.1 coordinate 279,604,801, forward strand.
TGGCCCACCCCGTCTTGTCCCGAAACGTGCCCACCTCCTTGCCCTTTCCGCACCTTCCACATCGCAGCCCACCCCGGTCCAGCCTTCCCAATCCTGTGCCCCTTCTCCAGTGAAGAAGAAGGCCCGCTCGGAGCCTAAGGCATCCAGCTCCACCTGAGCCAAAAAGCCCCCACCCCCTTCAAAGGAGAAGCCCACCCCCCTCCAACCTCCTCCCGCAAGTCTAAGTCCCACCCCATCGTAAATCCCCACCCCCCTGCCCCCATTCCGTGAGGTGCCTGGATCCCCCTATGGTGCCCCGTTTTGTTGAGTACCCAGCACTTGTGGGAATCAGGTGTGGCCAGTTGTGGCCAAGGACAATTGAATCTTGTTGGACTGGCCATTGACCATTTGCTTCATCTAGCTCACTGAGCGAGTTAATAAAGTTTCTGTGTGGCCTGTGTTTGGGTTGCATGCAGTTCCACCCTGGTGTTTCTTTAAATGATTTATGTGTATGGGGCTAATGTATGTCCTATGGCCACATTGCAGTGGCCTCCGGTCGGGTACGTCCCTCTTGGTGTGGGGTTCTAACTAGTGCTGCTGGGAATGGTTGGGGGGTCTTTGCAGGGTGGGTGTAGTGGGTGGGTATGTAAGTTTGCCCTTTCCTCCCTTGTGTCGTAGGTTGTGGTACTTACCATCGTCTTCATCGGCAGTCTCGGTCTTGTAGATATATGGCAAGGCTGGCATGATCTTCAGCTCTCTGTCCATGGCTGCCGCTGCACGTTTTGTGGTACTCCGGTGAGAGTTTCCTTCTATTTGTTTCATTTCCGCCTGGCTTTGTGTGGCGGTGGTTCCCGCCCCGGAACTGGTGGCGGAATGGTGGTTCAAAATTTGATGGGCGGTGTCAGAGTCACCAGATCCTCGGGTCTGCGCACGTTCCAAACACGTCCACCACTGAACAGCTCCAAGACTCTGATAGATAAATCACAGAGACTGAGAGAGTTCAAGAGGGGAATAGGGGATTAGGAAGGGAACAGCTGGGAAGGAGACCTGTAGTAAGAAAAAGGTTAGAACACCCAATATGAAAATTATATCTACTGAAATCAATACTAGACTATGATTCTAAGCCTAGTCACTCTGAAAACATGAACAATCTAAGAGTTAAGTTTAAAATGACTAAGTTTCAAGATGGCCGGATACCTGTAGGGGAATCAAGATTAATTAAATTAAAACTTTCTTATTCAAGTACTTTCCTTTACATGAGAATCAGAAAAAAAACATTCTGACTAAATTTTAAACCAGTCATATAAATCCTTTTTTTGAGAATGTATACTAGGACCATACAATATTGCATCTAGAAACTCTGGCCTTCTGTGTACTCTTAAAATGTTTCAACACAAATTGCGCATGTAGTAAACACCATAAAAGGATAAAGGATTGTGCACCATGAATAACACAATATGGAGTCAGGAAACAAATCACATAACTTGTCAACTCGAATATTACATAATAAATATCTTAGAATAGTAGCATACAATAAACAACATTACTTAAACTCAAGGAGAGAATCGTGTGTCTTGCCAATTCGAGTGTTACCATGTAAAATACCAAGAAATGGTAGCACGCAATGAATATCAAAATCAAATCATCATTAATCGAATCGCGCGTCTTGCCGATTCATAAAACACAATGGAAATGTCAAGGAATAACAGCTCACAATAAAAAACAAGATCAAAGTACAATGAAACGAATCGCGCTTCTTTTGCCGATTCTTATGCCACCATGTAAAATGTCAAGAAATGGTAGCGCGCAATGAGCAGCAAAGTTAAATGCTCATGAAATGAGTTGTGCGTCTTACCAATTCGTAAAACACGATGTATATGTCAAGAAATAGTAGTGAGCAATGGACAACAATGTTTAAACACCATAAAACGAATTGCGCGTCTTGCCAATTCTTAAGCCACCATGTAAATGTCAAGAAATGGTAGCGCGCAATGAATAACAAAGTCAAACCTTTATGAAATAAATTGCGCGTTTTGCCTATTTGTAAAATACCATATAAATGTCAAGAAATGGTAGCGCGCAAGTAATCTGTTACTTATTTAAGAATTTAAACCAAGAATATGAAAATTCTAAATAACGGTGTCGGGACAGTCCAACCACCGTCTTACCGCCTGGAACAATGATCACCAATGAAGGATTAGGGCAGAAGACTGGAAGATCCAAATAGGCCGCCGGGACAGGAGCACAGGAAGAAGCTGCTGCTCTGCACCGGGACCTCTGAATAGTGAGCACTGGGAGTTGGGCTGGCTCAATTTTACAGAGTCTTGGCCCAGGCCAGAACCACGCCCAGGCATGTTGCAGGGAAAGTCTCTGGAAGGCCCTGGAAAGCAATACATTGCAAAGGAACAGCATTTGTAAGCATATTAAAAATGCGTTTTCAGGATTGAACTCTGCAATGCAAAAGGTTAAGCCACAACATATCAGCACAATGCATAAATTACTTTGTTTTGAGAGTGCTGGGTTTTTGCATTTTTGTCGCCAATAGAGCGCGTATTGCTCTGGTGTTGACAGGCGGGTTGGGCCTTTCCGACGGCCTGTGGGAGGACTCTGCCGTGGTCAGTGGGACTACTTTCCTGGTGGGGGGTGATGTGCGGGATGCAACAGTTTCATTTGGTTCATTATTTGGCGGTCCGGACCGCTCCTCTGTTGGCGATTTCTACCGCCGGCGGTGCGGAACGGACCGCCATGTTCATAATGAGGGCCAAAGTCTACAGCTGGTGCAGGCTTCCACAAGGGTATATGGAGTCACCATCCTTGTTTGATCAGATCCTGAAAAAGAACCTGGAGTCATTGGAATTACCTTGCCAATCGACTCTTGTACAGTACATTGATGACTTATTGATTGCATCCAGAACAAGGAACGAGTGTAAACATGATTTGATTGTCCTATTGAATCATCTGGGAGACTTTGGTCATAAGGTTTCACCTGCCAAACTTCAATACTGTCAGAAATCTGTCAAATATTTGGGACAACAGATTGAGAAAGGGTTGAGGAGAATCTCCCAAGAAAGGATTACAATGATTTTGCAGAGAAATCCACTTACTTCCCAGAAGGATGTAGACATGCTTTTGGGCATGGTAGGATACTGTAGACAATGGATCCCGAATTTTGCTGAGATTGCCAAACCTTTACAACAATTGACACACAAGGGAGTTACAGACCCCATCACTCTAGATGACGATCAGATGAGGGCCTTCACTGAATTAAGAGAGAGTTTGTGCAGAGCTCCGGCATTGGGAATGCCTGATTACACAAAGCCTTTCACACTGTTTTGTCATGAACGTGATACTTGTTCTTTGTCTGTCTTGACACAGGTCGATGGAGGTGCTTATCGCCCAGTAGCCTATTTTTCAGCTACTTTGGACCCATTTGCAGCAGCTTCACCAGGTTGTCTGTGAGCAGTAGCCACAGTTGGTCAAAGTCTTTCCCAATGTGAAGGGGTAGTCATGGGATACCCAGTGACAGTAATGGTGCCACGTTCAGTTGAAATTTTGCTGAAAAGAACAAAAACGCAACATTTGACGGGAGCCCGACTGACAAGGTATGAGACGAGTATATTGGGAGCTTCAAATGTTACTTTGAAAAGATGTACAGTGTTGAATCCAGCAACATTACTGCCAAGTGATACTGTTGAAGTCGAAAAAGAGGAAGATATAGAGCATGCTTGTCTTGTAGTTAGATCTCTGTACAAAGCCTAGACCTGATATTAGAGACACTCGACTGGAAGAAAATGATCAAATTGTTTTTGTTGATGGTTCATGCCTTAGAGATGGGACAGGCACATTGAGAGCATGGTATGCTGTGTGTACAATTACAGGGACCCTGGAAGCATCTTGGCTTCCTGGTGTATATTCAGCACAAGTGGCAGAATTGGTGTCTCTCACTAGGGCATGTTACATCTCTACCAGGCTGAGAGTGACAATATTCACAGATAGCCAATACGGATTTGGAATTGTTCATGATTTTGGTCAATTGTGGTCACAAAGAGGGTTCATGACCCCCAGTGGAACCCCAGTATGAAATGGTGACAGGATAAAAGAGTTATTGAACGCAATACAGTTGCCTGAAGAAATTGCTGTAGTAAAATGTAGTGCACACCAGAAAACACCAGACTACGGGGGTCATTCTGACCCCGGCCGGCGGCGGAAGCCGCCGGCCTGGCTGGGATCGCCAGAATACCGCTGCGCGGTCAAAAGACCGCCACGGGTATTCTGGGTTTCCCGCTGGGCTGGCGGGCGACCGCCAGAAGGCCGCCCGCCAGCCCAGCGGGAAACACCCTTCCATGAGGATGCCGGCTCCGAATGGAGCCGGCGGAGTGGAAGGGGTGCGACGGGTGCAGTTGCACCCGTCGCGATTTTCAGTGTCTGCATGGCAGACACTGAAAATCTTGGTGGGGCCCTGTTACGGGACACCCCATACCGCCATCCTGTGCCTGGCGGCCAAAACCGCCAGGAACAGGATGGCGGTATGGGGGTCGGAATCCCCATGGCGGCGCAGCAAGCTGCGCCGCCATGGAGGATTCCCCAGGGCAGCGGAAAACCCTGTACCGCCGCGGTCAGAATGCCCAAGGGAGCACCGCCAGCCTGTTGGCGGTGCTCCCGCGGTCGTTGGCCCTGGCGGATTTTACCGCCAGGGTCAGAATGACCCCCTACATTTCCTTGGTAAATGGATTTGCAGATCAGGTAGCAAGATTTTGCGCCCTGAACTGTATATCGTTCAAGGATAAGTGGGAACTAATGAGACCAGTTGTGCAAATTTTGCTCTGAAAAGTAATTGACACCTTGGAGGAATTGAAAACGTTGCAGATAAGGAAGAGAAAAAGCTGTGGGCAAAACTGAAATGTATACAAAGATCAGATGAAATCTGGGTATCTGAGGAGGGCCAGATGGTGCTACAGAATTGTCTGTTGTCTCAGATGGCTTGGTAGTACCATGGTCAGGCACCCATTGGAAGGGATGCCATGATTAGGTTATTCAAGGTTGATTGGTTCAATCTGAAATTTAGACAAGCAGCTGAGGCAGTGTGCCATAGATGCGTGATTTGCCAGCAGTTGAACTTGGGAAAAGGGACAGTGGTAAATTTGAGCCACATTGAAAGAGCAGGAGGACCATTCAGCAGAATGCAATTCGATTTCATTGAAATGTCTGCATGTGGTGGGCGGAAGTACGTGTTGGTGATTGTATGTGTCTTTAGTCATTGGATTGAAGCATACCCCACATGTAGCAATGACAGTCTCACAGTTGCAAAGCTACTGCTTAGAGAGCTGATACCAATGTTCGGATTTCCGATCTCTTTAGAATCAGATAGGGGAACGTACTTCAATAACAAAGTGATTAAACTCTTATGCGCAGCACTGAATATTGAACAGAAGCTACATTGCAGCTATCGTACAGAAGCATTAGCATTGGTAGAACAAATGAACGGGACCCTGAAATCAAGAATCACCAAAATGTGCGCAGCCACAAATTTGAAATGGCCAGATGCATTACCTTTAGTGTTGATGTCAATGAGAAATGTACCTGACAGGAAGACAGGATTGTCCCCACACGAGATTCTCATGGGAAGAGCAATGAGACTCCCAGCAATACCATCCAATGCTCTTGTCAATATCACAGATGATATGGTGTTAGACTTCTGCAAAGGTCTAGCTGATGTGGTTCGATCTTTTTCTCAGCAGGTACAAGCCGTTACCCTGCCACCATCCATGGCCCAGGTCACAAACTGAGAGCCGGAGATTGGGTCGTGATCAAAAAGCATGTGCGAAAAATTTGCCTAGAGCCGCGCTGGAGAGGTCCATATCAAGTGGTGTTGACAACTACCACAGCTGTAAAGTGTGCAGGATTGCCCAATTGGATACATGCAAGCCATACCAAAAAGGTGGTGAGTCCACAGGATCATGAAGAAGTGTTGCTGAGAACACCAACAGCAGTGAAGCAAATAATTCTGCCTGAACCAGAGCAGGAACACGTCGAGCCGCAGATAGACCCAGAACTGACGGAAGAAGGATCAATCACCCCAGTAAGAGACAAGGGTGCAGAAAATCAAGAGGCAGAACGTGCTGAAAAGGCAGAAGAGGCGTTAAGAGATCCATGCACAGGAGAAGTGCTAACACAAACAAAAGGGATTGAAAAACAAGGAGATTCAGCACCAGAGCCTTAGGGGGAAAGAGTTGAGGCAGGTCAAAGCAAATGTGATCTGACTCCTCCTGAACCCGTTGCAGGCCCATCAAAGGAGGGCACACCAGACAAGGTGAAAGAGAAAAATCTGATCTTAAAGAGATTGTTGACAGAAGGTGTAGGAAAAGGGGATCACTGGCCTGAGTCTCAAATAGGCAAGAAAAAGGACTTGGTAATAAATGAGACCATAGAGGAAGAACAAGATACCACGAAGAAAGATGAACTGAGTGATGGAGAACTGACAGGGGAAAGGAGGTTGAAAAGAAAGAGAGTGGCAAGTCGAAAATATGCAGGACCAGAGTGGGCATACGCCACAACAAGTGATTGGCAGAACGAGTTTATGTCCTTTTGTTTTGACAGTGAAGTTCCAAATCAGTATTTGGATGCAACTTGAAGGAAAGAAACAACAGACTATGTTGCTGAAAAAGGAAAGAGATTGAGATTACTGATTTACCGGAGAATGCATTGATAGCCTGAAGAGACATTTAAAACCTGGATTTGACCAGCTGCTAACTGATTTTGACAGAGGACGAAGGGGTCTTGTCGTGTGAAGTTAAAAGTGTGAAGAAAGAAATATATTTTTGATTGTTTGATTTTTGTGTTGCATATTAATTAGGAGTTGAAGACTCTGCTTTCTGATTCTTTACAGATCATGGCTAATCTAGATAATAACGTGAGGTATATTAGGTATTGTAGATATTTGAGTGTAGGAATGGCGATTGTGTGTGGAATATTGTTTGTGATAATGATTGTGAGTATGTCAATTCATGAGATGAAAGAAGCAAGGGTTACATTTGTGCATGAAACTACTACATTAACAGCTATAGAGAAGTTTAAATTAGATGAGCGATACTTGCATGATTATACTAATGCAAAGGGAGAATTGTCTTCTAGCGTCTTCTTTCGTCTATTGAGTGAGTATGTGGAAACAATGGATGCAAAGGATTGTCTTGTGTGTACGCAAATACCTTCCTCTGTGGAAGAAAGAGTTACATATCATAGCCTACCTCTGACTTATGGTATAACTTGTTGTTTGTTACTAACACGCTCCTATAACCAGGAGTATATTCAGTATTTTTATTCAAATTACGACTTAGTATTTTCTTTTGTTTGTATAATTAGATATTTAAGTAAGGTAGCTAAAGAGCATGATATAGTATTAGTTAGAGGATTCCTTGAGCCTACACTAATGTTTGGCACGGCTTATGCGCATCGTAACAATTTGACTTGCTTATTAATTCCCATGGAAAAGAGCTTTATTGGACATACTGACAATAGGAGAAAAGCATTGAAAGAAAACTTAGAAAAAGGATTAGAGAAAAGGACTTACAAAAATGATTATGTTTACACTGCTATTAAAACACAAGGGAAGTTAGCTTTGGACACAATACACGTAGGGAAGCTTTGTATATATAGGCTAAAATCACACACTGACACTTTATTTCTGGGAATGAGTGAATGTAGGCATGTGTTTTTGTTTTAGAGTAAATGGACATTCATGGTGTATGGTGCCGACCCTGTGATTCCTGGGATCTATAACATTTGTGGACTTAATGCTTATTACCGACTCCCTAAGGGATGGTATGGGACATGTTATTTGGGAATAGTATTCCCTAAAATCTATCAAATAGATGATTAAAAAAAGATACTGAAAATGACTGAGTTACACCGAATGAGACAAAGAAGAGAAACAGCCTCTGCAATAGTAGAGGATATTTTTGGAGTAGTAATTCCTTCAGTAGGAGTAATATTAAATGCAAACAAGATGCAAAAGTTGTCAACTATAGTAGATAATATGTTAACTAACTTTACAGGAGCTATATTATTACTAAACACTGAGTTAGCTGCGGATAGAGCTATGACACTTCAAAACAGGCTTGCTTTAGACATAATATTAGCGAAAGACAGAGGAGTCTGCAAAATGATTAACGAAAAGCACTGTTGTTCATATATCCTTGCAAATGAGAAAGAAGTAAAATAATTGCTTACTAATTTAACTAATGCAAGTAAAGATTTAAAAGAGTTGAAGGAACCAGGAGTTTGGGAAAAAGTAGGAAATGGATTTGTCACATTAGGCAATTGGGTTAGTCAAATTTGGGGTGCAATATTGTGGAAAATTGTTCAAGGAATATTAATTGTGATCACTATTATAATAGGATTATGGTGGGCATGAAAATGATGGCACAAAATTCAATTAAAAAGAGCTAAGAATAATCAGAGGAGCGAAGAACCACCTAGAACAAGAATCTATGGGGAAAATAGAAACAGAAGAGATCAAAATGTAACTGAAAGTAACTTGTAATGTTTGACAAAGAAAGGTGTGATGACATATTTAGACATCAGAGGAGGGACTGTTGCAACTGATATGCTAATATGAGAATATGCTAATGATTTTCGTATATTTACTAATGAGAAAATGTGACATTTGATTAACAGTAATCGAAAATAACGTGTAATGTGCAAAATGTGCCCACGGGAGTGGTCACCGTCTGTGTTAACAGTACTAAATAATGTGAAAGTTTAATATTTGTACTAATATGCTATAATGAGAGATATAAATTTATGTTATGATGCTTCAGATTCTTAAATTAGCTACACCAGAGGCCTAGTCGGTGCTGGGCCTTGCTTGCTTAAACGTGGAAACGCAATGAGCTGCCGCAGATTGGAACTGGAGAAAAGGACCTTGAACTGTACAGAGTTCACCATGAAACACTGCTAGAAAAATCTGCAAACTCACCAGCGGGCAGGAGACGATCAGAACAAAGTGATACAATTAGGCTAAACGTACTTTCCCAGGACTTGAACAATGGAGCTATAGACTAAGAGCTGGGGGCAACAATTTTGTTACCTGAAGAACCGGATGATGTACTCATCGACAAGAGGACCAATCATGTTAATGGAACTTGACTCTCAAAATAACGTAGACAAGTGGTAAACAAAAACTATAGGTTAGAGTCATAACCCCTGATAAGGTTGACCAATGGGCAGATTGTGGGACGGACTGAGAGACCCTAATAAAAAGTCATGACATGAGGGGAAATATCAGAACAGAGAGGCGAAGTTGTGACGTCAGAAGACGCTGTCCGAAGTGCTGATAATTGGGCTTGCTCCCTGTGCGCCCGAGCCCAACCGATGACTGATGACCTGGAGACAAAGACTGACTCGTTGCTGATCTATCTTGGATAGGGAGCTATAACTCAACCAACTAAAGTGTGCTTTTTCTTCTAGGTACCAACTGCGCTGTTCAAAATGTTTTCCTCTTTTAGTTAGACTTTTCCAATTTATTGGTTTTTGACTAAATTGTTTTTGCATGAAGACCCACATGCTGATGCTAATTGGAGATAGGTAGGCTGACAAGGGCGACTTAGGGTGACTTTGACTGACTGACTTATATTGCTGAATTATTCAATTGCTCCTGAATTGCTATGCTTTGCTTAACGTTGGTTGCATATTAATAAAGTGCTGAGAATTCATTGCTCATGTTGCTAATAAAGTTTGGAAATCATGGTTTTGCTGAATAAAGGTTTTTGATTAGAATTTTAACTAATAGGGAATAAAACGAACTAACTTCTATATGAGTGATGGTGGTTTCTGATTAGATTAGTTCATGGCATTTTAAGTTGATTGGATTGATTTGTTGTGGATGTCTTTTACTCACTATACTTGACTAGGATACCCTATGCGATCCAAAAGATTCATCCACCTATACGCGTCCCCTTGTAAGTTTACTTACTAAGGACAAGGTGCGCTAGCAAAGACTTATCAAATGAGGTGAGATATCATTAGGACAAATAAAAATACCTTTCTGGTTTGTGGGAAAAATAAATTAGAATAGTGCAGTCAACTTGAGGAACTTAACTCTGATGCAGTTACGTCCCAAAATAAGGCAAAATAAAGCCCTGAATCAGTTCGTTGTTGAATTCAATTCCAAAAGATACCATGGCTTACTTACGCTCCACATGTGTAGTGTTGGAATGGAATTTTCAGAAGCGAAGTGTCAGTCTGTCAGCAAACAATTAATGAATGATGCACTCAAAAGAGTCTGTCAATGTGAACTGTAGAATTAGTCTAAAGACAAGGTATACATTGAGAAGGAAGGAATCCAGTCAGAACTCACATCAACTTCATTCCCAGACTGGTAGTGATATTTCAAATGAATCAAAGCTAGCCTGACTGCAAATCCTTGCCAGTCCTTTTTGAAAGTGGACTTTGATTCCGTTTCCCATTGCCTTCAGTCTTTTGGTATCTAGGATTTATGAAAGACGCTAGGGAATTTAGAAAAAGGCAGACAGATATACAAGCTGATGATTTACTCTTCTCTAACCATACCCAAAATTAAAATTTCTGGAATTCTGTTTGTTTTCTTTATCTGTTTTGAAGTGTGTATCTTGTCAGTTGGTAGAAAGAGTTATCAAAGAGGCAAAGAGTGTTTGTTACCTCAGGGATATTTTGGTTTACCTCTCCACATGTATAGCCCTGTTTTAGTTAAAGTGGAACCTGTGAGATAGTGGTAAGAAGCCTTGCACCCTCTTCCAGTACTACGATGCCTGTGACTTCCATATGACGTAGTTGGCTTTGTTAGTCTCTAGATTGCCCAAAAAGCTTTTTTTGGGGGTCTTCAGGAACTCATAATTAGAATGTTCCCACGTGTTAAACATATTGCAGCTTGGATCCTGGCCAGGAAAGGAGAAATTATTTGTTAAGTCTCTTCACATAATTTACTATTTTAGCAAATATTCTTTGTTTCATTATTCACATGTCAGATTCCTTCTTAGACCCTCATTTGGAGTAACTACCAACTCTGAGGCAATACTTTGATAATTTACTAGTATTGCAGTCTGGAACTGTAGTTTTTCCCTGATGCAGGTTTATGGGACATAAATAGGTAGTAACCTGCTTCAGGAATATTAACCTATGTGTTTGAATGAATTAATAAAAGGCGTAGAGCGCAAACAGCTGCTTCCACTGGAATTATCCTGGCACTAAGCTAGCTTTGTAATAGGTCATAACTACAAGCTAAAGAGAAATTATGTAGTTATGTTACAGACATACCAGCCAGCTTTTCTATACAATATTTTCATAAGATGACAAATGGTAGAAGTCTTTTATAGGTCAAGCAGTCAAGTATCTAACCTGCAGGGTTTGTCTGTTCCAGCAGTTAAGGTTCAGATGGTGTTCATCAAGAACATGAATTTGCTCTATTCCAATATTTATCGGTCTGCATGCTTTTAATTGCCTCAAGGTCACGTCGGAGGCATATACGCACACATTAAAATTCAAGTCTGATCTAACGTGAAAGTACTGATATGTCATTGTCACTAGTGTATTTGACACTTTTGTGGCAGATTTATGGCCCCTGCCCCGTTAGAGCCCCCGTACCACCACCATGTGTGCGATTAATTTAAAATAGGGCGCACCGTGGTAGGGGCGAGAGCATAATTTTTCATGACACTATTGATGTACTCTGCAGGAGTAGCGCCAAAATATTGGCGCTACTTCTGCAGAGTACATAGGGGCTCATTATAAATAACAGAGTAGTTTTAAAAAGGCCAGCACCAGAGCCTCAGAGAGTAGGCCTTTACATCACTGCAAAAAAAACAAACACGATTTGAAATATAATCTCAGGAACAGCAATATTTAGTTTTGACGATGGTAGGTAGTGGGAAAGGGCATTCTGGGAGTGAAGCTAGTATTTTCGACTAGGGATGTGAGCACACTGGGCTTTATGGAAAGTAATCTCATAAGCAGAGTAAGGGAATTTGCAGGTACAGGTAATATTTTTCCATTTTGTTTATGAAATGTTTACAATACAATATGTTTTACCTTAAATTCTCAAAATATTCAACACCAAATTCCCATTGGCCAGATTTGCATAGGTGATCTTGTCTTATCTATGTTATTTTATGCTATAATAGACCAGGTCTAGTATTACATTCTTTACATATTTTAACTACCATCATCATCTTCAAAAGACTTTGCTTCGTCCCCATGGGCCATAAAAGTGCATAACCAAATACAAACAATAGGAAAATACATAAATATATATATACACATATGAATAAAATCATTACAATACATTTTATGACAAGAGTAAAAAACCTGAAAACCTGAATACTCCTTGTAAGCATTCTTCAGTACATAATTATTTTTTACAAATGCATCATGTTAGTGTAGATAAAGTTTTGCTCTCAAAATCCACATCGCTGTAAGAAACTTGGCAACGGCAGTAACCAATGCCAAATGAGTATCACATCTAAGGATTTGAAGAGCAACAAGGGAGCTACGAACCCCCAACAACCTACAGGTCGGCGCAAGCCATTTCCTGCGAGGAATTATATAAGCAGGACAAACAAATAAAACATGAGGCAGATTTTCAGTAGGGGCATTACAAGCTGTAAAAGTGTTCACCCCCTCAGATGACCAATGAGTGGTAAATGATCTTAATGGTAAGGTTCCTACACGAAACTGGAAGTACGACTTCCTGTCTTTGGGAACCAGAATTGCATCCCAAAAAGCCTTGTATTTACGCATATCTTTTTGATCAATAAAATTGCGTGATAATTTGGAGCGAAGTGCGGCCCCAAGCTCCGTAGAGTCTACCGTGCTCAAGTACTGTTTTTTAAGGTCAGATTTCAGTGGAAAGGGAGCAATACTTGGAGAATCCCAAAGCTCACTGAGCCCAAGCATGGATAGTTACTGTTTAATGTATCTGAGCTAAGGAATACTGAGGTAGGGTTCAGCTTCCATTACGGCCTGCAGGGCTACAGTGTAGGGGGCAAGCTCTGGTGTAGTCCAAAGCCACCTCTAGTACAAAAGAGGGTGTAAGTGTGCCTTATAACCTATGCTCTTAATGCCCAGGTCCTTGAAAAAAGTGAGCAATGGAGCACTCAAAGGAAAAGAGACAAGCTTTCTTAGGAAGGTATTCTCAAAAGTTGATATTTCTTGGGCTTTGGCATGGCCTCATAATTCTGCACCATACAGAGCAGAGCTCACAGCCTTGGCTTCATAGATCTGGAGTACTGGACGAATCGGCTTAGTGTAAGAAAGGTCAAAATCCTTAATTAAATCCCTGTGATTGACTTTTGCTTCAACACCTGCTTAGCGAAGTGTGGCTTCCAAGACATAAACTCCAATAGCATTAGTTCAAGATAGCTAAACAATTTCACCTTCTCATCATAAAACTTAATTTCGGCATCCAGTGCCATAAAAGTCACCAAGCACCACAATAAATGATAAATTAAAATTCATAAAAAAGATTGAACTAGAAATAAATAGGAGAATACACAAGATACAGTACAATAAAAGGGGATATGGCAAAACAGAGTTCCGGATGTGGTATTAAGGCAGAAATGTGCATGAAAAGCTGCAGAAACATGGCGCTAGACAGACTTAGACAGTTTCCTTCTGGTGCGCCACATTCTTCCCAGAAATTTGGCAACTGCAATGACAATGGGGAGATTGGAGTCTGATTTTAGAATTCTTAAGGCTGCAGCGGGATCTCGAGTCCCAAGCCGTTTGCAAGTTGGCATGAGCCATTTCCTTCGAAGGGGAGCTTAGGATGGGCATGCGAAGAGGACGTGGGAAGTTGACTCCTGGTATAGGTTGGAGGAGGGGCATAACTTATTGCTAGGGGACTTATCCTGCCATCTGCTGATAAAGGTTTTGAAGGGGAGGGAACCAAATCTGAATTGCATGTAGAGGTTCCTATCAGCCTGGCCTAGAATGCTGTCCACGTAAGGCTCTAGCAGCAAGGTCGACTTGAACTCCAGAAACTCACTAGTTAGTCACCCTGAGGAGGTTGAGAGAGAGAAAGGCTCTCATTATGATCTTGGTGGTAAAAACCTCAGAGATCAGCGCTGGCGGTCAACAGAAGTCTGCCAGCGCGACTACCCCCGTCAGCCGTATAATGTTTTCCCCGCTGGGCTGGCGGGCGGAAACAGTGTTTCCGCCCACCAGCCCAGCAGGGAAAAGAGCTGTAACATTTACAGTGGCTCCAAATGGAGCCGGTGACAATGTTGATGTGTGGCGGGTTCAGCAGCACCCGTCCTGCAGATCACTGCCCGTAAATCGGGCAGTGACCTGCATGATGGGGCACTGCATGGGGGCCCCTACACTGCCCATGCCAGGCTACGTCTGCTTGTACAGATTCGATTAGAGAGAACATCGTCTCGCAGGATCAGCTTGCTCCATCTAAGTCACTGTCTGCTATTCTTGGCCTGGACAGCTTTGGCTACTTTGGCAGTGGTTGTTAAAATAGGCATCCTACCCCACGTTGGTCTAAACTAAGACAGAGTGGATTGTGCTCACTGTCCATTTGGGTCCCGACTACCATGTCATCTACCAAGTGCCAGTATCTAGGGTCCATCAATATATAGTTGATGCAGCTCTTCCCCTGCGTGCCAGTGAACGTGTGGGCAGCGTGCTTGTCAGATTTGGTTCTTCCATTTACAGCCCTCCGACCTTGGCTGAGGGTCAAGGCATTTAGCTGCAGGGCACGAGTGCCACTTCTTGATGAGGGGGAGTTCCAGCATAGGTATGTGCCATATGTTATCTTCTTCCCTGAAATCGCCCATGTGGTCCAGACCGAGGGGTTTGAAGGTAGTATTAAAGTCCCCCACAACAATGAGGGCATGTTTGGAGGGTCTTTCACCCACTTGGTCTCTAGGGACTGCAATGTGATGGAGTGGTTGGGCTCCCTAGTCCCCCTGGCATAGATGTTGAAAATGTCGGTGACAGTGGACCCTGATCCCTTGAGACTGATTCCACGGATGTCGGGCTTTCGGTGGGTATCAGTTTCACTGCACATTGTAGTGCGTTTTTCATCCATATTAGGAGGCCCCCGATGAATGGCCCGCCTTACTTGGAACGGCGGGTATGTGGTAGGTTGCGTAGCCAGGTTTGTGAGCAGGTTCGATTAGCCAGGTCTCCTGAAAGATGCATATATTGTACTTGGCGATAAAAGTGTTTCAGTGAGGCAACGGGAGTTTGGATTTGATACCTGCCACATTCCAGGAAACAATCTTTACTTTCCGACTGGTGGTCGTGGGGTTGGATGAAGGAGGCGGGTTTACCTGGAAATCTAGGGTGGCTGGTGCAACAACATTGGGGGAAGCGGTGGGGACCTTCCTGTTTCTCTGATCGAAGATGTCTGTTGGGAGGCTGATGGTGCAGAGACAATTGTTGGGGCTTGTGCAGCTATCAGGTCTATCATGGGCAGCCTGCGGCTCAAGCTCTGTTGGTCAATCTATCTTGGAACAGAGAGTGGTCATGGTCTAAAGCCACTTGGGAGGGTGACCCACAAAGTGGGGTGATTGACTCAAATTTTAACTGTATAGTAGACCCGTCCGGGGGGTTGGTTCTGTGGTCTAGGGCTACTAAGTCATAGGCTAGCTGCCTGTTTTCGAAGAGAAGCTCAATGTAGTCAGACGGTGAGCTCAGAGACCTGTGCCGTCTGGCCCTGAGAATATCTTTCCTAATTACTGAGAGACATCCTCTACTATGTCAAATCCAGTGGGTGACTTTGTTGATAAAGGAGTCTTCCCTTTCCCTCCCCCTCTGGGAGTTAAATATAGGTACATTGGTCATGAAGATTTTCTGAGGAGGGAGAGTGAAGGTCTTGGGGACATGTGTACTGCCAGGGTAACAGCCCTTCCCTGGTGTAAGGGGTGTGAGATTGAAGCTTTTGGTTCTGGGGGTCGATGGAAGGGGATTTAGTTTGCACATCTGGTGGTGAATGGGGACCCAATATAATGGCTCCGACCAAAGACCTAGAGATGGTGTCCTCAAGTGGAAAGCCTAATGAGGTTTTACACAATGGGTTGTGGTGGAAACAGATAATTCCATAGCGGCAACGTTGGTCAAAACTGGGATGGCAGCACTAACCCTGGCTGTTCTCCCTCTCTCTTCCATGAGATGTCCCACTGTGACCTCAAGGTCGCCTATCATACACTTAAGGGCTGCTATTTCTGACCTGAGTGTTTGTATACAACCTACCAATTTGTCATATGGGGGGGGAGGGTGACTGGTTAATGCGGAGAATGACTGCCCTGACCTGGGCAGGTGGAGCTGCGGGATACTGAGTTGTGGATGGGTCAGAGGTACGTGATAATGGAAGAAAACGATTAGTACAGGGGATGGGCAAGGGAGGGGGCACCATTGCTAAATCATGAAGGGAGCCAGAGCTAGGGACTGAGTCTGCGGGGTTATGGGGCACAATGCTCGACTTGGTCCTTGTCCGTGCTCTGACTTTGTTGATCATATTAGATATGCTTTCCTGCTTGCTGGTCAGTGGTTGGATTGCAGGGCTCAGTTTGGGACTCAATGGTTGGTCTGCAGAGGGTGGTTGGGCTAATATTTCCCCGCAATCAACTAAGAGGTCGTCGATCCGGTCAAGTACTTCATTATAGCCCGACTTTTTTATGTTTTTCTTGTGCTTTTCCCCCCAACACCAGCCCCGCCCTGCCCTCAGTTGCTTTTCTTTCACCCATATCTGTGGCAATGTGTTGGGACGGGACATGGGCCTGAAATGGTATTTGAGGGGAAACCAGAGGGGAACAGAGCTATTCAGGATGGCTGAAAGAAAAGAGACAGACTCAAGGGGGTGGCCCTGCCCGGCCTCAGTTGGTCGCGAGCCGCGCTGCGGTATGCGCAGTGCAGGCTGCTCATTGGATCTCGTTGGATCTGGCAAGTGGGAGCAGGTGATGCACAAGATGGCCGCCTCCTGGGGCCGCAAAGAAGTCTGGGACATGTAGTCCCTCTGGTCCCGGTTAGCGCGTCCCGTGCTGTGGTATGCCCTCTCGTGCTTTATATCGTTGGATCTGGCAAGTGGGAGCAGGTGATTCACAAGATGGCCGCCCTCCTGGGGCCGCAAAGCAGTATGGGATATGTAGTTCCTCTGGTCCCGGTTAGCGTGTCCCGTGTTGCGGTATGCCCCCTCGTGCTTTATAGCGTTTGTGGGATCTGGCAAGTGAGAGCAGGTGATGCACAAGATGGCCACCTCCTGGGGCCTCAAAGCAGTCTGGGATATGTGGTCCCTCTGGTTCCGGTTAGCACATCCTGTGCTGTGGTATGCCTCCTCGCGCTTTATATCATTGGATCTGGAAAGTGGGAGCAGGTGATTCACAAGATGGCCGCCTCCTGGGGCCGCAAAGCAGTCTGGGATATGTAGTCCCTCTGGTCCCGGTTAGCACGACCTGCACTGCGGTATGCCCCCTAGTGCTTTATAGCGCTCGTGGGATCTGGTAAGTGGGAGCAGGTGATGCACAAGATGGCCGCCTCTTGGGGCTGCAAAGCAGTCTGGAATATGTAGTCCCTCTGGTTCCGGTTAGCGCATCCCGCGCTGCGGTATGCCCCCTCGTGCTTTATAGCACTCGTGGGATCTGGCAAGTGGGAGTAGGTGATACACAAGACGGCCGCCTCTTGGGGCCCCAAAGCAGTCTGGGATATGTAGTCCCTCTGATCCGGGTTAGCGCGTCCCCTTCTCAAAATGGAGTACCTCCATGTGTAACCTTCCTGATTAAAAGATCTATGGGGATTGAACGCCATCATGTTGTTTTTGGAGGTGTTGATTTCTAATCCCGGAGTGGAACAGAATTCCTCAAAATATGTAAGGAGTTTCCGTAGACCACTCAGGGTCTTAGATATCAAAAGGGTGTCACCTGCAAATAGCAAGACCAGAACTTTATGTGTACAAATGGTGCATCTGCCTCCACCTTGAGTAAAGAAGAAAGAATGTAATTAATATATAATGAGAACAGCATTGGAGTAAGGACACACCCTTGGCGTACTCCCCTTGACACTGAAATTCTATCAGTAAGCTGCCCCAAGTCTCCCTACCTAACACGTGCATAGTTGCCGTACTAGCAAGGAAAGGATGTGGGCGGGGATTGCCATCCCAGAGAGAACTTCCTATGTCCTTTTGCGAGGCACTAAGTCAAATCAATAAAGGCAACATACAGATTCCCCTTATCAATAAAAAACGTCTTCCAATATAGAAGCAGAAACCTAAAAGATTGATCAATAGAGGAAGTTTTTTTGTGAAAGCCAGCTAAGGATATCACGCTCTGACATCCAGTCCTGAATCTTTCCAAGAAGGCAGTGGCAGAAAACCTTCTGCACACAGTCCAGTAAGCTAATTGGTCTATAGTTGCAGGGTAGGGCTCTATCACCCTTTTTGAAAATGGGAACTACAACAGCATCCTTCAGGACTCAGGAATTGGTACCCCCGCTGATATTTCATTGGATATGATAGTAATGTATCTCACCCAGATTTAAATATCCGTTAGGAACAAATTTGCTGGAATGTCATATGGGCCAAGAAGCCCTGTCGTATTTTAAGGTATCTAGTGCGTGCAATACGTCTGAAATAGTAAACAATTTTAGCAGTAAAAGGCTCGGAATTTGGTCAGTAGTGGTACTCGAGACCTTATCAGATACACGTAGTATACTAAGATGATCGTACGAATACATTCGGCTAAAGTGGTCTACCCATTCTGCTGCAGCAATGTTCGTTGTAATATCCAATACACTATTATCAGGGCCATGAGCAGTCAAAGACCAGAATTTAGTGCATTTCTTCTCACGCAAAGCATCATTTAATGCTGCCCACCACTTATCATCTTGCTTACGTTTGGCTTTACAAATAGCAGACTTATAAGACTTCCTAGCAATATGGATAGCAACTGCATCCTTGTATTTGATGGCCTGGATCAAGAGTTTATTTAAAGCTCGAACATTCCTTGTTGAACCAATGATGTTTCCCTTTAGTCCTTCCACCGCCAGAGACAATACCGGCTATGAAGTGGGCCACAATACCTTCAAAATATTGGGCATGAGATCTATTATTTGCTCACCAGTAGTTGCAAGGCCCTCCTCTAAATGCAACAATGAAGTCCTCAAAGCAGCATTTGCAGAGCTTATAATTTCCGGCCGTGCTGATACCTTATTCCACTTTAAGTGGCGCTTATCATTAGTCATGCTAATACCTAATGGAAATATAGTGGGGATATTGGTCATAGACATTTGATTACACAAGGCAAACATTTGGACTGAGAGCGGATTATGATCACTCTGGGTTCTCTCAGTAACTATCATATCAATAACTAAAGGTCACAATCTCATGTCAACTAAACAAAAGTCGATTCTACTTGTGTGGTTAATCTTATTATAAGTGTGAAAACCCTTTGTGTCAGATTATGTCCTGCTATTGAGTGCTCTAAGCCTAAATTCAATAGTCAAGATTTTTTTAGCTGGACGGCAACTTGCGACCACCTTTTAATTGGTGGAACGTTCAAAGGAAGGGACAGACCACGCCTTATCCTCCTCACAAGAAAACCCAAGATCATCCCAGTCAAGAGGTTCAAACATGACATTAAAGTCACCTGCAACCATTATCTTGAAGTGCTGGGGACATTGCCTTAGGAATGTCTCCAAAATGCAGAGGGTATCAGAAGCTAAACCTCCCCTAGCCCCTCTTGCATAGATGTTAAGAATAATTACACCCACGTTTGCTCCAAACAGTAACTGGATGCCTAGTATGTCGGGGGGTCAGTGGATAGCTGTGATATACGACAGTTTAATGATGTTCTGACCCATGTGGTTAGACCACCGGACAGTCTGCCCCCATTACTATAAAGTGCTGGAGTGTAAAAGTTTAAATGGCCAGACCGGGATAATGGATCAACTGCCCAAGTTTCCTGAAAAAGACAGAGGTCATGGTGTTCAATTAAAGAAATAAAGGCTGGAAGGGAGAAAACAGATCTTAAACCTGCCACATTCCAGGAAGCATATTGCACCCCAACACTTTTCTGGCCCTAGATGTAAGGTTAACACGATTGGCTAGATGATCCTGAGTTGACTGATGAGATCTATCAGGAAAAGAGGGAGTAGGTAGACACAAAATCAAAGGTAAGGGGATCACCAATACCAGAGCCAATTATGTCATATGAAGGGGGAACCCGAGATGGTAGGTCTAAAGGGGACCCGGCAGTACAACAAGTCAATCGTTCACATTTAAACCAGATGAGCTGCACCCCAAATGGGGTAAGCCGAACCTTGCAATGTGAGAGAACCCTAGGATATTTAAACTGAATGCAAGAATGCCTAGGGGGACTTGTCCTAGCATCTATGGCCGCCAAATCATCTACCATATTCTTGCCCCTAAATGCTAACTCAATCATATCATAATGTGTATCAGGACCAGGCCTTCTAACGTCTCAATTATATCCTCACGAATCACAGAGTAACAACCTTTCACATGACGAATCCAATGAATTGCCTTATTACTGACAGATTCTCCCCCTTCCCTAGAAGCCGCTGGATGTGATTTGGACACAATAACCATCAAGACAGTGTTGGTAGATTTGGACCAATCGGTAGTAGGGTGTACAACATGATTGGAGATATTGTCATCTACAGATGTGGAAAATTGTCAGCAGGGTATTGTTTCCTTAACCGAGCCCAGACCATTACATGTGGGAGCCTGTCTAGAGTTCTCAGTCCTACAGCCGGCTGCATAGTGACCATCACAGGGAACCGAGCTGACGGCGGCAGGACAGGTAACACAAACATGATTCTTATTGCAAGTAAACAGAGGCAAATTAGGCGATAGAGCCAAGAGGCCTAAAGAGGTGAGCGTGGAACTATAGACACGATCAAAGATGGTCTTCGCATGTTTTTGACAATAATTGTTTAACCATAGATGTTAAGATATTTACCATGGATTTAGACTCATGCACCTCGCACTTTAGATCTTGTATGTGGGAAGTGTATTGGGCTTCAGACATAATAGGGTTTATGTTTGCATTTACTACCACACCGCCATGGTACCTATGTCAGGATCATCATGTGGATGTAAAATATCATTTACAGGCCTAAAACGATTGCTACAATGAAGGACATCACTATTGACATATGATGGCTTATCCGGCATGTCCCACGCTGTGGGAGAATGAAAGCGCTTATGAACATGATTCAGTGCCTGTGTGCTGGTGGGCCTGGGATTGCCTCCTGGGGCCTTGGGCTTGCTGGGACCTGTAGTTTCCCCACAAGAATCCGCTGCTGTTAGCATCCCACGCTGAGGGAGTATGAAAGTGCTGGTGAGTGTGAGTCAGTGCCGGTGGGCCTCGGACTGCCTCCGTGTTTCCCCTCAAGACTGGATCTGCTGCTATTCGCGTCCCACGCTGCAGGAGAATGAAAGCGCTTATGAGCGCTAGTCAGTGCCGGTATGCTGATGGGCCTGGGACCACCTCCTGGGGTCCTGGGCCTGCTGGGACCTGTAGTTTCCCCACAAGACTGGATCAGCTGCTGTTCACGTCCCTTGCTTCGTGAGAATAACTATCCTTCACCAGAACATCATGGCATTTACATTTAAAGCCCAATGTGCCAACATTTTGAATTGTGATTTGCAAATGAATCATAGAGCACAATGTACAAATAGGCAAATGTGACTACTACCCTTAAATTCCCTGGAAATTACAATTATATACTCCAAAACAAATTCATGACATTGTGGAAGTATTTAGCCTCAGGAAAAGTGAGGGGGGTGAAAGTGCAAGGGCAGGGCCATCGAGTGACCATTCAACAGTAAATAGACGCAGAAAACAGCATT
Organism: Pleurodeles waltl; assembly: GCF_031143425.1. Lineage (NCBI taxonomy): Eukaryota > Metazoa > Chordata > Amphibia > Caudata > Salamandridae > Pleurodeles > Pleurodeles waltl. Next base: position 279,626,624 of record NC_090436.1, read on the forward strand.
GAATCCTTACTTCTGAAGTTACAACAATATTTTTTGTTTGATGCGATGATGTTACCACTGGATACATGCTATTTTTGACATTGATTATTTCAGTTATTTCTATGTCATTTTTTAAATCTGTGATTAAACAGAAACATGTTTTAATCCAAGAAATAGTCATCATGTTTTTTTTAGTTATTTATAAGAACAGCATGCTCCTACCTTAGAAGCAGTTACTTGTAATATGTAACCTGCTTAGTTTTCCTTGAGCAACCCCTGCTGCACACTGCACAAGTGGATGCAATATCCTCCGTCATCATCAGAGCACTTGTCAGCCGGGACAATGGAGAGGCTTGTTTGGGTGGCCATATTATGAACCACTGCACAGCAGATGACGACTCTGTATGTTCATTCAGGGGCATACTGGCTCAACTACTCTTTTAAAGATACTTGAATCAGCCCTTTTAAAAATCCAAGCGTACATTCTGCCATACAACTTGTAGTCCATGAGCTGCGTTGTATCCTCCCTCACTACAGGTAACATCGTTTAGGTATGGCATAAGTAGCCAGGGTCGCAGAGAATATACTGTCACCTGCACAAAATTAGTATATATGCTAATACTACATCAAATGTTTCATATGTTGTAAAAGAATACCGCAAGGGAAATGATGTACACAGTATGACGCCATCTCGATAAAAGAGCCAGCGACTGGAGTTAGTTGGCACACTTCCCCTTGCTACATGCAGTCATGGAAGGAAACAGAGTGGGAATTACACTTCAACAGACCAATGGCTGAAGAGGGCTGACTCAAAGCCTCCAATGCATGTTTATGTTTTCATACATTGTTATGAACGTTGTTTAATTGCAAGAGCCTGGTAGGCATCTAATGCTCTCCAAGCCAGATCTATGTATAAAATGATATTTGCCAAAAATACATGAAACCTTCAGAAGAGACCGAACCAGGATTCTCTAATGCAAATGTTATAACCCCGGTGCTTGTCAGATTGTGCAGGGGATACCCAAAACCCTTACCTACAACAGTAATCTTCCACATTACATGTAACAAAATACTCTTAGTCCTATTGTCTTTAAGATATGATTCTCTCCATAAATAAGTCAGTCCTACTACTTCTGACGTAGCTTTGTGTAATTAACAGGTCACAAATGAGGCATCTGACATACCTTTTCCAATTAGCCAGTGAGGTGGATAGCCTTCATTATTGGCTTGTCACCATAACCAATGGCAGCCTATTATATTGAGCATACTCTTTACCATTAAGCAGCCATCAGCCACACATGCATGAAAATACAAGTATGTACACGATTACAGTTGACAAAACAATATGCAATGCCTCTTAACTGCAAAACACCAATCAACCCCGAAAGGTATAATGGCCCTATCATATGCTTTTCACAATGATTAAGTCAGACCAAATGCATTTGTTATAGCTTTGCAAAGTAAACAGATCAGGCACATGGTATCTAACAAATGCTATGTAATTTTAAATGATATGGGGTATATAGACATTGTTATGGGCTTGTTATCAAAGTGGAGTCTGTTCTTCTGTATGTGACATAAAATTTCCCACATGGCAGGCAGAGGACATACAGGGGGTCATTCCGACCCGGGGACCACGGAAGCACCGGCAACAGGCTGGCGGTGCTTCCAGGGCCATTCTGACCGCGGCGGTAAAGCCGCGGTCAGAAAAGGGGAACCAGCGGTTTCCCGCCGGTTTCCCGCCGGTTTTCCCCTGGCCCAGGGAATCCTCCATGGCGGCGCTGCTTGCAGCGCCACCATGGGGATTCCGACCCCCTTCCCGCCACCCTGTTTCTGGCGGTTTTCACCGCCAGAAACAGGATGGCGGGAACGGGTGTCGTGGGGCCCCTGGGGGCCCCTGCACTGCCCATGCCACTGGCATGGGCAGTGCAGGGCCCCCCTAACAGGGCCCCATAAAGATTTTCACTGTCTGCTTTGCAGACAGTGAAAATTGCGACGGGTGCCACTGCACCCGTCGCACCCCTGCAACTCCACCGGCTCCATTCGGAGCCGGCTTCCTTGTTGCAGGGTCTTTCCTGCTGGGCCGGAGGGCGCCCTTTTGGCGGGCGCCCGCTGGCCCAGCGGGAAAGCCAGAATGGCCGCCGCGGTCTTTTGACCGCGGAGCGGCCAAATGGCGGTAACCGCATGGCGGGTGGCTACCGCCGCCCGCCGCGGTCAGAATGACCGCCACAGTCTTAAAATTGCAAATGCTAAAAAATAAATTTGCCTAAAAAGTATGCAACCCCTCCAAAGAGAAGAGAGTAAAACAGCTAATATCACAGTGCAGACCTTCTACTCCCCTGGTTTGTTAGAGAAGGCAACAAACATACAACCCTTGCTTAGTACAATAATATATTGATTCCAGTATTGTAACACTAATCCACCTATAAATGCCTATTTGTTTTAACATATGTTCTCACAATAAATAAATCAGACCTCCTACTTTTGGCCTAGCTTTTTATTGTGAACAGATTAGATACAGAGGGTCATATTTATACTCTGTTTGCGCCGGAATTGCGTCGTTTTATTTTTACGCAATTCTGACGCAAAACTAACTCCATATTTATACTTTGGCGTTAGACGCGTCGAGCGCCAAAGTCCATGGAGTTTGCGTCATTTTTTAGCGTGGACACCTACTTTGCGTTAATGATATGCAAGGTAGGCGTTCCCATCGAAAAAATTGCCTTTGTTAAGACAGGAGTCATTTCTATGGGGGTTGGGAGTCGAAAAAAATGGCGCAAATCGGGTTGAGGTGAAAAATTTGCCTCAGCCTGACTTGCCCCATTTTTTGGCGCCCAAGCTCCATATCCCCCTACGCCGGCGCTGCCTGGTGTACGTCGTTTTTTTTCACGCACACCAGGCAGCGCCGGCGCCTAACGCCGGCTAACGTCAATGATTAAATACGGCGCCCGCATGGCGCTTCAGAATGGCGTTAGCCGGCGCAAATTTTTTTGACGCAAAACTGCGTTAGCGCAGTTTTGCGTCAAAAAGTATAAATATGACCTACAGTATCTGACAATGTTTCCTAATGACCCTTTCATATAAAACAGATCCGTCGTATGGCTTTGGACATAACTTTTTGTAATGAACAATCAGGCCTAATGCCTTTTCTGGCTTGTCGTAATAACCAGCCTGAGCAAGATTGTAATTAGTATAAGCCATCTCACAAACAACTGTAATAAAGTTACCAATATGCACAAAATTACTGGTCTGGTAAAAGAATACTCAAGTCCTGCTGAGTGGGCCTAACAAGTATTTTCAAAATTACATTATTTTACCCTCAGAATTTGTTCGAGGGTAACCAACAACAAAATCCTTGCCCACTAAAGTGACCTTTCACATCACAAAATACATGTCTACAGGTTTTAGCACATTGTAATAACAAGTAACTTCTAAAAGTATTTGGCTTTAACAAGTGTTTCACTATGAATGGGTCATACAGCTGTTGTCATAACTTTTCATAATAGCGTAGCAGACATAGTATATATGACGAATAGCATTATTTGCTTGTTACCATAACCAATTTTATATCAGGACTGGAGGCAAGCATTGTGCATCAACTTCCTTTGTACATAGCCCCAGCAGCGTTAAGGAGCACAGTGGGGTTTCAGTAAGATAAGTACCTGTTGTGGGAAGAGTTAACTATAACTAGGAGTGTCTATGTTGGTTTGTAATTATTGTCTGGTCTGACTTTTGCATACTTGTGTGTTCTCTCTCTCTGTAGCAGCAGCACATTAATTCTACCATCAGGAGGCTATGACTCTGGGTCTTGGGTGTGGTTCCCCTTCCAGCTGGTGGCGAAGGAGAGCGGGCATTTGAATTCAGCACTGGTGCAGTAACTACACTGTTTTCCCAAAACCGACGGTGGTTGGCTTGAACCCTCTTTGTGTTAGAAAAAATTTAGATCTTTATATAACAATTCGATCTCACAGGGTCTACACTGATTGGCGACTATTGCCACTCCCAGTTCAGCAAGTCAGGGCTGTTCATACATAAAGAGACATGATTTATTTTGGTGGAGATGACCTCTGAGGATGTTGAAGTGGATGCTTAAATGGGGGAAATGACAGTCTGTCAGAGGGTATTGATGCCTCTGTGAAACGTTCCATGTCAAAGGCAGTGCAACCCTTACATTCATGGAGAAAAATGACTACCCAAAAAGGGGAACGCACACCATGTCTGCCTCTAACACGATATACAAACATAACCTAATGTGGTACTCGTGGGAGAACATTCAGCCTTTACTGTTAGTGTCCCTACCGAGAAACTATCTCTTTTGTTGCCACTATCTTGCTCAAACTTATGGAGAATTCAAAAACCTGAACAAGGTGGGCTCACTCACATAATGTGACATGCTTCATCATGGACCACATAGTCCACTCTGGTAAGATAGTACTACCAGGGCAGACTATCTCAAGGGAGTTCTTATGAATTAGTATTTCTGGACAGTTTTTTAGGATCCAGTTTCTAGTGTTAAAAATCACAAAGTATACTTTATTTGGTTCTACTCCAGAGATAACTAAAAAAACTAAAAAGTATGCTCAATCGGTGTTACTGAGGTATAATGATCCTTACGTCCATCTGTAGTCCTACCAAAATGTTTCTGCCCGTTATAAGCTTACTGTATATTGGTCTTGAGCATTCTTCAGGGCTTAGACTCGCATTATAGTAAGGTGAACCTCACATACACAAACACACAAGAGAGGACCTAACTCTCTCACGCTATTCGTTAGGTTAACCATTCATAAAGCATGGATAAAACAGAGGAAATGGTAACACACTGGACTGTGTGTAATTAAATATATGCATCTCATATATTCCAAGACATTTACATGATGGTATACATATTATTGGACAAAAATTAGGCACTTGTGACACATCAATGAAAAAATGGAAACATGCATTCAAAGCGAGAAAATACACATGTGATCACAGCACACAATCATGCACACCATGATGTCTGTTTTATTTACCTAATAGTACAGGAACATTTGCCTCCTGGTGTGTTGCGGGAAGGAGTCCCCAGTAGTCACACACTAAACAGTAAGGGGCATATTTATACTCTGTTTGCGCCGAAATTGCGTTGTTTTTTTCGACGCAAATTCGACGCAAAACTAACTCCATATTTATACTTTGGCGTTAGACGCGTCTAGCGCCAAAGTTCATGGAGTTAGCGTCATTTTTTGGCGTGAACACCTTCCTTGCGTTAATGATATGCAAGGTAGGCGTTCCCGTCTTAAAAAATGACTCCGATGCTATTGCGTCGGATCTATACTCCCGGGCAAAAATGACGCCCGGGAGTGGGCGGGACTAAAAAACCTGCATTTGCGCCGGATTTTAGCGCCTGGGTCAGGGCAGGCGTTAAGGGACCTGTGGGCTCAGAATGAGCCCAGAGGTGCCCTCCCAAGCCCCCAGGGACACCCCCTGCCACCCTTGCCCACCCCAGGAGGACACCCAAGGCTGGAGGGACCCATCCCAGGGAACAAAAGGTAAGTTGTGGTAAGTTTAAAAAAAAAAAAAATTGTGGCATAGGGGGGCCTGATTTGTGCCCCCCTACATGCCACTATGCCCAATGACCATGCCCAGGGGACATAAGTCCCCTGGGCATGGCCATTGGGCACGGGGGCATGACTCCTGTCTTTGCTAAGACAGGAGTCATGTTAATGGCGTCTGGGCGCCAAAAATAAATGGCGCAAATCGGGTTAAGACAATTTTTTTGCCTCAGCCTGACTTGCCCCATTTTTGGACGCCCAAACGCCATTTTTCCCTACACCGGCGCTGCCTGTGTACGTGGTTTTTTTTCACGCACACCAGGCAGCGCCGGTCGACTAACGCCGGCTAACGCCATTCAATAAATACGGCACCCGCATGGTGCTTCAGAATGGCGTTAGCCGGCACTAATTTTTTTGGCGCAAAACTGCGTTAGCGCAGTTTTGCGCCAAAAAGTATAAATATGGCCCTAAGTGTTATGGGCCAGATGTAGCATTATTGCAAATTGCGACTTGCAATTTGCGAGTCGGAGCGACTCGCAAATTGCAAGTCGCAATTTGCAATGCAGAACGGTGTCTCAGACACCGTCTGTGAGTCGCTATGGGGTCGCAAAGACCCATCTCATTAATATTAATGAGGTGGGTCGCAAATTGCGGCCCCATAGCGACTATAGGCACTCGCAAACATGGAGGCCTGCTGTAGTCAGCAGAACTCCATGTTCGTGACTGCTTTTAAATAAAGCAGTTTTTTTTTTTTTAAGTGTAGCCCGTTTTCCTTAAAGGAAAACGAGCTGCACTTAAAAAAAAAAACGAAACCTTTAGTTTCGGTATTTTTTCAGGGAAGGTAGTACCTGCCCTGAAAAAATAGTTTTGGGTCCATTCACAAAGGGGAAGGGGTCCCATGGGGACCCCTTCCCGTTTGCGAGTGGGTTACCATCCACTTCAAGTGGATGGTAACTGCGACTCCATTTGCGACCGCATATGCGGTCGCAAATGGAATTGCATTCCACTGTGAATCGCAAATAGGAAGGGAACACCCCTTCCTATTTGCGATTCGGAAATGCATTTTGCTAGTCGGTCCCGACTCGCAAAATGCATTTCTGCATGGGAAAAACGCATTTGCGAGTCGTAAATGGCAAATTTTGCCGTTTGCGAGTCGCAAAGTGTTTCCTGCATCTGGCCCTATATCCTTTGCTATTGCCATCCAAACATAGCCAAAGGTAAGGGACAGCATAAGGGAGCCCCCTCAGGGGGCAATCCCACCTGTATTCTAGCCGACTCATGCTTGGTTCACATAGGTAGTATGGTATCATTTACACTGGAGTGTTTGCTCGTGTGATTGGCTGCTTTCCTTTGGTCAAGATGGGAAATACACCTGTAGGCAGTGCAACCCCCGGGAAAAGAGTTGCTGCCCTTTGCAGCTGTGCACCCAGAACCCCTCTTTGGGTAAGACCTATCTTCAAGCTCAGGAGGCCTAGGACCCCAGGGAAGGGGCATTCCTGTGAGCATATGTCACAAAAAACTCATGAGTAAGGCCAAACAGCCTGAGAGGCACATCTTGATGACTCTTCCCTAAAATAGGCCCACGCTCTGGGGTCCCTACCTTCTGTTTCAGATGCTTTGGGGGCTCTGTTCCCTGTCTGTGAGCAGTACCTATATATAGATACAAACTAATATTGAGGGGGGGTGGATGTCTGAAGAAAGCAACAGAAACTAAACCTGGTTCCAGGACCCACTGTGGATTCTAACATGTTGGAGCTAGAAGTCCTTTATCACTACATAAGAAGTCCTTTATCACTATGGGGGTCATTACAACATTGGCGGTAAAAGCCGCTTATCGCCGTGCAGAAGACCGCCAATACACCGCCGCGGCCGCGGAATTCCACCACAGCTATTATGACCCTCAGCACTGAATCCGCCGAAATTCAGACACCCACACAACTCCGCCACACCAAAGGTCAGTGATAAACTGGCAAAAACAATTCCTCCACTGTCACGCCAACAGAAACACGCCCATGCTATCACGACCCACGAATCCATGCAGCAGTCTTTCAACCGCGGTATTCCATTGGCGGTACACACCGCCGCGCTCAAAATACACACACATCTACAAAACACAGCCACATTGGACAATTCGAATTACACACACCTGATACACATACAAACAACACTCCAACACACCCAACACAATATAAAACACACACCCACATCACCCACAAACCCCTACGACCAAAAAATCTGAAAGAAGGCCAGAGAGAGACTACAGCAATAGACAACCCCACCACACAGAGGCACACAACACCATCACCCATACAACATCCACGCTCAAAACACCCCACACCACCACACATCACCACAGTCATCAACACATACACCACCCCACACATCACCTACACCACCCCATGTCACGCCAAAGACACCCCAGGTTTTCAGATGAGGAGCTCAGGGTCATGGTGGAGGAAATCCTACGGGTAGAGCCACAGCTATTTGGAGCACAGGTGCAGCACACCTCCATAGCCAGGAAGATGGAGCAATGGCGAAGAATCGTCGATAGGGTCAACGCTGTGGGACAGCATCCAAGAAATCGGGAGGACATCCGGAAGAGGTGGAACAACCTATGGGGGAAGGTGCGTTCAGTGGTCTCCAGGCACAACATCGCGATTCAGCGGACTGGCGCCGGACCCCCACCTCCTCCACCACAACTAACAACATGGGAGGAGCAAGTCTTGACCATCATGCATCCAGAGGTCCTCGGAGGAGTCGGTGGAGGAATGGACACTGGTAAGTCAAATCTTAACTATCATATCCCCCACCCTACCTGCATGCTATCACACCCTCCACCCTCACCCCCTCCCCTATCACTCCAACTCCTCACTAATGTACTCATAACACAAACCACACATCCCAACACCAAGCCCTGCATGACACAACTAAGCATGGACACCCAGCACTAAAGCATGCTCACTGCACATACCCATAACAACCCCCCAACCATCATCATACAAGCCCCCACACAGGAATGCTTGCACTGGGGTACAAGCACACCCACCCATTGCACACCATGACACACACGCATGCAATAATCATGCTCTTATACCCCTGCAGGACCACTATGTAACGTCACCACACAGGAGGGTCCAGACATCTCCACTCCACTCACAGAAAAGGCCCACAGTGACGACAGCAGCTCTGGCCAACTGGATCCAGATGACCAGCCCGGACCATCGTGGGCCTCAGGACAGTCGGTTCCCCTCGCAGAGGCACAGCCCAACACTGACCTTCCACCCTCAAGTAACACCAGCACAGCACCCACCCAGCAGGCCCATACCTCTGCCCCAGGACACATCAATCAGCTGTGTGTCCACCACTACAGGGAACCCAGGGTAACCCACCACCCCAACAACAACAGGGACCTGGGGGCAGTGGTAGTGGGCACACGGCCCAGGGGACGGAGGCACAGGAACACAGGGGAACTGGGAGGGCTGCTGTGCAACAGGGGGCGGACAGGCCAAGGGAACCCACCCTCCACGAGGCCCTCTCCTCCATCATGGGAGCATACCACCACTCCCAGGAGACGATGGCTACGGTCCTGGCCAAGTTTCAGGAGACCCAGCGCCTGCAGGACGAACAGTATTTAGGGTTCAGGGATGAGCTCAGAACCATCAGCTCCACCCTGGGCACCATCGTAGGGGTGCGGAAGGACATACAAAAGACCATGAGGGACACTGTGGCACTCCAAGGGGTCCAAAGACACTAGCATGGACGATGAACTGCCCACCACCTCCGCCGGCGCTAGTGGACAGGATGCCCCGGCACAGGACCACCACACCAGCACCCCACCCCCTGCAGATGGAGAACCACCCCGCAAGCGGTCCCTGAGATCCAGGAACAGGACAGAGTAAGATGGCAAGACCCCCGCCAGGAAATGAGACCACCCTCATTGTCCTCCCACTGTATCACTTTGTTACGCTGTCCAGATTGGAACTGCCCCAGCTCCACTTCCAATGCCCATATGGGCAGTGCACCTGTGAGACTAATAGACTGGACTCTGCCATGGACATTCCTCCACCATCACCCATCACCATTTTGCCACCCCATCCAATAATTAGCACTTCAATAAACACCCTTGAACCACAAAACAATCTGGAGTCTGTCTGTGATTTGGAAAATGTGTATTAGCAATGACAGTGACAAAATGTGTTTTCAAATGTAATGCCAACATACCTATGTCACACATCACAAGTCCATGAAGGATGCAAGCAGATGACACACGTTGGTAACCACACCTGTGAAACCGTAATGGAAATGTACAACTCAGTTACCAAATACTGCTACTAATTGACAGACAGGATAGAGGTAGAAGTGTGAAAGTGAATGTGATAGTAAAAAAAATGTTCTCACCTGTGTGTCACTGGAAATATTGCTGTATGACTGACTCCCTGTTGTCTATGTCTTCTTCCTCAGCTTTCTCCTCATCACTGTCCACAGGCTCCACAGCTGCCACAACACCGTCATCTGGACCATCCTCCTGCAGAAAAGGCACATGGCGTCGCAAAGCAAGATTGTGAAGCATCGAGCAGGCGATGATGATCTGGCACACCTTCCTTGGTGAGTAGAATAGGGAACCACCTGTCATATGGAGGCACCTGAACCTAGCCTTCAGGAGGCCGAAGGTGCGTTCGATCACCCTCCTAGTCCGCCCATGGGCCTCATTATAGCGTTCCTCTGCCCTGGTCCTGGGATTCCTCACTGGGGTCAATAGCCAGGACAGGTTGGGGTAACCAGAGTCCCCTAATAGCCACACCCGGTGCCTCTGGAGTTGACCCATCACATACGGGATGCTGCTATTCCGCAGGATGTAGGCGTCATGCACTGAGCCAGGGAACATAGCATTCACCTGCGAGATGTACTGGTCTGCCAAACATACCATCTGTACATTCATCGAATGATAACTCTTCCGGTTCCTGTACACCTGTTCACTCCTGCGTGGGGGGACCAGAGCTACATGGGTGCCATCAATAGCACCTATGATGTTAGGGATATGTCCCAGGGCATAGAAGTCACCTTTCACTGTAGGCAAGTCCTCCACCTGAGGGAAAACGATGTAGCTCCTTACGTGTTTCAGCAGGGCAGACAACACTCTGGACAACACGTTGGAAAACATAGGCTGGGACATCCCTGATGCCATGGCCACAGTTGTTTGAAATGATCCACTTGCAAGGAAATGGAGCACTGATAGCACCTGCACTTCAGGGGGTATTCCTGTGGGATGGCGGATTGGGGAGATCAGGTCTGGCTCCAACTGGGTACACAGTTCCTGGATTGTGGCACGGTCAAACTTGTAGGTGATGATCAAATGACGCTCCTTCATTGTTAACAGGTCCACCAGCGGTCGGTACACCGGAGGATTCCGCCATCTCCTCAAATGTCCCAGCTGACGGTACCTAAGAAGGACAACAGCGACTACAGAGTCAACAAATTCCCAGGTATGTACCCACAGCTACACAGAGCACGACACCAAATACAAAACTCTTCCTGTATGTGTGTTGAGTGTAGGCCTAGGTATGTGTGATGCAGTAGTAAATGAAGCCATGTGGGCCCTTGAAATGGCGGCTGCCTGACCTCTAAAGTGGGACAATGGGACGTGAGGTATCTACGCTGGCGTTGTACACCGTCGCGGTAGGCGGTCGTAGACCGCAGCGCAATGCTGCATTGGTTAACATTGGACCCTATGGGTACCAGGAGCCAATGATGAAGTGCGCCGGCTGTGATGATACGCACCGCCGCGGATGTGACCGCCGCGGATGTGACCGCCATTTAATATCTGTTCAATCACTCGATACCTGATCTTCGACAGGAGAGGACCTACATTGCAAGTGCTGCTGTGACCTCGGTCTGGAAGAGACAATGGCTGCAGCGTCTGGGGAAAGGGCCCCTGCCTTCACTGCTCAGGAGTTGGAGAAGCTAGTCGACGGGGTCCTCCCCCAGTACACGCTACTCTACGGTCCTCCAGACCAACAGGTAAGTACACAGGGATCACGTTGTATGGGCCATGAAGGACTGTGAATGCATGTGCCACATGGCAAGGGTAGGGATGGGGGCCACTCACTTCGACGGTGCAGTTGTTAATGACTTCTCTTCTTCCCCTGTACATATCATGTAGGTCAGCGCCCACCAGAAGAAGGACATTTGGCGTGCCATCGCCAAGGACGTCCGGACCCTGGGGGTTCACCAGAGATGGGGCACCCACTGCCATAAAAGATGGGAGGACATTCGCCGCTGGAGCAAGAAGACGGAGGAGGCTCAGCTGGGGATGGCCTCCCAACGTGGGAGGGGTGCCCGTCGCACCATGACCCCCCTGATGTTCCGGATCCTGGCGGTGGCCTATCCTGAGTTGGATGGGCTCATGAGGGCATCACAGCAGACACAAGGGGGTGAGTACACTCTCATTCTGCGGACTTTGCGCGCAGTGGAGGGGTCTGGGTGGGGGAGGAGGGCTGTGGGTTTCCCTAGGCCAGGGCGAGTTACGTAGGCTAGGCCCCTCCGGAATGCAGGGCATGTGGCACTCCATCCCACCTCTGTAGAGTGCCAAGTACAGGTATACATGCCCCTGTGTCATCTATGTGTGCAGATGTCCAACATAGCCATGTAGGCCAGATTCCAGGAATTGCATCTGTAGAGTCCAAGAGCACGGCGTAGTGCAGGGGGCTGCTGTGTCTGTATTGTCCGCCAACGGTAGCGGTAAGCCATGCACTCAACCTGTCTTTCTTCTGTCGTCCCCCCCCCCCTTTTTGTGCTCTCCCTATTCTCTTGTGCATCAGCATCATCAGTCGGAGGTACAGTGGCACTGGAGCACGAGGGAGCTGCATCCCACATGGCCATGGAGGGCCACACCACAGACTCTGAATACACCAGTGGGACGGAGGGCGAGGGGAGCTTCACGTCGGTCACCAGATCAGCAAACAGCGACACGGACTCGTCTGCCGATGGGAGCTCCCTTGCGGTAGTGGCACCATCTGTGCCCCCCACTTCTACAGGTACAGCCGCCACCCCCCCTACCAGCACCGCCCTCCCAGCAGCCCCTCAGCCTTCGCTCCATGCCAGCTCACCCAGGAGGGTGGGCATCACCTTCGCCCCAGGCACCTCAGGCCCTGCCCCAGTCACCCGTGCTGCCCTCAGTAATGAGGCCATTGACCTCCTCAGGTCCCTCACTGTTGGGCAGTCTACCATTGTGAATGCCATCCAGGGTGTAGAAAGGGAGTTGCAACACGGTAATGCATTCCTGGAGGGCATTCATTCTAGTCAGGCTGCCCTTCATCGAACCCTGCAATCTCTGGCCTCTGCACTGATGGACGCCATTGTCCCTGTGTCTAGCCTCCCCCCTCCAACTTCCTCCACCCAGACCCAATCCCCTGTACCCCAGCCTATCCCAAGCACACCATCAGACAAGCATTCACACACCCCAACACACAAAAGTAGTTCAGGCAAACATAGGCACCACACAACCCACAGGCACTCACACAAGCATCACCCACATACAGACACAGCAACATCCACCGCCTCCACTGTGTCCCCTTCCTCGTCGTCTCCCTCCTCCCTCCCAGTGTTGTCTACACTCTCACCTGCATGCACTACATCTACAGGCACTAGGACTCGTACCAGAACACCCAGCACCACACCCCGCTCACCTGCACTCACCACCCCCACTACCATTTACACATCCCCTGTGTCCACTCTCAGTGTGTCTGTGACGCCCCCTCCCAAAGTACACAAAGGCGGGCACCCACACACCCAACATCCATCCACCTCACGACAGCCTCCAGTACCTGCACCCAAATCACCTAAAGTTACACCTCCTCCCACCACCTCCTCTTTCTCCACTCCCAGACCCCCTCCAGCTACCCATCCCAGTGTTCGTCAGAAACTCTTCCTCTTCGACGTTGACCTCTTTCCTACCACCCCCACCTCTCCAATTCATAGGTCCCGTAGTAGCACCTCAGCCAAAAAAAGTCTGGTACCAGTGGTGCCTGTTAAAGGTGTGTGGAGTGCACCGGCCACCAGGGCAGCCAGTGTGACATGGAGCCAAAGCACTGCCAGTCCACCCCCTGTAAAGCACCTTAAGTTGGAAAGTGGCCGACGGGAGAGGGTGAAGACTCCTGCCGGCAAAACAGCTCACAAGGGTCCTGGGGGGAGTGCCGAGTCAGCTGTGACTCCTCCCAAGGTGGTGAAGGGGCAGAAGAAGTCTCCAAAGTCTGGGAAGAGAAGCACAGTGGAGAAGGCCGCCATCGTCCCCGCCGGCCGGGATGCCACCGCCAGCAGTATCGTCACTGGTCCGGAGACCACCGCCAGAGTCAGTGCCCTGGAGGGCACCAGTATCGTCACTGGTCAGGAGACCACTGCCAGAGTCAGTGACCTGGAGGGCCCCGGCAGCCACAGCCCCTCTGGGCACTGAGGGACCGTAATGCCACACACCGCTGCACAGGTCAGAGACAGCAAAGGCAAGCACCGCTGAACAGGGCAAAGACCGCCATGGTGAAGACCGCTGAACAGTGCAAAGCACCGCTGAACAGAGCAAAGACCGCCATGGTGAAGACCGCTGAACAGGGCAAAGACCGCAATGGTGAAGACCGCTGAACAGGGCAAAGAGCGCCATGGCAAAGCACCGCTGAACAGGCCAAAGACCGACATGTCAAAGCACCGCTGAACAGGCCAAAGACCGCCATGGTGAAGACCGCTGAACAGGGCAAAGCACCGCTGAACAGGGCAAAGACCGCCATGGCAAAGCACCGCTGAACAGGCCAAAGACCGACATGGCAAAGCACCGCTGAACAGGCCAAAGACCGATATGGCAAAGCGACATGGTGAAGACCGCTGAACAGGGCAAAGCACCGCCAAATCAAGCATCGTTAGCCCATGTGCAGCTGGGACAGTGATGAACTGGGACCGTCACGGGGAGCGTGATGCACTCTGGGCACCAATCCCCCTCCAGAACCAGTGGAGACCTGCATCCACTTGAGAGACTGTGGCTTTGCACTCCCCAGGATGTAACAGTGGGCAAACCACCCACTGTAGAGACTTGAGAGACTGTGGCTTTGCACTCCCCAGGATGTAACAGTGGGCAAACCACCCACTGGAGAGACTTGAGAGACTGTGGCTTTGCACTCCCCAGGATACATCAATGGGCATGGATCTGGCATCGTGGATCTGGTGTGGTGCTGTAATCCGGCTGAGATGCCCCGCCCTTCCCTTCCCCCTGAGGTGCCTGTTGTATTTCTATCTGATGCCCCTGCAGTGTTCTCTCCGTTTGTGGACAGGTATCTAGTGTGGGCCTCGCCCATGCATTTTGGGCCCAGTGGTCCACGGACATTGAAATGTACATACCTGCACTACTAATCATGATGTATATATTTGGAAAGTGTATATATATCTGTATATAGTAGGTTACTGTATTTTGATACATTACAATGTTTGAACTGATTTCCTTTTGTCTTTGCATTCTTCCGGGGGGGTTGTGGGTTGTTACTGTGCTGTTTGGAAATGCATTGGTGTGTGTGTTGTAGTGGCGTGTCCCCCTGACTTTTGCCTCCCCCCTCCCCTATGTTGTAGGTGCAGTACTCACCGTTGTCTTCGGCGCCTACGTTGCTGGTGATCGTAGAGGAGCAGGAAGACAAGCGCAGGGAGTATTTGTAGTTCGGGCTCCATGGTGGCCTCCTTCCTCGTGGAGTGTGTTAAGGTGAGCGTTTTCCCATTGCAAAAGCTGTTTCCGCCGTGTTTTTATCCACTGTGAATCCGCCCCGGAAAAGGTGGCGGATTGGCGGGTTGTGATACTGTGGGCCGTACATTGTCTCCCGCCTGTCTGTTGGCGGTGACCGCCGCGCTGCTAGTCTGTACCGCCGTGGCGGTCGGAGTGTTAAAGTGGCTGTCTATGTTGACGATTTCCGCCACGGTCATAATTCCCTTTTTTTGTCCGCCGGCCTGTTTGCGGTATTACCGCAGCTTTAACACCGTCCGCCAGAATGGCTCAGTTTTGAGAAAGTCACCAGTTACATGTCACATAGGCTAAGGGAGCCTCTGAGTAAGGAGGTTAGGTAACGTTTGAGGGCTGGGTGCCACGACATTCCATGAAAGGCAAAGTGGCAACAATACCTGAGATATGTGACTGGGCGCCCGCCACCCTGCCAAAATTTGTTAAAGATCCCAAGATTGAAATAGACAGATCCTGGAGTTCATGCCAGGATAAATTGCTGGACTTAACCACTCCACTAACAAAAAATGTCAATCTAGCAGAGAAGGCCAATTCCTCAAGGAAGATTCTAACCCCAGAAATGTTCTCTGGCTGGGCCAAGTGGGTCAAATGCATCCTGGACAGTACTAGTTATGATAATTATGTGCTCTCCTCTGAACACAGGAGGTCACTACTTATGAAGATTGATCCTAGATTGGGACAATTAGTGGCCAGTGAAGCTAGCTTGGTAGCTGACCGGGGCCTTTTTGATTAGCTTTTCTTTAAGAAATTCATTAAATTCACGACTATTTCTTCCTCCCTTGTCATGGTGTGAGGGACCATAAGGCACGCATTTGACTTGACAGGCAGAGGTGGTGGTGATCGACTGGTCATCCTTTTTTTAAAGTTCCCAGAGGCGACAACCAACAGGACAGTCCATGAAAGACAAATCTAGATTTGGAAATGTCTTCCCTTCAAGAGGAGGTCAAGGCCGCAGTGCATTCAGAAGAGCAAGAAATGCACCAGCATAGTGTGAGGTAAGGTTATTCCTTCTTCCCTGATAAAAGTGGAGGAAAGATTAGCTGAGTTCCTTCCTTGCGTTTCTTAAACAATGTGTAGTAAAATGTCTGAAGGCATATTGCATCAGATGGCTGACTTTAGCCCAGCAGGAGAGGACGGACTTCTAATTTCTATTATGAAGCCCTATGGCCCAGTCTCTTCACCAATAGTCATGAGGTGGGTTTATTGGGTCATGTCTGAAACAGGCATTGACACTTTTTGTTTTGGCACACACTCACAAGAGGTGCCAATGCCTTCTAAGGCTTTTTGGTTGTGGGTAGATTAGAGTACATTATCAACGCAGCCAATCGGTCTACCGATTCTATCTTAAAGCAATTGTTTTTTTAAGCTGGTCCAGCATTTGGCTTCTCTGGGGGTGAGTAACTTTGAACCTCCATGATCCATGCCTCCAATCCTGACATAGATTGAAAAATGTCTTAGCAATTGTGATGGAAAGTTATACTTCTGTTAAGGATATGGAGGCAAGGATATACCTCAGCTTTGTTTAGTCTGCCCTTCCGGAAACTCCTGTGTAAGATTTAAGTATAATAAAGCTGTTATACTAGATAACTTTGAGAGCGATGACCGTCCTTGCATGAGTAGTGCAGACCGCAATTGGTGCTTTTTGATTTTTCGTAGTTTTGAACGCTGAGCAAGATTTATACATTCATGTGTTCAGCAGATTTCCTTTTCACATAAAGAAAAGAGGACCTCTCGGGGAGGTGGATGTTGTGGTGCCCAGGGAAGCCCTCTGGTTGGGTGATTATAGGGGTAGCGGGTCCTGAGAGTTGTGGCTCATGTTTTTTATATGGCTGATGTGCCTTTGATGAAATCATTTTTGTGCTTTAGAGTGCTGTTGGAGTAGTAAAAGGAACGTTTCTGCATATTCCTCACCTCTCTGTCCTCAATAGAATTGAAACTTTACATCACAATGGCTGGGACATTTTTCATTGAGACCTACTGTTGAGCATGAACTTTCCAACATGGCAGAAAATATAAAATGAGCCCTCTTTTTCACTGGAAGCACCCAACCTCTGTTCAGTCAAATGCTCTTGCTAAGGATATCAACAGGGGAAGCCAAAGTGCCTCTACCTTAGTGCTATTTTAACTTTTTTTCCTTCAGTTGGTCACTTAAAGTGTGGCAACAGCTGTGCTTAAAATAGAAAATATAATGAATTTGGTTAGCAAGATAGAGGTGTATGCTTTTAAAACCATCCAACAGGTTCAGTCAGTTTTTGATGTGAGTATTTTTGTATGCAGGTTGTGATAAATTACATTTTTGAGCGGAGGTTTCTGGTAATCAGGTCAATGTCTACTGATCAGGCTCTAGATGTACATTATTCTAGTCCTATATTTATATTGATGTTGTGTCTGATTGCCACTGAGGTCCTGATGCTCTCTTTGTTTGTGTGGTATAGTAGTCTGGATGAATTGTAATATCGTGCTCAAGTGTCTGCGACTTTGTGTTGTTGGTGCATTGCAACATAGTCCTAATTTTATGACCATGAGCAAAGTGCATAAGCATAGGACCACAGTTTGGATAGTTCCAATGAGTCCCGTCTCTGTGTCTTCAGTGCCTCCAGAACCCACCCCAGTTTCCACGTGACCAGAAAGCAAATGTGGTTTGGGGATTTTCAGCTTTGAGGAAAAGTAACATTTGCTGGTGGCCTTGCTTAGTCTAACTTTGAGTGGGACCTTTAGTATTTGAGGTTGTATGTATCTTTTAGTTTTACCACTTGCACTCTAGTTCCTATCTATAGCAAAGGTGTGTGAGCATTTGCATTCTAAAATGTATATATGTTTTGTTTGATGTCTGGTTGCCGTTAGTCTTGTTTAATGGACTACTATAAGTGAGACACCAAAGTATGTACTTCTACTGCAGGCATGAGATGGTATGGTTTAGGAAGACCACCCCATCCCCAACTCCCTGGATTAAGGGGCTGGGAATGCATAGTTTGTGGCTAAAAAGGCACTCTTTTCAGCGCCAAATCTTGGAAAAGCGCTAAGTGATGAATGAATGCATCACTTCAAGAGGTAGAAGATCTCTTGGTGATGTATTCTGATGGTGATTCACATTTGGGTCCTGATTTATACTTTTTGGTACAAAACTGCACCAACGCAATTTTGCACCAAAACGTTTAGCACCGGCTTGCACCATTTCTGAGCACCAGCCAGGCACCATATTTATGGAATGGTGCAAGCCAGGTCAAAGGGTAGGCTTAAAAAAAATGTGTTAAAAAAAAAATGACATTAGCCGGGTGGGGCTGGTGGTATGGAAGAAGGGGTTTTGCGCCAAAAATTAACGTTAGGCAGGTTACAGTAAAAATAAATGACTAACCAGCCTAGTGTCATTTTCTGACACAAAATCATCCATATCACATGACTCCTATCTTAAAAAAGACAGGAGTCCGCCCACCACCCCAGTGGCCAGCACAGGGGACCAGGGTCCCCTGGGCATGGACATTGCACCCAGTACCATGTAGGGGGGCCCACTTCAGGGCCCCCAATTGCACTTAAAAATACTTACCTGTACTTACCTGGGATGTGGTCCGCCCTCCTCCGCTGTCCCTCTGGTATGGACTGGGGTGTCCCAGGGGCCTGGGAGGGCACCTGTGGGCTTATTCCATGGTGTTCCACCATGGAGATCGGCCCACAGGTCCCCTAATGCCTGCCCTGACGCAGGCGTTAAATAATGGTTCAAAGCAAGCTTTACACCATTATTTGACCCCTCCTCCCCCCGTGCATGATTTTAGCATGATGGGATACATATGGCACTAAGGCCATAGAGTAATTTTTTTCACAGGAACGCCTACTTTGCATCTTGTTGGAGCAAAGTAGGTTTCCACATCCAAAAAATGACTTTAACTCCATAAATTTGCTTCTAGACGGGTCTACGCCAAAGTATAAATATGGAGTTAGTTCTGCACCGAATTTGCGTAAAAAAATGATGCAAATTTGGCGCAAAACAAGTAAATATGCCCCTTGGTTTGTTTGGAACACTGCATGGTCTTTTTACAGTTTCCCCTCACTTGTACTACAGGAAGTACACTCTTAAAATCCCAGCAGAAAATCAAGCATACAGACAAGAATCAAGTGGTCTAGTGGCTAGACCTCTGACTAAAATTTGAGGCTCTGATTTCCAAAAGCTGTACAATGGCGAATCGTGAACTTTTGTGCCTGAACTTAAACTTTGTTACATTGATCTACAAGTGACAGTAATCTTTCTACAGCATTAATGACTTGACACATTGGATTGGAAGCCTTTTAGATAAAAACTGTAAAGCCAAGTAAAACAAAATTAACAGAATGTGCGTGCAAAGTGCAGCCTTCTCCCTCCTTTAAAGAGTGGAATACATTGTTCATATTTGATAAAACTAAATTTAAATTTAATTTTGCCAATCATGTCCAGTGTTGCATGAAGCCGTTCCTCCAGGCTATCAACTATCACATAAAATCATATAGGCAAAGGAGAAGGGGGACTAGCTGTTATATACAAGCAAACAATAAATCTCTGCAAAACAGATGACATTTCCATGCAAAGTTGTGAGGCCACCTTCATCCGATATAACCCTACACCAACTTCCTCCTACAATGTCCTCTTCCTTTACAGACCACCACCTAACAATGCAACATTCCCAGACACGTTTCTAGACACAGTTTCAACCTTATAACACTATACTGCTACCCATGTATTCTCTGGGACCTAAGCATATTGCATACATGTATTACCCGTCAGAGATGTGTGTTGTCTGGACTTCGGTATAGGTATTCACAAATCTGTAATGGTGTGAGTGAGGGTGGTATTATGATGTTGTGAAGTCCTACTGGATTGAAATGCATGTGTAATGGTTTTGTATGTGGATCATGATGTCATATGTGGGTTACTGATGTTCATCAGTGTTGACACTGCACTCAGTGATTGGATGTGTAATATGTGCAATATGGGCCACTTTAGATGCACTTAGATAAATGTATAGTTGTGAAACATATGTGTTTGGTGTCTGCAGATTTTCCTTTGTGATTGGGTCAGTCTAATCACATGCCTGCACTCATAACTTGTATTGTACACATCAGAAGTCACCCGTATGGCTCTCTAACGTGTAGTGGCTTCATCAGTTATTAGATCTAAATTGCCATTATTGTACAGAGTGCTATGTCAGCCATGTAATGTGACAGGCAGATGCTGTGTGGTGTGTGATTGTAGCATTCGCTGTCATGAATATCTCACAAAGGGCATGGACTGATCAGCTGTTGTAACTGTACAGGCCCGATGTGTTTGGATTAGTCAGCTGCACTTGCAATGGGTGATAGGAGTTTGGAGAAGTATAATGTGAATTCAGGGAGACATTTGTACTTCATCCAGGGCATGATGTGGCTCTGGTAGTGATCATGTGGATGACTCCAGTCGTGCAAACTTACTTGGACTTAGCTGTAGGTGTGAGGGTTGGCATATAGGGTGGGCAGTAGTGACATTTTGTGACATGATGTAGGACATGTGTATTGGCACCGAAGATAGCATAGGCAGGATATGTATTGTCATAAATGTGCATGTTTACAAGTGTTTATGTGTTAACCCTCTCCCTCCCTATCGCTCTCCCTCCCTCCTTCTCTCTCTCTATTTGTGTGCATCAGCAGGCAAAGGAGAAGGGGCATAGGTGAGTGGGGAAGCTGCAATCCACAGGACCCAGAGTGCCGCTACCAGCGACACGAGGGACCCTGTGGCACGGAGGGTGAGGGGAGTGCCATTGGGGAGACCGGATCATCCACGTCATCTTTGGATTTCCAGTGGACACTTCCTGGTGATGGCGGAACCTTCTGGGGCCACCCCAGCACCATCATTGCCTGCCACCCCTCTTACTGCCATCTCCCTCCCTGTAGCTCCCCACCCAGTTGCCTTTGCCTACTCACCCAGGAGGGTGGGCATCTCCTTTGCCGCAGGCACCTATGCCCCTGCCCCAGTCAGCTCTGCTGTCCTCAGTGAGGAAGTTATTGACCTCTGTGGTCAATCTCTGTGGGCCAGTCGACCCTTGTGAATGCCATCCAGGGTCTGGCAGCTCAAGTCCAGCAGAGCAATGCTTTCTTGGGGGCATTCAATGTGCACTGGCTGGCCTACAGAGATCCTTTCAGGCTCTGACCTCCACACTGAGAGCAGCCAGTCACCTTTTGTCAACTGTCCCCCTCCACCTACCTCTTCCCGAACCCAAACCTCTCTTCCCAAACCCAGCCAAAG
Organism: Pleurodeles waltl; assembly: GCF_031143425.1. Lineage (NCBI taxonomy): Eukaryota > Metazoa > Chordata > Amphibia > Caudata > Salamandridae > Pleurodeles > Pleurodeles waltl. The sequence goes on from NC_090436.1 coordinate 279,648,144, forward strand.
CACAGAGACATACAAGCATGCATCCACCTCAATAGCCAAAGGTACCACTGACAAACACAAGCACCACAAGACCCACCACAGGCATGCACACAAATAACACCCACTTGAAGCCACACCAACATCAACTACCTGCACCAACTCTCCCACTACCCCCTTCTTGACAGACACACCTGCAGCCACCACACCAACATTGACTGATCCAGCCACAACTCCTATCCTACCCACAGTCAGCACAAAAGCAGACCCGCAGACATCCACCCCAGTCACCAAATCCACAGCTACCACAACCACTGACACTTCTATATGCAGCACATCTACAATACCTGCATACACCACCTCAACAGACAGTTACCCATCCAGAATGGCATCTCCCATCACCTCCTTCCCCCTTCCTCCAAAGACACATAAATGCCTGCACTCACCCACCCAACAGACACCCTGCACCCACAAGTATTCATTGCATGCACTTGCACCCAAGACATCCACACAAACACCTCCTACAACTACTCCCTGTACCTCCGCTCCCAAACCTTTTTGCAATGACTGCCCTGTGTGACTAAAAAGCATTTCCTCACTGAGTTTTACATGTTCCCTACTGCTCTTCCACCCCATGATACCCCCAAATGGTCGGTGTCTCTCCAACCAGCCCTTCCACCTCTAAGTCCTCTCTCACCCACCCTGCTAGTACCCATGCCCCCTCCCAAGCCCAAACACCCCCTCCAAAGCCCAAGCCCAAAGACCCCCCTCCTAAACCCAAACCCCCTCCAGCCAGTCACCCAACCCCTGAGGTGCTTGTCTGTACCATTAATGCCCCTACCCTGTGGCGGTATTTTAGCAGTCAGGAGTCAAGTAGGGGCACACAGAGGTACCATTTGTGCCTTTGGCCCTTTGGACAGTTGACTAGCCTATGGCCTGCTGATTGTACATCGTTATTTATTTTCTTCACCAATTGACAATTTGAATACATCTTACCCAACCTGTTGTTGGATTTGATGGTAACATACTTGTCCTGCCTTTCTTTTTACATGGCTGTTTTGTATTTGGTGCCTTTGGTTTGTTTTTGAGTGACATGTGTGTATGCGTTGGTTGTGCTAGCTGTAGTGTCTGGCCTGTATGTGTGTGTGTGGCCCTGGCAGTTGTCCCGCTATGATGGTTGTGGATTGTGTGTAGGATATGTTTGTGTTTGGTACATGCATGTATGTGGAATAATTGTGTATTGTTTGTGTTGACATGTGTGAAGGTAGTGTGGTGTGCCCTTATGTGGTTGTTCTGTGTGAGTACGTGTGTGTGGTAATGGCTATGTCAGATACGTTGTGTGTTGTGTTAGTGTGGTATGTTGTATGTTGCGTTGTATGGCTGTGTGATTATATATATTGGTTGTCAGGTATTGTTATGTGTTGTATGTATGTAGTGTCATGTGGAGGTGAGTACTGAAATTGCTTGATGAAGCGTTTGTGTAGTTATGGTTGTGGTGTCGTGTGAATTGGTGCCGTTGTGTATTATTGTGTTGGACTGTGCAGGTGCTGTGTATCTGTGGGTTGCTGTGTGTATTGTACATGTCAGTTGGCCATGGCGTGTGTAGTATGGGTGTGCATGTGTGTAATATGGGTGTGTGTGTATAGGTGTGTGTGTGTGTCCGGGTGTCTACCGCCATCCCAGATGTGTATGTTGGACATGTATAGCCCACGCTCTGAGGACCGGTTTGGTCCTCATAGCGTGAATAAACACTGTAAACACTGTCAGTTCCAGGCAAACACTATCCTTGTGAGGACCGGTGCGTTTTGAGGACCGGTCACCGTAGTGTGTTTAGGTAGTTTCGAGCAAGTGCATCTAAAAACTGAACGTACAGATATGTTTGCCTGGTGCTATTTATGACCTTTCTTACTATCAAAGCGTGCTTAAAGTTAGGATAGTAAATACACACTTCATTACGGTCAATGGCCGGTCCTCATAATAATAGGTATGTGATGTTGCATGTGTGTGTGCATTTGTACTTTGGGTTTTCCCTACAGTGTCAGGTAGGTGTGTGTACTTACTTTTGTTGTCTTCGTCACCGTCGCTGGTTCCAGAGTCGTTGTGCGAGCAGTGAGAGGACTTCCAGTTAGGGTTCCATGGCAGCTCCAGACTAGTATGTATTCCAGAAGGTGAGTGTCTCCTTTTATAGAGTTGGCTACCACCAGGGTTTTCGTGGTGGTGCGACTTCTGCGGAAACCTTGGTGGTATGCAGCCTCATAATGTGTCCATCGGGAAAATGGTGTCCGTCTGACTGAAGGTGCCTACCACCGTCCATGGCCCATGACCATACTGGTGGGACTGTCAGTAGTTTGGCTGTGTTCCGTTGGGAAGACCGCCATGGTCATAATTTGGCAGTTTTCGTCACAGGCCTATTGGGGGTATGACCGTCAACAACAACTTGGCAGTCCTGGTACCACCAAACTCAAAATGACCCCAGAGTCTGCCCTCATTGGCATCTGGGATGACCTTAAAACACACTAGACTACAATGGAGTTGCTGCACTACTTCTCTTGGACCGCTCAGCTGCCTTTGACACAGTTGACCATGATACCCTAATACAAAGACTCTACGAAGCTGGCTTAGAAGGGACTGCTTTTGATTGAATCACATCCTACCTTCAAAAGAGAACAAATGTCATCCATTCTTCCCCTTTCTTATCCAAACCATAATTCACAAAAGCATGGGCCCCTCAAAGCTCAAACATCCCACCCATGCTTTTCAAAATAAACATGAAGTAATTACCTGCAATAATCGATGAATTTCAGCTCACATGCTATAACTATGCAGATGACATACTTTTTAAACTGAAATGTCCCAATGACACTGAAAACACAATTCTTCAGTTGCCTCAGAGCCGTTGTCAGTGGATGACATGGAGCCATTTCAAACTGAATGCTTTCAAAAGGGAAATACTCACGTGTAGCAATTGGAATAATGATCACCCACTATGTGACTGGTCTGCCGATCTCGGACCACTTCCCAAAGTATCTAAGGAAGTAAAAAAACCTTGGAAATGCCATGGACCCCAAATTAACAATAAATGCCTGATGAAAACTCTGCAATGCATCTTTCCCCACATGGAATTTCCACACAAGGTCCAGGCTACTATCTCTCCAGTGCTGTCTATACTGGATTATGCCAATGGCCTCTACAAGGAAAATATTAAAACAGATTCAGGTATCTGCTGCCAGACTACTCCTACATTTAAAGCTACAAGCTTGCCCTACCTTGAGGGAAATGTGGGCTAGGGAAGACTCTGGCCCTGATTTTATGGCAGACTCTCCTCCAGGCTATGTGTTCTCCAGACTCAATAGAACCTGTAAGGGGGGGGGGTTGGCAGTGATTTTCAGGATGAAACTTCATTGTCTTAGAATCTATCAACGTCAGCCCAGAAATTTGTGAAGCTGCCTTCTTTAAGCTTTACCTGAAGAATATGGTGTTCTTCGAAGGCCTTCTGATTTATTGGCCCCCTGGCCCTAAGAACTCTTTTCTACTCCACTGGCAGTCCATCATTGAAGCACTTATTATAACCTCTGAGTGCATTGTGCTGGGAGACTTTAACTTTCACCTTGAGGATAAACAGGACGGTACGACAAAAGCTTTCCTTGACCTGATGTCTAATTTTGATTGGGACCTTAAGGTTACATCAGCCACCTATCGGGCAGGACACACACTGGATGGTATTTTCTCTCACCATGATAATTGCACCTTTCTGGAGAATGTGGCTCTTGACTGGCCTGGTCATCATCTGCTATCCTTTAGTGTAGCTGGCAGGGAGGCTCCCACTCACATCCCTCCACCCCCTAAGTTGATCAGACAATGGGGAGGTATTGGGGAGCAGAAGTTCGCACAGGCCTTGAAGGCTGGCTGGGAGCAGGCTAGGGAGCGGTTTATCTCTACAGTAGAAAGGTACGATAAGGGCAGCTATTGACTTACTGGCCCTTTTTAGGAAAACCAGTCCTTTGACTTGTAAGAAAGGATCCTCTGCTTGGTATACCAAGGAGCTCCGGATCTGAAAAGTCTATATAGGCAGCAGGAATGCAGATGGAAAGTGGATTAAAACTTAGTGAAAAGAGAAAAGGTCAGGTCTCTGCTTGGGGACTATAAACTGGCGATCAAAAAGCCAAAGCAGACTAATTCACTCTTAAAATTGAGGAAGGAGACAATGCACCTAGGGAACTATTTAGAGTGGCCTGCTCCCTTACTTCACCAACCTCCCCCCACCCCCCGAAACTGGAGAATTCCCAAGCCTTTTGCAGTGAGGTAGTAGACTTCTTTAAAAACCAAGGGCCATATTCATAATTTTTGATGCAAAACTGCGCCAATGCAGTTGTGCGTCAAAAAGTTTAACGCCGGCTAACGCCATTCCTTTGCACCACCCGGGTGTCAAATTTATACTTTGACGCACTGTGGCGCAAAACACGGTTAGAGTTATTTTTTTTACTCTAACCATTGCACCATGTCGTAAAGCAAAATGACGTTAACGCGGAGAAAATGACTCTAATCCGGTTTACGACATTGCAAACCGGATACGTGCCATTTTCCCCGCAATAGCGTCAAAAAGCGGCGCAAACACAGCAAACAGTGCTAAGGAGCCCCAAAATGCAGCCCAGAAGACAGGAGAGACCCCAGGGAGACCCCAACCGACCAGAAACCAGCCAGGAGGACCCAGATAAGACCCAGGAGAGGGAGAAGAAGAAAAGGAAGTGTTGATTCAGTGCAGAGGAGGAGGAAATACTGGTCAGAGAGGTGACGGAACACCAGCATCAACTTCTTGTCCCCTCAAAATTACCAATTGGGAGGAGAGAGGCAATTTGGCAACAAATTGTCGACAAGATAAACAGTGTGGCAGAGGTACGGAGAACAGTCACTGAGTGCAAGAAATGCTGGCATGACTGCAAGCGCAGGACCAAGGAAAAAATGGCAAGGAACAGGAAGGCAGCACTGCAGACTGGAGGTGGTTGTCCAGCACCGCAGGATGCCCTGGACCAGATGGAGGAGATGGTGGCAGCAGTCATCCCAGAGGAGATCGTCACAGGAATTCAAGGATAGGACAGCGCAGACTACCAGGAAACAACACAGATGCAGGGTAAGTTGCATGGGGGGCAACAATGCCTAAATGTTAACTGCAAGCAGGGGGAGGTTCATACCTACTACACAATGCATGTCAGCCATGGAAATCAGGCAGTGGAAAGGGCAAAGAGGTACGGCACGGGTGCATGGGTTGTGCAGGAGAAACCAGGGGCACAGGACAACACTACACCAACAACCTTTGTATGGGTGTACTCTGCCATGCCAAAGCTGTTGGAAAGGCCAAGCCAGTCCAGGAGGGTAGGGTAGAATGTAAAACTAGCCTGGGGTCACAGGACAGCTGGTATTGTCACCACATGAACTAGGGTTCAATTTCCAGCCTCAGGCCATATCCGCAAGTGGCATGTACCCTAACAACAGTTGCCCCTACCACCTGTGCTGTGCGTGCTGGTCAAGTAGCAAATGGCAGTTAGGTGCCCATGGATCAAACACACCCAAAATAGAGGGTTCAGGATGACAACGTTATCAATCCCCTTTCATTCCTAACATAGTGTAAATCCTGTCAAATGCTCATGTCTATAGGCACAATAAACATCAGGTATTGTTACTTACATTATGAAGTACACAGCAGTAATGTCATACCCATGCTGCCCATTTCAGGGTCCACCCCATGCCTGTGTTTCAATAGCTGCAATGCCACCTTGCAACATCCCAACTGTCATACTGCTAAGACAACAGGATTGAGAGGGAGGACATATGTGTCTAGCTAGTTAAACACACCTGCACAGTCATAAGAGGAAAAGGAAGACTGCCAGGCCCATCAGTGCAATGCAATGTAGCGCACATTCGCAAACATCAACATGACACACTACCAATGCTGACACCTGTATCGTGCCATGCCAATGCTATACATAGTATGTGCTTGGTCTCAGCAACGTATAGGTGTATGTGAAATATCAGACACTGGGTCAGTCCCATATTGTTACGTGTGGTGCAAGTGGCATCAGAACACCCACAGCCATTGCAAGGCCTCACCATGCTGATGGAAGTAGAGGGAGGGTTGAGTAGGACAAGAAGGTGGCAACACACAATTTGAACAGAACTTACACCTAGAGGATGTGACGCAGACAATTCCCCAAACTGCCCACACTACATGTGACATGCAGGTGGGGCATAGCCCTGAGAGAATGCCAATATTAATGATAGGAACAATGAACAGGAACCAAGATTACAATGTCTCACTAACCGGAAGTCAGTGACGTCACATTACAATTCCCAAAACACAGACACACTAATTGCACAATATCTCATTGCAGAGGACGATGGCTCTCCTGTGGATATGCCTGTCCTGGACTTCCCTGATGACATGGATGACGAGCTGACAAACATTAGCCAGCAAACCCTCCAAGATGTCAGTGGAACCCTCCAGACCCCACCTTCAGTCGCAAGGAGGAGCACAGATGCAGCAGCCATCACACACCCACCACCCCAATAGTACGACTTGCCAGCTCCAACACAGCTGAGGACTCAGATGACACTGGTACCATCTTTGAGAGGACAGTAGTGGGAGTACAGCGGGAGCTGGCCAAGGAGGTGTGGGTGGGGATACAAAATATAGCAGCCAGCCTTGAGGGGATGCGTATGTGCATGATGTCATCTGCAGATCAGTCAGAAGCTATGCAAGTGCAACAATCAATACTGCAAGGACTACAACAATGTGTGAGGGATTTCAACACAGCAGTGATGGAGTTGCCACAACACCTGGCATCCCAAACATTTCACTGCGTGAACGACTGCAATCAAGACCCCCTCAGGGCCAACCTAGCTGCCTACCACAGCGATGTAGCTGCTATACTCAAGAACCAGCAGCTTCTCCTTGCTGCAGTAATGCTTTTAATAGCCCCACAGTTGGTAGCTACTGGGAATTCTGACTCCATGTCTTCAAACACTGAAGTGTGTGTTGCCCCTTCAAACCCAGCACCACCAAGGGCAGAGGAGACGACACACACATCAGAAGATGAAGACGTGGAACAGATCACCTTCACCTGTAGGAATACCCGGTAGCACCAGTCCATGCCACATGGACACTGATTTCCTACGTCCTGTGCTTGTTAACATGCCAGTCTTGCTACAGTTTGTAAAATGCACTGTTCTCCAGCACACTGTTTACCTTACCACTATGCACTGCAATTGTCTCTCACTACCTCATTGGCAATTCATATTCCTCTGCACTGAATGGCACTTCACCACAACATGTCCAATGACATGTCCCTCACCATTGCACTTGCGTTGCGTCACAATAGAAGGCGTCACACTAATGGACTTACAATCCTGGACTATGTAAATATTGCACTACAGAACTTTAAAATAAATAGCACTTACACAACCACTTTGTCTCTGTTTAATGTGACACATCAACTGTGTAGGGGATTTGTGATGTATGTAACATGTCAATGGCCACAGAATGTCAATACAACAGTGTAGAAAGAATGTGGGGCTGGTAACTATGCACAGGGGTCTGGATTTTATTATCATCTGTGCTTCCTTAGGCTTAATTTTGAAGTTAAAAGATCACAAACAGTATAATGCTGTGTAGAACTGAAAATGTCAGCTCCAAAGTATGTACAAGATGAAACTCCATGTGGCCGACATTTCCTTCAAGACAATCATTATGTATGTGACATCTGACTATAAACTTTAATCACACACACACACTATACAGCAGGAATGGATGTGTACGAGTGTTGGGACAATTATGTAACCTGGGAGTACATTGTAAGAAATGATAGGTGTGAGTTATGTATACAGAACTTCATAAGATTATAACATCACTCAGCTTATCAGGGTTCACATGAACATCAGGCTGCATGCAGACGTCCCACAGTGCCCAAGATTCCAACACAGGACTCAAACGATGACAGATTTAAAAACACACCAACCTTTACAACACATTGGGAACCATAGTTACCTTGAGTGGTGGGTGCAATGAATGGCAGATGCATAGAGAAGTCACTTTGTTGTAGCTGCCAATGTGACAGCTCATTTGGAAGTGGGAATAACCATGTCAAGAATGGGATTTGGATGCAGGATGGAACACAAATGCAAATACTAAGTTGACACTGTACACCCATGCAAATGCCCTTGTCCCCAAGCATATGACACATACTGTAAAGGAGTACCTAAAACGTTATAATATCAGTATTAAAGGAAACTTAAACTAGGGGAAACACTTTAACTAACCTCACCTATCCTAACTATACATTAACCACAACTGGCCCTAACTACTGTAAGCTAAACTTACTTACCACATTTAACTAAACACTCTAAACATCAGCCCCCCACCCAATTTATATGACGGGACACGTGTAAGAAAACTTATACTAACCTAAACATATACTAACTTGTCCTAAACAAAGATACATTTTTGGTATTTTTTTATATTTATATATCTATCTATATCTATCTATATATCTATCTATCTATCTATCTATCTATCTATCTATCTATCTATCTATCTATACATATATATATATATATATATATATATATATATATATATATATATATATATATATATATATATTTTATTCACATAAACCCCATCATCTCCCACCCACCAACCCACAAAAAAACATGTAATAATATAACACCCTCCACCCCCCAACCCACTTATGCTAACTAAACTAACAGCCTACTCTAACCTAACACTAAGCCCCCTAAACCCACTAAGGAAAAGAACGAAGAAAGAGGATTGAGAGGAGGGAATTATGGGTGAGGATCCAAAAGTCACAAATTTACCCTACAGTCTCCTGCTATTGCTGGCCACCTACTGCTGCAGCCTGTCCATCCGGCGCAACATACGTTGCATGTCACGTTTTAGTGTCTGGAATTCTGTCATGTCCACTACAGCAGCTGGGGTTGTCTGGGTACCACTTGTAGAAGCTGGTGCTGGTGCGGTGGTTGGAAAGGGAGGGAGGTGCTGCTTGTGGGCCCTCGGCTGACGAGGTCGTGGGACCTGCTGGAGAGGCTGTCATCCCTGGGGCCACTGTGGTCTGAGCTTGTGGTGGCAGTTGTGGGCAATGCTGCCCCCCTTGGGCAAATGCCATCCATACCCCTGTGGATCTCTCATGTCGATATCTCCGTGCCGTATTGCAGAACCCATCCTCCACATCGAATATGTGGCGGTACCGCACTGCCTGCCTCTGAAATTCCTGTATCTCCTGGGCATTCATGTTGGCAGCTGTAAAAATAGAGACAGCCAAACATTAATTACATAATTGTGTGATACATCTACAGATGATATTCTAACACTTCATCAAAAATAGCACATACAGTCCAAATCACAGTACAGATGATAGAATGTCCCTGAGGAATGACATGCCAACGCAGCCTACCCATCAACTATCTGACAGCACAGCAATGCACAACAAGGTGTGTACTTAATTAAATTATATTTGTACTGCTATTAGTCACATAACAAATGCTGCAAGTACTCAACATGTGCCAGGCCGACTAATAACTATCTTCAGGATCAAAATAAAGGCACACAAGACCTGTGATTTGTATATGGAACTGCCAGGACGGTATGCAATTGGTAATCATGAGGGGGCATTGTATTTTGGAACACATGAATGCTTGAATTACATGTCTGTCGTCTACACTGTGATCATCATACCTAGGTACACATATTTGCTAGCCCTAACCCTGTGCCTCAGGGGGGATGGACATGCAACACATACTTTCAAACATCAAGCACAACCACAAAGCTTTGGACAGCTGTCCATGGGTTAAGTCAGTCCACCACAGGTAAGGAGGCCTGCCAACTAGGACTGAGTCAACCATTGGACAATCACATCTATATTTATTTTTCTAATTGCGGACCATTGTCAACATCATTAGATCTCACTGACACCTTTCGAAAATCAAGCACGTTGATGCAAGCACCCATCTGGCCTTGACCTGCATGCACTCCTATGACATTTCACTCAAGTGCCACGTAAATAGAGTACAACATGTGGAGTTAGATGCTGCGGGAAAGTCACCCATACAGTCCTACATGTTCTTTACTTAACAGGGATGCGCAAGTCTGTGTGTAAAACTTATGCATCACTGGTCTGTGTGAATTAGGGTATGACTTGCTGACTAAATTATGACACTGGCCACCTCCAAATTAATGATTGGCATACATGTAGCAACAAACCACCTTGTTCACCTGCCCATACCTATTGCGCAGCACTCGAATCCCAAAATATGACTCTCTGCCGCAGAATGTCTAACTCTACCATGCAACAAAATGTCAACCTCCAGTCAAGTCACATATCCGAGTCCAACACACAGGAGTCAATCACACAACAGCTGCAAACACAACACAGGACAAACATATTACCACTTAATGGATACGAATGGGTCTGCAAATCGAGCCACTTTACCAATTGTGAAGGGGGATGGTCCACCTGTAAAACATAGAAGGGTGATTTGTTCTCAATGTCTGCTCACTGTACAAAACTTGGAACAACAAATCACTGTGTGTGACATTTTATATGATAGAGCTGCACATCAGGCATGGAGACACCCCAACAGACATACCACTGCAAACATGCATTGACACTGTCATTCAATAGACACACATATGCACACCTGCACTGGCCCTAACGATCATGTGGTGCCAAACATGAATACTCAATTTTGTGGTTAATTCATTCCAGAGGGTACTCCATTTCATCATTTTTAATTGGGAGACACTTGCAATGCCACATTCCTGGTGCACTGCAATACCAGTGACTCAGGTATTGTGGCTTGTGCATAAAGGGACAATGTGTAACTGTGTGACGCTCATGTGGGTTGATTTGTGTTCAGGAATTATTGTGCTTTCAGTGATCCATTATATGTGTACCAGTGTTGTATGTAGGTTACATATGCCACACTGGCAGTGTATCCAAAGCCGTATATGCCCCCTATGAAAACATGATGGCAGGGATCCTGTGTGTTACTTGATGACAATGTTACGCTAAACATGGATTGGCCACTTCTCTGATTCTAAACAACAAAAAGATGCATGCTGACAGTGTCTAATTTTATCATCCATGACAGAATGCATGGGCACAGGTGTAGTCATTGCACATGAAATGTGTTACTCTGGGCCCTGTGTACTTATATTAGGTATTGTAAATCACATGTTGCCAGATTCATTAACATAGAATTGCCAAGTTGGGTGATCCGTGGTAGTACAACCGAACTGACACTGTCCGCTAATTCAAACATGGGTTAACAAATGCCCTACTTTTGCAGTCATGATGAGGTAGGTCTCTATTTGAATGCACCTTGGGAATGGCGGCACTCACAGGAATGCTGGCCTGCTGATCTTGTCATACCACCATGTCTGTGATAGCCTTCATACTGAGAAGTTAATAATTGTACATATGTTGCACTATATCAGCAGGCGTGTACCAAAAGTAAAATAACAACCTATTTTGTCACTTAAATGGTATAATGGAAGCAGTCAGTGGTCCCTTGCACAACATCATGCTAATAAATAGTTTGTGACCAGGCATTCACAAAGAGCAGGGATCCCATGATGAGCCATTCACTTTACACATTTTTTGGCTATAAAGTAACACAGATGGTAACTGCACTAGCTCAGTACCAGCAATTGTGCCCAAGCCAAAAATGTTGTTGGGACTGCTACTCAATGATAGGATTTCAACGCCTACTCTGAAAAGCCACGAAAGGAACCTGTTTTGTGCTACTGCAATCTGGTAGCATCCTGGCACAACTGGGTTTGGCCATGTGAAAAATGTTCTGTCCAGACGTAAACACACAGAAACAATGAACTTAGGGCCAGATGTGTCTTTTTTTGTGTTGCATTTGCTTCATTTGTGTACGCTACAGCTATGGAAATTAGCAAAATATATTTGATTGTGGCTATTGTGCTATACATTTGCATTCAGAAATAATGCAAATGCAGCACAAACAAAGTAGAAATGTCGGCCTAAGATATCATCAGAGGTTATGAAGAGCTTTGTACGCATGGCCATGAACACTGTTTAGACGTGGTTTACAAAAACTGGGGACTACATTGATTCCTTGTATTAGCATGTGAAATACATCCCATTCCTGGTACACTTAAAGGCCCTGATTCATAATTTTGTTTGTGCCGCATTACCATCATCTATTAACTCCAAAGCGGCACTAATTTACAAGATAAATTTATCTTTTGTAAGTTTGCGCAGCTTTTGCATCAATAAATGATGGTAATGCGTTGCAAAATTTGTATAAATCAGGGCCAAAGTTTGTTCAACTTACATTCCACATGTCCACAAACATTGCATGCAGCATGTCTCAAAATCTGCTACTGTCACTCCAGAGCATTGTACTGTACACATTAGTCAAATTTGTTCTCACCAACAAGCCACCAATCACCACACCCAGGTAGTCCAGCAGGTCCTGCTCTCGGGCCACCAGGTCAACCCAGCGATGCTTCAACTGGTAGTCATTGCGCTGGCTGTTGAATATTCTTCTTAGGTGGAACAGCACCTTTGCCCACCTGAGCCTCCTTGCCTCCGTGTGATACCCCTGTATCACCCGGCCCCCAGCCCCCAACATCAGGGGGAAGAAGTGGCACACCAGCCACACAAATGCCCCTAGCTCCTCCTCACCCATTTGCCCCAGACGTGGCCTTCCCAACATATCAACCAAAATAGGAGAGAAAAGGATAAAGAGGGAAAAACAGGGAAAGGAGGTAAGTAAAGGAAATGTAACTAACCCACAGACAGCCCAACAATACCCCAACTAACAATACCCACAAACACACTCGCAACAGTACAAAGACAAATCTAATCACAACAAATGACAAAAAAACTTACACAGATTACCACAGACACTTACAAAACACCAAAATATAATAGCAAAGCACACAGGAGACAAATTCACAATAATCACAGAGACAACTCAAGACATAGCCACACAGTCTAGAATAATCGAAGACTGCAAAGTGAAAGTGAAAGTACACCCACTGTACCATTTCTGTAAACAGGATATCCTATTACATCACTTCCTCTCTCAATTGCGGGCTGTTTTGTTTGTATTGTGTGTAATTTTATGACGCTTACGGGGTCTGCGTCAATATTTTTTGACACATATGCATGAAAAATCCCCCGCATTCAAGGATCAATACATTTTAAATGGATAACCGATTTCCTGGAGTGCGGTGTTGGAATTAACGCTAGGGACCATTTGATATATAATGTGTGTGAGCGTAATTTTTTAACGCATATACGTTATATTTTGACCGATATGCGTCTTTTCCAAAAATCTGTCTTAAACTGTGTTTGTGTGATTTTTCAATTTTTTACATTCATGCAGCTTATAACTATACAACGATAGGATGGTATGACCTGCAGTGCGTGTTCTAGTGTTTGGGCACATGTGACAGACCATACTACTGCGGCCCATAATGTTGTTGTGCAGGATTAGCTCTCTTCACTGACGCAACAGCAACACAAACTTTGGAAATAAAATTGGTATTTTCTAGTTTGAGCAGGTGTTGCATCAATAGAGGACAGCAAGGCTACACAACAAAACAAATAGACTCTTGGCCTGTGTGTTTATGTCTGTGAATTGGCTGTTCAAATTATTGTTGTGCCTCTATGGGAACGCCACGAGAAAATGTTGGCGTAGTGTGCATGTATGAAAGTGTTATAAATGTGTATAACCATCAGATGCGGTTCATTGAGGTACATCAGTTATGATATGTGTGTGTTATATCTGTTGCGTCTTATGCTGTGTGTACTTCCTTGACTTTGGGGACAAAACATTTCCCATGACGAACAATACACAGGATAGATTGAGGATGGTTGATAATGGCTATGTCGGATATGTTACCCCTCACATGTAATCAAATGCTGGATACCACTTCATGGTCACTTGTGTGTATACTACCCATGAGTCCATCATTTGAACATGCTAGGTAGGTACAGTGTTTGTGACACAGAGTATCAAATCCAATCCTAAAATTGTTATGTACACCACAGTTTGGGTCATGTTAATGACCTATGTTTCTCCTGTGGCTGTGGAGGACCAGCAGACCATGCTGCATGTGTTCACATATTTCTAGTGGTTAATTGCACAAAGGTGTCCAGTTCTAGTGTGTGGCCATGTGTACCCTGTGTCAGTATTGGCCTCCATGTTGTCACAGTTACGTGCAGGTCTAGTCATGAGTCTGCAGAGCCAACCCTTGAATTAAGAGAGTATCCTTCAAAGCAGAATTGACCAATAGCCAAAAATCAACTAATGACACACATGGGGATAGTCCAGCTATGGCTCTACAGAACTTTTATAAGGCTGACGACAGAGCAACCTTGGTGTGCTCAAATATGTTATGGATCAGTAATAGTAAACAGGCAGGTTTCATCACAACATTTGTACACAGGATGGGCTCTAAAATTCCCACTGCAACAGGGAACATCAGTGCCTCTGTGCTGATTAATCTCACAGCTAGTCACCACGCAAGCCCCATCAGAAGGTGGCAGCAGAAGTGAATCTGATTATGATTGATGGTGTCTTAGTTGTGTGCTATATGCTGCGATGGACCATGTTGGCAAGATGGATGTGTCTCATAGCTATGGTCCTCTGATATTGCCCTTCAAATGTGAAATAGACAGGATATATGTCATTAACACTGTGTGTGATGTTTGCTGTACATTCATAACCATCAAATGTGATATGGCGTTTTCAGTAAGCAAATTTGTATTTCTGCAATGCTCCACGAGGCTAAAGTCTGATTAAGATTCCTAGGGATCATGTGATGCATAAATAATTACCCAGAGCATGATTGAGTGATGAAGTGAGGTGTTTATTTACATATAATAACAAAGTGGTGATGGTGACTATAGTTAGAAGAAGTTTTGTATGATGTGTTGTCTCCGATGCAATCCTGCAGCTGTGTTTGGATGTTCCCCCTCATTTTCATGGACAGCATCCTCCTCTTCCTCTTCCTCAGGCATTTGTTGATCCGGTTCATATAGGGGAATGTTCCTCCTCACACAAATGTTATGCAGGATGGCACAGGTCAAAATTATCTTGCAGACCATTTCAGGGGAATATAGGAGGCTGCCTCCGGTGATGTCCAGGCACATGAATCTGGACTTCAGGATGCCAAAAGTTCGCTCAACTATGGTGTGTATCCTATGATGTGCCTCATTATAGGCACGCTCTGCTGCTGTGCTTTGGTTGGCAATTGGGGTCATGATTCATGGCTGGATCCTGTGACCCTGATCAGCTGAAAGAGAAAATGAGGGTAAGTATTTTGTTTTTGGTTGCACCGTGATTGTCACTTTGCATGGTAGTTGTTATCTTGTGTTGTCTGTGACTCATCTGTGTTTGTGGTATTTTGTGGGATGCTAGGCTTCTGTGATGTTCTTTCTGCATTGGGTTGTTTAACTATCAAAACTGGTGTTTGGCTGATTGACATGATATCAATGGTATATTTAGAAACTTGCTGTTCAGTGTGTATCGCCCATGCATCACATGTGCCTTTACTGGAGGTGACATGATACTTCCACACACACAATCGATTCCACTGTGGTGGTAACATGGTTGCACTATATGGCCTGAACATCCCATCCAATTCAACATATATAATTGCAGGTGAAATGCAACAATAAGGCCCTTTGATTAGGCTAGGTGACAATGCACAACACATCTCCATAAGTTGGCAGCACTGAAGTGTTCACAATTGACAATGCACAATTATCCCATGTGGGACAAGTTCTATGCAAACCTATTTTTGTGCCCTCACCGAGTTGGCTCATGTGCAAACGTGTACCTACACTACTGAAATTGCTCCAGGTAATCTGGCTAACTTGGTTGTGGGGTGAAGGTTTTAGTGTCAGAAGGTCCATCTGCCTGTACATCTGTTATGTACATGGGGAATTGTCTCAATCCCTGTGTGTAGCAGTGTGCACTTAGCATTAGTGTCACATCCACATGTTTTCATAGCACAGTCCACTGCCTGTGGCTCTAGAGTGCCATCTATTGTTATTTGCATCTGTCATTTGTCCATAGGTGTGTATCCCATCGGGTCAGGATATCAAACATGACTGCCAGTGTCACACCTCAGTGTCTTCCTGGCCACGTGTCAATGTAGTGGTGTATGTGTTGTGTGTCCTACAGAGTTGCTGTTCTGTGTGTAAATTACTAGGTTTCTGTACTTACCAACAAATAGGCCATTGCCATATTGTCCATCCTGGAAGTGCTGATTGATAGTGCTGTGGCGGAAGATGAATGAATCATGTACACTCCCAGGATACTTTGCCATGATTTTGGTGAACAATCCACAGTGATCCACAATGGCCTGCACATTGATGGAGTGTGTGTGCTTCCTGTTGCGGTACAGGTGCTCAGTTGCAGCAGGTGGCACAATCCGGACATGTGTGCAGTCAATGGCACCAAGCATGTGCGGGAAGCCATGAATTTGATAAAACCTCTGTTTGGACTCCTGCTGCTTCTGCTGTGTGTTGGGGAAGCTGATGTGGAGGGGTGTGAGGGAGATGATGGTGTCAAGTACCTTGGGAAGGAAGGGAGAGAATGAGGGCTGTGAGATCCCAGCCACCAGGGCACCATTGGTTTGAAAAGAGCCACTTGCCAACATGTGCAGGACAGCTAGCAGCTTGGTCTCCGGTGGAATGATGTGGGGTGTCTGCAAGCTGGGTGCCAACTGTGGCTCAATGTGGCGCAGCAGCTGCTGTATGGCTTGCCAGTTTAGTCTGTACCTCTGGATGATGTCATGTTCCCTGAGGCCCTGAAGTGTTGCCTGGTCCTGAAGATCCTCTCCTGCCTTCTGCATTGCCTTTGGGGTCCATGTTGGTGCGGTGGTAGCTGCTGCTGTTGCTCCTGTGCTCTGCATCTTCGTGCATGCTGCATGAGTATCACCTCCATGTCTTCCTTTTTGAGCTATAATGTTGCTTGTGTGAGTTTTCCTTAAGTAGTGGTGTGTTTGCCCTATTTTAACGCCTGCCCTGACCCAGGTGTTAAAATGTGGCACAAATCAGGATTTTCCCGCTCCGCCTACCAGACGTGTGCCATTTTTGCGTGGTTGGATAAATATGGCGCACGGGTGTTCAAGTCATTTTTTGGACGGGAACACCTACCTTGCATCTCATTGATGCAAGGCGGTTTCACGCATCCAGAAAATGGCGCACACTGTGATATTTTGACATTAGCGGTGTCTAGCAGCAATGTATAAATATGGTATTAAGTTTACGCCGGATTAGCGTAAAAAAAATGACGCTAATCCGACGCAAAGGAAGTATAAATATGGGCCAAAGTCCTTCAGATCCGTGCTAATTTGCTCAGCACCCTGTGGATCCAGACCCTACGGTTCCTAGGGTGGACGTGGTAACCAACAACAGTCCTGTACTCACCGAATTCCACCCATTGTTGGTTAACAGGATTAAAGAATTGTTGTCTGGGGTCTGGGTCCCCTAACAATCCTTGCCCTCCCTAACATTTTGAAGCTTGCTCCGGACCTGGTGTCTGCAGCACTAGAACTGGTCTACCAGGAGATATTGAACACTGGGGTCACCTCACCCCACGTTGTTCAACCTGTACATGCTCCGCTGGATAAGCTGGTCCGTTCCTTCAGTTTTCAGGTTTCCTCCTATGCTTACGACACCCAGTTTATTATCCCAGTAAACAGGGACTGGGAGGAGGTAGCTGGCAGGTTTTACAACTGCTTGAATGAGATTAATAAATGGATGAGCCATAACTGGCTAAAAATGAATTGGGAAAAACTGAAATCCTATTCCTTGGTGCCAACAGCTCTTTATGGAATTCTCGCTGGTGGCCACAATCTTGCGTGCCCATACCAATGACAAGAAATCTAGGGAATCTTATTTGACAATACTTTATCTTTTGACCAACAGGTGAATCATACCATTAAAACCTGCTATTGGGAGATCAAAACCCTACAGAAAATTCTCCCCTTCCCACAGAAGTATCTCAGAATCTTGGTGATCCTTGCTTTAGTCATTTCCAGACTGAACTATTGCAAAGCTGTGATGATGAATATCAAAAAAGGTTTTCTTTATAAACTGCAACTGATGCAGAACACCTCAGCCTGTCTGGTGCTAGATCTTCCGAGATCTGCATCTGACAGTGGCAACTTGAAGCAGCTGCATTTGTTACAGATAGAGAAGTGCATTGTCTTTAAAGCTCTCTGCCTAACAAGTAAGGCACTCTATTCCAAAGGATCCAGATACCTCTGCACTACTCTGAAATGGTATGTGCCAAGCCGCCACCTCAGATCCTCCTGTCGCCATCTGGTCTCAGTCCCCCGTAGCCAGAAGTCTAAATGGGGGGACAGAGCCTTCTCTGTGGTAGCAGCTAAACTTTGGAACACTCGCCCGCTCCATATCAGGAAAGAGGAATATTTTATGCCTTTCAGTAAGCAGCTAAAAACTTGTCTCTTTTCCCTCAAATTATAACTATTTTCCCAGAAAGTTACTGCTTCTTCCTTGTCTTCCTTTGCAGTCATTGGCACTTCTCTCAACTTAGCGGTTCGATGCTACAGCCGGAATGCACTTTACAAAAACTATTCAATGACAATTTACATTGGTTACTGGTTGCCAGAAGATCTACCTTCATGCAGCTTTGTATCACCCACAAACACAAATCAATACATGGAAGAGGACCACTTTTCACCAGAAAAAAATATCAACAAATATATTCAACAAAGATACCTCTGCTCAGGATTGGCACCTCGCCTCAAAATCCCACCTTAGAAGAAAGACAATGGGTGGTACACCTTTCTCTGTTCAAGCAGGCAAACTAAGGAATTTTGTATCCCCAAACTGTTCAAGCAGCCAAACTATGAAGTTCTTTATCCCCTAATATATGATCCTCAGATAACTATCTTATCTTCAGAAGGCTACCCAGGAGTTAGCTCTTTCCTAAATAACCACCATACTCAAACAGCAATGTACGGCATATTCCTGTGTCTGTAACACATTTATAATATGATTATATGTATATGGATAGACATGTATATTTCTTTAAACAAATATGCATAATAATTAAGTTTTTCTCTTAAAATATCTACATACTCTTTAGGCCTGTTTAACACATGTATATATCATTTACAGTTAATATATATACATACATATATTATTCGAAGCTTAACATGTTCATAGGTCATTGCATAGTTTCTGTTTAATCTGTTTTAATCATATGCATATGAGTCAGTTTCATATATTTATCACAATAAGTCAATTTTATCTTAGCTATTTATCTACAAGCATTTTTCTGTTGAAATATTGAGGCAAATATAATGTTATAAAAAGTACACAAATAAATTACTTCCAAATACCTCAACACTTGAAAGTCTGTGTTTATACAATACAACCTAATATCTCAATATATTATCTTCCTTATATGTATATAATCTTTCTATGTAATCATGTATCTATATATTTATTACTTTAGCCCTACTGTCCTGGAGAAAAAAAATAACTCTCTCCAATGCACTACTCTGTCTCACCCTACACCTCTCTCAATCTATCCTCTATCTCCACTTTCTGACTCAACCCAAACCTCATTCTACTACAATGTGCTTCAAACTAACCATTCTTAGACTCTTCCCTCCTCTACCCTTCCTGCTCACCACAAACCTTAGTTTACTAGTATGATCTCCCAAAAAATCCTACAAACTTTTCCCCTCATGTATCTCTTCTTTGACTTATCCCAAACCTCACTTTAGTAGTATGATCACCCAATTAACACTTTCTGGATTCTCCCCTCTTCTCTTCCTCCATTATTCAATTCAATCCAACAAACTCACATGTCCACCACTCAAATTAACTCATAGTTCCCTATATTAAAAGTAAAACTATGTTCACATTTCCGTACACTAATACACCACTAATCCTTTTGGGTTCTGGAGTAGCATGATACTCGCCGAAAAGCGATTTGATGCTTCATCAGGGGTAGTAAGTGTTATACAAATACAATTGCAATTGCAATTGCAAATACAATCTCCAAATTTTCCACCTCGCCAAATATTGTAGAGACCACAGTGTCTGAACATCTAGTTGATATGGACTTTCTTGGTAATGTGCAACGAGGTCTGACACAAGGCAATCTGGTTTCCAGACAATCTGGTAGTTTAAATACTGTTAGTTGTCACAATTACAGTACAGAAATTCAGATGTTGCATATGGACAGATGAGGACACGTGTACTGTCTACACAACCTATACATTGAGGAAACGGTGCTATCCTACAAAACATACCTTTAATGTTAGTCTTTTTCTATGCAATGTTAGGGAAATCAGTGTGGCTAGGGATCTTTGACAGGATGGCTTCAAGAAATGTACATTAAAATATCCATAATGCACTTTGTGACACTCCTCCTGCTGTAGAAACAACTCCCTTATAACTGTCTAATGCCTGCGAATGCAGACAGCGTAGGCTGCGCACACACATATGACTGGCCTCCCTGCTGTGTTTCCTTATTCAGTACAGGATTCAAATAGGCTATGAGATCCTACGTGACCTAACGGCTCATCATTTACTTCTTATATGTGATCTCTTCTCTTTGTTCAAACTGGGACCCAGAAGCTAAACAGTATCTCCTATTTCCTCCTCCCCTTCTGACTTAATACTCTTTTGCTTTGCCATGGCATAAAGTACAGTGATTTTTGGAGAAACTGAGTTAATTTTTGACCAACATTTTATAGTGTACACCTGGTATCCACCTCCTTTCATTTGGTGGTAACAAGTTGTGAATGGTTTCTACCCACTTTCATTTGGCAATAACAAGTTGTGAATGTTTTGTACATCCCATTTTGTAGTCAGAATTAGCTAATAGGTGTTTGGGAATTACTATTACATACCACATGTGTATGATTTGTTATTTATTCGATTTGTTGTGCAATTTGCAAACTCTTGATTTTGTGTTTCCTAGCGAGTTTCCTAACGAGTTTGCTACTCTATAGTAGTTCAGAACACATTTATTTGCCAGGGCCATCATTACTGAGATGTTTTTATTGGTCTATTGCATGTCTTTCATCTCCAATAGCTTTCTGTAGGGTCACATGCTTAAGCATATCCAAGGTAACAAATGGCAACTCAGAGCTTTAAAAGAAATACTTAGGGACTGATTTACATTTCGGCAGATGGCTTACTCCATCACAACCGTGATGAATATCCCATCCGCAGAAATATAAATCCCATTATTTCCTTTGGGATTTATATTTTGGGGGATGGGATATCCATCACAGTTGTGACGGAGTAACCGATCCATCAAAATCTAAATCAGGTCCATAATATCCATGAACTTCATCCACTCAGGCTCCCCCACAGACCACTGCCCCCACCACACCTTCAACAAGGCCAGCCCA
Organism: Pleurodeles waltl; assembly: GCF_031143425.1. Taxonomy (NCBI): domain Eukaryota; kingdom Metazoa; phylum Chordata; class Amphibia; order Caudata; family Salamandridae; genus Pleurodeles; species Pleurodeles waltl. Next base: position 279,669,583 of record NC_090436.1, read on the forward strand.
ATCATCTCTCCCCAGCTCCGTGCCGTAATCAACAGCTCCTTCGATCCCGCCACCTTCCCAGACTCCTGGAAGCACGCCGAAGTCACCGCACTCCTCAAAAAAACCAAAGCAGACCCGGAAGACCTCACAAACTACCACCATCTCTCTTCTCTTCTCTCTTCACCCCTTCCCTGCCAAGGTCGCTGAGAAGATAGTGAACGCCCGTCTGTCTCTCTTCCTAGAGGAAAACAACGCACTTGACGTCTCCCAGTCTGGATTTCGCAAGAACCACAGCACTGCGACCACCCTCATCGCCTGCACTGATGACATCAGAACCAGAGTTGACAAGGGCGAGACCGTCACACTCATCCTCCAGGACTTCTCCACAGCCTTCGACACCGTTTGCCAACAAATCCTCTTCGCACGCCTTTTCTATGCAGGAATCTGACACAAGGCCCTGGACTGGCTAACCTCCTTCCTCGCCAAAAGAACCCAGAAAGTCCGCCTCCCTCCCTTCCAGTCCCCAGCAACCAAGATTATCTGTGGGGTCCCCCAAGGGTCCTCCCTCAGCCCTACCCTCTTCAACATTTACATGGCCCCACTCGCCAACATCCTCCTTCCCCACGGAATCACCATCATCTCGAACGCAGACGACACCCAGCTCGTCATCTCCCTGACCACAAACCCTTCCACCACCAAGACAAACCTCCACGCCAGACTCCTCGACACCGCCAAATGGATGAAAGCAAGCCACCTCAAACTCAACTCCAACAAAACAGAAATCATCATCTTCGGCCCCAACAAGACAGTATGGGACAACTCCTGGTGGCCCACCGCCCTAGGACCACCCCCCAACACCCTCCACCCACGCACGCAACCTCAGCATCATCTTAGATTCATCTCTCTCCATGGCCCAGCAATCAACACCATAACTTCCTCCTATTTCAACACACTTCGCATGCTACGGAAGACCTTCAAATGGATTCCCATAGAACCAGAAAAACCGTCACCCATGCACTCATTAGCAGCAGATTAGACCATGGAAACACCCTCTATTCTGGTACCACAGCCATGCTTCAGCAGAAACTCCAACGAATCCAGAACGCAGCCGCACATCTCATCCTGAACCTTCCACGCCACGAACACAGCTCCGCCCACCTCAGATCCCCTCACTGGCTGCCCATCAGTAAAAGGATCATTTTCAAAGTCCTCATCCACGCCCACAATTCCCTCTACAACACTGGACCAGCCTACCTCAACGAACGAGAGAACTTCCACTCACCCACTCATCTCCTCCGCTCTGCTGACCTCGCCCTCGCCACAGTCCTCCGCATCCAATGCAGACCTGGAACTCCCTTCCCACCAACCTACGCAAGACCCAGGACCACCTGACATTCAGAAAACACCTCAAGACATGGCTCTTTGAGCAGTAATCGGCATCCCTCCCCCTTCTCCCACCCCCCCACAGTGCCTTGAGACCCTACCGGGTGAGTAGCGCGCTCAATACATTTTTTGATTGATTGATTGATTAAGCTGTGCCCTGGTTCAGTGAAAGATGTATTTTAGGCTTCTTTTAGCCCACTAGCAGTTCAAGTCCTTTCTCTCACTTTTTTCAAATAATGTTCAACAGACACATCACAACACGTTCTATTAATAAAAAATAGATACACAGGGTATTAAAGGTAAGTGTTGTAAAATGGGTTCCGCCCATTTAATTTAGCTAATTGGATCACCCGATTTTGGACTTTTTACTGTGGATGGGTCTCACTACGTGTGTCTCACCTATGGTACCCACCCAAAATATGTAATTACACTGCTTCCCTCCAATCCTGAATAGGAAGTGTGAGAAAAGGCCTCTTTTTGACATGGTTAGCCCCTACTTTTTGCCTGATGTTTGATGTAGCCTAAAAGTTGAATTGCCCTGGGCCCCTGCTAATCAAGTTCCCTGGGCCAGAGCTCTTTCCCTAAAACTGGTGTGACGCATTGGCACAATTAGATACACCCTTAGCTACCACTATAAGTCCATAGGAAGAGGGCACCTATGTGCCCAGGGTATAGGATACTATGGGTAGGCCCATGAGGGCAGCAGCACTGATTGTGCCACCCTCTAGAGGCATGCATCTAGATGCACCCAGCACTGCCACTGTATACTGAGCGTCTTGGGGCAAACCAAAAACACAAACTTGACATGGCACACTGCCTGTGTGCCCTATCCACCATACACTGCATTTACTATGGGTAAGACACCCCTCTGGCTGGCCTTACAGCCCTAAGGCAGGATGCTCCATACTACATGTGAGGGCATAGCTGCAGGAGCAATATGCCCGCACTGTGTCCTTGCCAAACCTCGGACAGGACATAGTGAGTGAACAGAGCAGCCATTTTAATACATGTGCTGGACACTGGTCAAACACGAGTTCCCCAGCTACATGATGGCCACTCTGAACCCTGGGTTGTTTGGTATCGAACAACTCAGAATGATAAATGCAAACTGGTACCACCTGGGGGGAGAGTCCTATCTCTCTGGTTAGTAAAACAAAGCCCTACCTGAGTGGAGGAGCTTACACCCCCCTCCCTCAGAAATGTGCCCACCGATGACCTCAACCAACTTTCAAAGCAGAACTTTGTAAACCAACTGTATGATTTTATATGCATTTTTAAAAGTGACTGCCTATTGATTCCTAAGGTGCGTAATTATGCACAGAAAGACTGCATTTATTAAAACATCAAGGCCCATATTTATACTTTTTGACGCAAAACTGCGCTAAAGCAGTTTTGCGTCAAAAAAATTAGCGCCGGCTAACGCCATTCTGAAGCACCATGCGGGCTCCGTATTTATTGAATGACGTTAGCCGGCGTTAGCCGCCGGAGCTGTCTGGTGTGCGTTAAAAAAAACGACGTACACCAGGCAGCGCCGGCGTAAGGGAAAATGGAGCTTGGGCGCCAAAAAATGGGGCAAGTCAGGCTGAGGCAGATTTTGCGCCGCAACCCGATTTGCGCCATTTCTTTTGGACTCCCAACCCCCATAGAAATGACTCCTGTCTTAGCAAAGACAGGAGTCATGCCCCCTTGCCCAATGGCCATGCCCAGGGGACTTCTGTCCCCTGGGCATGGTCATTGGGCATAGTGGCATGTAGGGGGGCACAAATCAGGCCCCCCTATGCCACCCAAAAAAAAAAAAAAAATTATACTTACCTGAACTTACCTTAGTGTCCCTGGGATGGCTCCCTCCAGCCTTGGGTGTCCTCCTGGGGTGGGCAAGGGTGACAGGGGGTGTCCCTGGGGGCATGGGAGGGCACCTCTGGGCTCCTTCCGGGCCCACAGGTCCCTTAACGCCTGCCTTTTGCAGGCGCTAAAAAACGGCACAAAAGCGGCCGTACGTCATTTTTTTGGACCCGCCCACTCCCGGGCGTGATTTTTGCCCGGGAGTGTAAATACGGCACACATGCCTCGGAGTCGATTTTTTAGACGGGAACGCCTACCTTGCATATAATTAACGCAAAGTAGGTGTCCACGCTAAAAAATGACGCAAACTCCATGGACTTTGGCGCTAGACGCGTCTAACGCCAAAGTATAAATATGGAGTTAGTTTAGCGTCGGAATTGCGTAAAAAAAAAAGACGCAATTCCGGCACAAACGGAGTTTAAATATGCCCCCAAACATCCATATCTTAAAAAGTACTTAACCAATTTTGATAATCTTGAAAATTATATAAAAATCTGAAGTATTTTTGTAAATTGGTCTCGATTTATTCCTTTGAGTGTGTGAGTCGCGTGATTGATATTGATAGCACAACAAATGCTTTGCACTTCTCCAAGATTAGCCTGACTGCTCGACTAAGCTACCTCAAAAATTTGAGCATTAGGTGACCTAGTTTTTACCTCTGGAAACCAACGAGTGGTTGCCTGGACCCCCTGCACAGTGTGCCTAGATTTGCACACTACATAGAGGACCAGCTTCCGACAGGAAGAGGTTGGGATGAAAATCTTCATCTGTTAATGACCTGTCATACTGAACTAGGGCAGAGAAATTGTCCAGGCCCACTGAGCAAAGTAGGAAGCCCAGACAACTGAAGGAAACACAGGAGGAAGCTCCTCTTTGAAGTTTTAGTGGGAAAAGCTCTGGCAGTGTTGTCAGCAAGGTACAGAAATGAGATCCCAAGAACAGATGTGACCAGGGACTTCTGGAGGATGCCATAGTGAACTGTCCCAGCTTCCTGTGCAGGAGAATTGGGACAGGGGTAGGGAGGTGGTGTGGTGTCCTACGATTGGCCAGAGGTCCTTGGCTTCTAGAACCTTCCACCCCTTTTAGAAACTTTTGCACAAAAGAGAGAAAGGGCTGTAGGTGCTTTTGTGCTTTTTGCTTCTGACTGATGGGACTGCGGCAGCCATTGACAACTGGAAGGACAAACCTCTTGATATGCAAAAGGACCAAGGACTCTGCACCCCTGTTGACTCCAGGACCAGGTCTCTCCAAAGACCAGTGAGGCTCACCTCCTTTCTTACCCTGAGGACCAGTTGGGGGAAATCTTTGGACTACTGTGCCCAGAGACAAAGATGAGAAGGAAAGCTGGAGCAGGGAGCCAGTAGCACCAGCACCCTGCAAGGTACAATGCTTTTTAAGCCAGGAGACCAGCTGGAGCTGTTCCTGGTGGCTAGAGTTCATCACCAGGAGTAAAACGAGATCAAGTCATCCAAATCAGTCCAATGTGGCCTGAGTTATGGCCTTTTAAAGGTTGGTAACATTTGACTCACAATTAGAAATGGAGCACATGGAGCTCTGCCCAATCCCCAAGGTTGGCCAGGGGCTGAGGTTCAGGGTAAGAAGTATGTTACTACTGAGGCCCTCTCCCCACATCTTTGGTTGATCCCAAGGGGCCCCATCTCCTAAGGCCAATGCAATAAAGCCAGGGGAGCTTCGTTTTGCTGCCCCAGCAAAGAGAAAAGGGACCTGGAACTAAGCTCCGGGTCCCCAATAACAGTGGCCTTGCTCTCATTCCCTGTTTCTGGTTGGAAGAGGGTGGCCACTGCAACAGCACAGAGTGGAAGAGGAGAAGGTAAGCTACCGGCTCCTGCACCAGCAAAGATGTATGTCCGGCTGGTGGCGAGCCAGAAGGGGCAGCCGGTGGTGGGCTCCCCAGCTGACCCCAAGTTACAAGCACATCATATTGCCTGAGTAGGCCTGGGTACACCCACAGAAATAAGCGAAAACAAAAGAAAAAGCTAACTGGCTCTCCCTGGCACAGCAGCAGAGCTACTAATAAAATATTTGCTGCTTCCCACAGGAGCTCTCCATAATACCTGAAGAAAGGCTCGTCTGCATATTTGTATTGCTTCTTTTTGTGGTCCCAGGAGGACAGGGCCACCACCATCTAACATACAACTGACCGAAGAGGGGGGCTGTAAGAGTTACAAAACACCCCTAGAAAGCATTTTTTAAAGTACTTAGGCCCTCATTATGAAATTGGCGGTAAATCCCGCTTACCACCGTGGTGACGACCGCCAACATACCGCTGCAGTGGCGAATATCCGTTCCCCATATTATGACACACACACACCAAACCAACGGAATACTGCCACATACACAAATCTGCCATCCCAAAGGTCAGTGCTAAAGTGTCGGTAGGAACACCCATACCGCTACGCCAACAGAACAATGCCCACCTCATTATGATCCACAAATCACCACGGCAGACATTCAATGGCGGTAAACCATTGGCGGTACAGACCGGCGAAGTCTCAATAGGCACCCAAATACAAAACAACACAACACTGGCCTAAACAAAAATCACAAACCTGACAATGATACATACACCACACCCACCCACCCATAGCAGTATAAAACACCCACCCACATTACACACCACCCTTTACGAATACCAATAAGCGCCACAAGACTAACACAAAGACCATTGAGGCAACTACACACACACCACAAACACACATCCATCCGTCACGCACCCCACATCCCACACCCTACCACATCACTTAACACCCTCTGCACAACACACACCACACAACAGCCATGTCCCCACTAAGGCACCCATGTTTCACAGATGAGGAGTTGCGGGTCATGGTGGAGGAAATTGTCAGGGTAGAGCCACAGCTGTTTGTGCACAGGTACAGCAAATATCCATTGCCAGGAAGTTGGAGCTATGGTGGGGAATTGTGGACAGGGTGAACGCCATGGACAGCATCCAGGAACAAGGAACGACATCAGGGAGAGGTGAAACGACCTACTGGGGAAGGTATGTTCAGTGGCAGCAAGGCACAAGCTTACCATCCAGAGGACTGGCGGTGGACGCCCACCTCCTTCCCCACAGCTCAGAGCATGGGAGGAACATGTCTTGGTAATACTGTATCCTGAGGGACTCACTGGAGTAGCCGGAGGACTGGACACTGGTGAGTCAACATTTACTACTTCTGACCCCCCATACCTGCATGCCATCTCACCCCCTCACCCTGACTCCAGTCACTCCCCTCCATCCCACACACTGCACCTACACCTCTGACTAACCCCAATGCCAAGCCATGCATGCTATGACAATGCATAGAGCGCCCTCCCAGCCCTGCAAGACACCCATCACCAAAGCATGCACAGCAGGGAGAACTAACAATCCCACAATACATCACCATACACAAAAAAAGGTGGCAGGGCAACAGCAACAATAGAGGGGAAGCTAGGCATATACAATATGTCACAGACATGAAGCGTAATACATTACTTACATCCCCACAGGTGCCCCAGCCAATCCCAGTGGCGAGGAGGTGCCACGGCTATCCAGTCCCCCAACAGAAGATGCCCCCAGTGATGACAGTAATTCTGGACTTCAGGATCTGGATGAACTACCTGGCCCATCAGGGACCACTGGTCAGTCAGCCAACTCACAATCCACCACAGAGCCTCCCCCACAGTATCCAACACCACAGCACCCACCCAATGTCCCCACACCTCTGTCCCCAGGACACGTCAATCAGCAGTGTGCCCACCTGTACAGGGACCCCAGTCAACACCTCACCCCCAAGACAATCAGGGACCTGGGGTCTGTGGCAGTGGGCACACCGTTCAGGGGACACAGACACAGGGGAACAGGGACACTGGGAGGACCACTGTGCACCAGAAGGAGGAGAAGGCCCAGGGAGCCGACTCTCCAGGAGGCACTCACTAATGTCCTGGGGGCTTACCAACAATCCCAGGTTCAAGATGGGCCAGATCCTTACCAAAATGCAGGAGAACAAGCGGCTGCAGGAGGTACACCATCAGGAGATCAGGGAGGATTTGCAGGCCCTCAACACCACCATGGTTTCCATAGCAGGGGTGCTGGCAGATATGGCCAACATCATGAGGGAATGGACAGCACACCAGCTGGCTCCTACCACTAGCCAGTCTACTGACCAGCCCACCACTTCCACTGCAGCTAGTGGGCAGGAGGCCCTGCCACAGGACCCACAGGCCACCAGCACCCCTGCCCCTGCGGAAGGTGAATCACCCTGCAAACATTCCCTATATCCCAGAAAGAAGCCAGAGACTCTTGCCAAGACCAAGACCACCACCAGGAAATGAGATCCTCCTGAATGTCCCCCTTGTGTCCCACCCTGTCACCTTGTCCACTTTGAACTGCCTTTGCTCCCCTTCCTATGGTCCCTTGGACACTGGACCTGTGCTACAAATAGATTGGAACAATACCCTGGACTTTCCTCAACCATCACCCTGTTTCATTGCAGTTTTCCGTCAATTATTTGCAATACAATAAACACCCTTGAACACAACCTGAGTTAAAGTGTTTTATGTGATGAAAATGTGCATATATGGAAACAGTCACATCAGGTGCAAATGATTTGAACACTGTGATAGCATACAAATAATGACCTGTAGATGTCTGTAGTCATCACATTAGTACAGAGATGGTATATCACCAACATCTGCAAAATGAGAAGCCCTAGGTGACAGTAAGTAGAGATGCAAAGGAAGTGAATGCAATCCTGCTACAGCCACACAGAAAACATCTACAATCAGAGGAATAGTCAGTTCCACTGTCTCACTTGTGTCATTGGAAGTATTCCTAATTGCGAGTCGCAAAATCAGGTCGCAAATTTTGCGAGTCAGTAATAGGTCACATCGCTATTTGGTACTCCGAAATGGGATTTGTACATCCCATTTCACATTTTGCGAGGTCGCAAATAGCGCTGCAACCCATTTGCGACTCCAAACGTTTGCTACATCTGGCCTTAGAGACTACAAAAGTGCTGTGTCAGGAGTACAGAGATGTGTGGATGTCAATCTTGCATCCTGCATACAATGGATAAATAACAGTTAACATGGATTGCCCTGTTGCAAACTCAAGGTTCATTGGCAAATATCAATATGAAAATTTATAGGGGGTCATTACGACCATGGCGGACAGCGGTATTTTGGGGAATGGTACTGCCAACAGGCTGGTGGTACCTTTCCCCAAAATATGACATTGGTGGTTTGGCTCAAGCCAAACCGCCAATGTACCACTCTATCTGACAGGGTGGTAACAGCCACCGGGCTGGAAACTAAGGTCTCCAGCCCAGAGGCCATCACATTCCCACCCTCGGGATTATCACCCCGCCTACCTCCATGGTTTTTGTGGCAATCTTACCGCCATGAAAACCATGGCGGTAGGCACTATCAGTGCCAGGGAATTTCTTCCCTGGCACTGATAGAGGTCTCCCCCACCCCCTCCTCAGAATCCTCCCCCACCCTCTCCCGACTCCCCTGACATCCTGACATCCACACGAGCACACATACTCACTATTACAAACACGCATACCTACACCCACCCACGCATGCACATATACATACCCACACACCGCAACATACACTAACATACATTGTGGCACACACACATTCACAACATACAACATACATGCACACTCACATTCAGTCATACACACACGCATTCCACGCGACTCACACCCGCATGCACACCTACATAAACAGACACAATGCCCCACACACACACAACACCCCCCACCCACCTCTCCTGACGGAGAACCCGACTTACCTGCTTGTAGGATGTCCTCTGGCAGGAGACGGGACGTGGCGCTGCTGCCAGCAGCAGTGTCCGCCAGCAAAACACTGCCAAGCTGTATCATGGAACATGATAGGTGGTGTTTTGCGCTCATGGAATTCTGCCAGCCTTCTGGCTGTATTTTGTCGACAGTCATAATGCGGTTGCCAGCTGGTAGCCACGGCGAAGGTATGTTGGCGGCCATCGCCATGGCGGTAGTCGGCATTTGCCGCCAATGTCATAATGAGGGCCATAGTGACATTCATGAAGGACAGGGCAGTGAGGATGAGGAAGATGAGTGCCAAATGCCAATTGTCCAAACACTGCCAGCAATGAGGCAATTGAGGCCTACATGAAGTCACGCTGTCTACAAGTCCACCTGTGTGTTTGCCCAGCACAAATGTCATGACCACACAAACTTGCCAAATCAAATCAAAGAAATGCTTGAGAAAAGCAAAGAGATATCCTCAGTGGAGACAGCAAAGCCCAAACTGGAAGAAGGTTTGCAGAATAGTCTTACGCTTATTTCAAAGGAAGAATCAAGAGGAGAAGATTCAAGATGGCCGTCGTGAGTCCCGAAGGTTAGTTACAGTTCTAGTCTTGCAATCAGTTGTTTGATAGGTTACGAGCTCACCAGCTGGAAGCTTCTCACTTCAACTGAGGTCTGACAGGAATCAGCTGTGTGGAGAGAGAGCGCGCTTCAGAGCAGAAACTTCTGTGAGGTAAAATTACACTTGAAGACTATTTTACAGAAAATATCATAAATATTGTCAAGGTTTATTCTAGGAGTTTGATAGTAGACCGTTCAAGTGGAGGTTTGACAAGGCTACAGAGTTTAATGTATGAATAAATCTTATGTTTACAAGGTTCCTGTTTAAGATATCAAAGTCAAAAGAAAAACGAACTTTAACAAGCAAGTATTTACAAATACCAAGGTTATAAACGAAGGCCAAGTTTAAAGGAGAAATGAATGTTAACAAGTAAGCATTTACAAATGCAACGGTAATAAACCAAAGTAGAGTTTAAATGAGAAATGAACTTTAATAAACAAGCATTCACAAATACAAGTTATCAACAGATGTTGAAGTAAGAAAGGAGAAACTAACTTTAATAAACAAGCTTTTACAAATACAAATTATCAACAGATGTCGAAGTAAGAAAGAAGAAACAAACTTTAATAAACAAGCATTAACAAATACAAGTTATCAACAAATGTCGAAGTAATAAAGAAGAAACGAACTTTAATAAACAAGCATTTACAAATACAAGTATTGACAGAAGTCAAAATAAGACAGGAGAAACAAACTTTCACAAGCAATAATTACCAATGCAATAAACGTAATTGAACTCTCTAATGCAAAGTAGAAACCAACTAACATCAGCTCATTTGGAGAACGCATTATCACCAACTACATATATATATATATATATAGAAACATAAACCCAATCTATAACAAAGGTTGAGAAGTTCTTCCAGAATCAGTAATAAGCACTTTTAAGAAGAGCTTATCATTCATAGAGTGAAGCAAGGCTACAGAGAACTCAGGGTGAGTGAAGAAATAATAGAATTAAAGAGAATTAAGTGTTAAGAGTAGAAGGTGTAAAACTGATGTTGTATGTCCCTAGTAATTGCGACTGTGACTCTTGCAGGTGCTGCATCCAATCTTAGACGTAACGAGGCAGACTGAGTACTGACGTTCATCATCTCTGTGGCAGTCTCTCTACAATCCCATTCCCCTTTCCCCCTCCGGGGTACTCAGCACGAAGGATTAAAATTCGTTATGAGTAGCTCGGGTCGGGTCTGAGGAGTTATCTTCTGCTTCTGAGGAAATCGAATTGAAGTATCCTGACAACAAACAAGTATGAGGGATGCATGTGTAAGCTGACAATATATGTACCTTGGGTCTACAGACACATCCCTGTCCCACTATCTACCAACGGAGTGCCAAAATAATAATGGCTCATCTATAATTCCTAATCAAATACTCTTGTATTTCCCAGTAGGTACGAGTTTAAGGCTGACAGAAATCTCCTGTAAGTCCTGTTAGAAATGGGGTCCTTGGTTGGCAGTCAGGATACCCCCTGTCCAAGCAAGGACCCTCACTCTAATCAGGGCAAAGGAGAAACACACCTAGTTAACCCCCCCTCATCTCCTTGGTAGCTTGGCATGAGCAAAAAGGCTTATCCCAAAAGCAATGTGTGAAGTATTTGTACCAACACACACAGTAATGCAGTGAAAACACTACAAAGTCGACACCACGCCAGTTTAGAAAAATAGGCAATTTTTATCTAAATCAAACAAGACCAAATACGATAAACATCCATAATACACCATTAAAAATAGGATCTTAGCACTTAAGAACACAAAAATAGTGCCTAGTTGCACAAATACTGCAATTTGATGTTCAGCGGAGTCGTGACGGAGTCGTTTCCCACAATGCAAAGCCACTGGTGCTGCTTACTGAGTTTTCCAGACCCCCAGGTACAATACCTTTGTAAAACAAGCACAAAACAGGCCGGGTCCGGGAGCGAGGTGTTGCTGGAAGCAATGCGGTGTTGGTTCCGGTGCTGTGGAGCAGAGGAGCAAAGGCGTTATGAAGAGGCGTCGGGTCCTTACTGCAGAGCAATGGAGGTGAGGCAGCATCGGTTGCGTAGTGTTGTTCCCTTGGTACCTCCAGTAGAGATGAAGTCTGGGGAAGTCACTATGCTGCGGGGCAACTTTATGGGGTCGCACGTACGTCACGGGGTCACAGGTGCCATGGCGGAGTAGGGTGTCACGAAAGTCAGTGCTGCGACACTCCGATCTCATCGAAGCCATGCGGAATCAGCGGCTGTGGCGATGCAAAGCCTGCGGAGTCGTAGGGGTCATCGCCCTTCTGCAAGGTCCATGGCTTCAGGTGCAGGCAGCGTCACTGGGTATGTGCAGCAACGTCCTTAGAGAAGTCGCACGGCGTCTTCTGGCGTCGTTCCACAGGATTTCACCAGAAATTAACTTCCAGGATCCAGCCCAGGAATTGGAATGGAACCCTCTGGCAAGCTAGACTCCACAGCATGCAGACTCAAAACTAGATGGTGAAGACGTTGCTGTCCCTGAGGCTTCAAAACAGGAGGCAAGCTCTACTCCTAGCCCTTGGAGATTCTTCTTCAAGCAGGAATGCACAACAAAGTCCAGTCTTTGTCCTCTTTCACAGGCAGAAGCACAGCCACAGGTAGAAGCAGCAACTGCAGGATAGACCAACAAAGCACACTCACAGGCAGGGACAACACTTCTTCTCAGCTCTTCAGCTCTTCTCCTTGGCAGAGGTTCCTCTTGATTCCAGAAGTGGTCTCAAGTTTGGGGTTTTGGGTCTAATACTTATACCCCTTTCTGCCTTTGAAGTAGGCAAACTTCAAAGAAAAGTCTCTGTTCTTCACAAGAGCCTGCCTTGCCCAGGCCTGGCCCCAGACACACACCAAACCCTTGTAAGTCCCAAGTAGATTTTAGGGAAAGGCTGACAAAAATCCCCTGTAAGTCCCTAGTAGATAATAGGGAAAGGCTGGTAGTAGATGGTAAGTCCCTAGTAGATAATAGGGCAAGGCTCATATCAACATCCTGAAAGACCCTAGAAGATAATAGGGCAAGGGAGTGTAGATGTACATTTGGAAACATGCATATGAGTGTGTACTGATGTGTAGTGTGCCATCCCTGTCTGATTGGAACTTTGCCATGCACAGTGTGTGCTAGAAGGGAGTTATGTGATACCTAAGTGGTGAGGAATTGCACTGTCAAAGTGTATGTGGAAGAAACATTTTCACAAAATGTAACCTTAATGTCCCCGCTAGGGCCCCATTCTCTGTGTGGCCTACGATTGTGAGCATGGACAAATTCTAAGAAGCATCAGAGCTCCTGGGTTTTGGGGAAACCACCTCTTTACACTTACAAACAGTAGCAATGTATCTACAGAAGGTAACAAGTTAGTCTCTAAAATGAGCAAAAATATTGTTCTGTAGGAGCGCTATGACCAAAGAATGGATCATGAAGATTGTTGAATTGATATCCCAGATATACCGCTGTAGTAGGCAGAAGAAAACACACATGAAGAATGCAAACCAACAACATGCACGGCATGACAAACACATCCATGGCACGTCTGTCCTAAACATCACAACAGTTGCCTACATAGGGACTGTAAGTTGCCCATCTTTGATAACAGGCTGAGGTCTGCTGCATTGGACACATACTAAACTGACACAGAAATGCACTGTCATGGGGTGGGTCAGGTGTCCACAATCTAGGGAAAAACGAATGCATTCCAGGAAAATCACTAGGCTATCATGTGAGTCAACATGTCTAACACATATGTTATCTATCCTAAGCTGTGTGGCTACACAAATAGTATTAATGTCCTATCTGTCTATTCAGATCCCAAAAATGCATGTTACCTCCACATCTGTACACTTACAGAAAACATGTTGTACACATGGGGAGACAGGAAATTGTGAAACGGTGAAGCTCCTGACAAGCAAGTGCTCTACAATTACTTCACCACACTTGCTATCATCATGTAATTTAAACACCACCATCTCTTGCATGACAGCCTGCTGTCTGTACATAGAGACAAAGCAAAAATTGTCCGACATGTGCGCAGTCCTACATGGGACACATTTCACGACTAGTCCATGACAACCCTGGGTGTGAAATGATCAATGGTCTAAGGTGACTATACATAAGGGCATATTCACAAGTAACTGATGCATTGGCTATGATGAGCAACTTTTATAGGATTGCCATGTGACCCCCTAACGACACCATGGTAGCACTGTGTACTCCATGGCACTATTTAGCACAGCTGAACCAAAAACAATGGATGAAGTTGTGGTGCTTTGCTGGACTGACACCAAAAATGCTGCACTAGCCTATGAAAGCTGATGAAAACACATAGTACATAGCAAATGCGTCACTCTAAGGCCTGCCATGGCCATTTGTTGCAAAATGACTCATCACTGGTGCTAAGACATCTAGTTACTTTCACAGTGCAATAGCTAGTTTGGCCTCCCTGCAGGGGTATTCCCATCTATACCATGAACTGCTATGATGTATCGCAATGGGTTTACAAAGTGGCACAATACTAGCATTGTGGCACTTGAAATGTATGGCACATGGAGAGGCCCCATTTAATGGCACCATAGTGCAACTTTGTATGACACTACGGAGGCACCAAATGTGCGCAAGGGCATTTTAAATGTGTCCTACTGGTGGCATACAAGGCCTCCCTATGAAGCTCACATTGACATGACTCATGGGAAATGTGGCCTATTCAGTGTCTGGTCCTTGTAAAGCATGTACCATTACACACGTACACTGACAAACACATGGAAATTGAGCAGGATGTTGACCTGACATATCTAAAAGTAACCCATAACTACATATGGCAGTTCAAATGTAAATATACATTTTGCCTAGGGCACTATACATTTTTGTATATTTTACATGGTTTGCATCAAACAATTTGATGCATTGCCACCATGCATATTTTTTATGGCATTGGTTCTACCAAAAATGACATACCGTGCAATGCATTGAAATTTTCTAATGTTGAATTGCCATGCAACATAAAAAATCATACACAGGTGCATAGCTTAAAAAACATCACGTATCCTCAAAATGTGACACATCATCAAAGGAGGTGAGGGCTGTACCATGCACACCAGGAACTGCATAATTACTTTCACTTTCTTTTTCAGTCACAGTCTTTTTGTCTGTCTTGGTGAGAGGAGGTGTTTTGGAGATCTGTGTGAGAGAGAGGTGTTTTAAGTGCAATTTTGTGCTGTCTGCTGTCCTATATTTTGTCCCTGACTCTGATTGTTCTCTCCATTTGTCTTTTATATTGTGTTGACATATTTGTGGGTGTCTGTCTCTGGGGTAGCATAGTTAGGTTTCTTGGGGGTTGTTTAGGTTCTTTTTCTGAGGGTTCAGGGTATGAAGGGTGTGTCTGGAAGGGAAATGGCACGTCACCTCAGTGCTGAGCAGTTAGGGGATTTCATTTGGCTGGTGCTCCATTACATGCCCAACATGGTGCCCATGGGTGAATGAGTGATCCAGGGCTTCAGGAACGACACAAGGAAGCTGCTGTGGGGTAAGGTCCTCCCCCAGATGGACCGGGATCTTCGAGGTGGAGTGGACTGACTGACAATTGAAGCATCGCTGGGCGGACAGTCAGCATGGAGCAGGACCTTTTGAACCATTTTGGGATTAAGGTCAGAGCAAACTTTGTGATTGACTATTGCTGTACAATTGCATGTACATGTCTGTTGGCCATAGGGACTCCTTTAGCAAGTTAAGGCAAAGGGCAGAGTTGTAAGTATAGTGTTGATGCAAAAGGGAGCAACCATGACAATGACAATACTGCACCATTAGGGAGACAAAATGCTTGGTCCTGTCCTTGTCCACTGGGTTTTGCCAGGAACATGCTTCCATGTCTATTAAGTGCCTAGCTACTGTTATATAGTCACGTATAATTGAGGTCACAAATCACACAGGAGTAAAGACAGTCATGACTGAGTGTGTCCTGTGAGTCATGTATGTGCAGGGTGACATTACAATTACTAATGTTTAAAAATGTTTGCAGTGGGGGGCATGGCCTGAGGCCGATGGACCAGCACGTGTAAAGCGGAGCTCCCGGCAGCCTCCAACCATCGAACATCAATCCTGTCTCCCCGGCTTTCCTCAGAAAAGACCCGTGGTGAGTGGCAGAACCCCCGTGGCACCTGCTGGACGTCCGACATGGAGTTCGGACTGATCGGGAAGGGTAAACGGCCCGGGCCGCAGGACGCGACCATCCGACAAGATGTCGGCTCCCGGAGTGTGCAGTGAGTGAACCCTGGATCTGGACAGGAAGAGAGGGGCTGGCTCAGCTGTCATGAGGAGAACCACTGCTGATGGCTGGGGACAGCTGCCCGGACCCTGCACCCGAACTGCCGGGGCCTGGACGGGCCATCGGGTTCGGTGAGGCAAGTGCGTGCTCTGTGTGGAAGTGGGGCCTCGGCTCCGTGGTGCTGCCCTGGGCCTGTGCCGGGACTGCGGAGCTTGGAGGGCTCCCCCGACCCCTTAAATGTGAGGGGGTAGATGAAAAGGGGACTCACCGGTCCCACGCTGGAGGAACGGTGGGGGTCTTTAACCCCGGGGCCCGTGCCCGGAATCGGGCGCAATATAAGATGGAGAGCCGAGAAGTGGTGCCCCCCTTCTTTCTGGAGTTCGGGGCGGACGGTGTTACGACGGTGAGGCTGCTGAGGGCCCGGGGGGGTGGAGCCCTGCCGGACCCCCTTGAAGAAGAGCCCAGACCTGAGGCCCTGAACCTGGACCTGGGGATACGCGGCTGGGCCCATGAGGGTGGCCCCACCACACTCAAATTGGTATTGGACTCTGGGGTGCCCCTGATCATCCCCTACATGGACATCTGATGCACATGGGGTCTCTGCGATAATAAGCTGATCAGACTAATCGGGAAAAGACTGGAGGAAAGACCCTACCCAAAGCAATTGAGGGGACACGTGTCGGTCGAACAGAAGGGGCAGAGGAAGAAGGGGCCTCGGCCCTGGGAAAGAGAAAAGGCAGCCAAAAATGGGCAAACCCAAGCAAAGAGATGGTCCTGGGGAAGAAAGTGGTTCCCAGAGAGAGGGAGGAACCAGTGAACCTGAGAAGGGTACCACGTTGGATACCTTGCTGCAGGCAATTCAAGCATCCAGAGAAGCACTTGAACTTAAAATAGACGCGCTGTCTGTGGATCTGCCGCTCCTTAGGGATGACCAAAGAGGCCTAACGGACAGAGTGATCACCAATGAAATGTCACTGGAGCGACTCACCCCGGAAAGCTTGAAGATTACAAAAACTGTAACTGAACTGATGTTACAGATCAAAACACTAGAAGCCTGCGCGGAAGACGCCAAAAACAGGGCACGGAGAAGCAATTTATGCCTGGTTGGTTTCCCCGAGACGGTAGAGCAGGAGGCGCCAGATATGGAATCGTATTTAGAACAATGGATACGCTCAGAGGTGGCCCCTGAAGGCCTGTTGCCATACTTTGTGATAGAACAAGCCCACAGGGTACTGGCTAGGGCCCCCCCTCTGGGGGCCAGAACGCGTCCGATTATTGCGAAGCTGTTACACTTTAAAGACAGGGACTTCATAATATCACAGGCAAGGAAAAAAGGGGAGATCATGATAGGCAACCAGCAGATAATGATATTCCCGGACTTCACGAGAGACACTCAAAAACAAAGAGCCACCTTCATGGAGGTCAAACAATGGCTCAGAGACAGAGACATTCGATACGCCATGCTGTTCCCGGCTAAAATAGAAATTATCACAAATAATGACACCCTCTTCTTCACATCACCGCAGCAAGCGCAAGAATGGCTAGACACGTTGAAGACGGCCAGGAGAGAAAGCCAGGAAGGAGCTGCAAAACTGCAAAGGGAATCTCAGAGGAAGAAGGGGAAATGCCTCACGGGAGCCGCTCCACCGCGCAGTCAGGCATTGCAGGAAAGGAAAGAGGCGGTGAAAGCTGTAGCAGCCCTGGGAAAGGAGGGCTCCGTATCCCCACGCCCATCTGAGACTCAATCAGACCAGGAATCACTTTCCGGTGGTGCCTCCTGTTCATCAATAGACACGACTGAAAACATGCCAAGGATCACCCAAGGGACATCTGATAAGATCATCTGAAGGACAGTAGATTCTGCTATACGCCCGGGGGAAAACACAAGCGAGGAAGCGTGACTCCGATCCAAGACATTGTTGGAGGTCTATCTTGCTATGAGAGTGCAAAACTCGCCGGACCCCCGGAACACCCGTACATAATGAAACCAAACAACAGACTGTATGGCTTTGAAGCTTTGCCGCTATCCAACAACCGCAAATAACACTGGGGAGTCGGGGAGAAAGGCATGAAACCGGGTGAACTAGGCATGGGAGGAGGCCTATGGGTTAAGCACACGGATCTTGCCTCAGCCCCCACACATAATGTTCATTAAGTTGGGGAAGGTTTGGACGGGGAAAGTTACAAAACCGGTCCTGGGGAGAGGGAGTTTGGATAAAAAGAGATTCCTTCTGTTAGTAGTTCCTAAGTTTAAAGTAGGGGACCCTGCCCCAAGGCACATGACTCCCTGGCTAGGCCCCTGGCCATTGTCACACACGAAATAGACACCTATGGGAGACAGCGCCCACGCACCACACACCCACATAGATCATGGATAGAACATCAGATTACAAGCTCCTCACCTGGAACGTCAGGGGACTGAACAGCATAAACAAGCGTTATAAAGTGTACAACCAGCTCAAAAGGCGAGGGATACACATAATCCTACAAGAAACGCATCTCCTAGGTAAGGAGGTCACAGCGATATTGAAAAGATGAAGAGGACAGGTATACGCCACGGAATACGCCGCATATGCACAGGGGGTTCTAATGTGGGTTCGACCGGGGGTCCCATTCCAAAAAACTGAAGTATTTATAGATAAGGAGGGACGATATGTCATAGTAACAGGTCACCTGGGGGGCCAAGAAGTTACCCTGAGAGGTATTTATGCCCCTAACCAAGACCAAAACACCTTCCTATACGCAATCTCACATAAGTGGGGACCGCATCTAACCCAGGCTACAATCGTGGGAGACGACTTTAACTGTATTGCAAATACCGAGCTGGATAGATCCCACCCGCCTCTAGCGCCCTCACCTATACTCAGGACAGCCAAAAGCTTTGCCGATTGGCAAAGGGATTGGGGCCTGCTGGACTCCTGGAGGCACCTCCATCCACATGAAAGGGACTACTCTTTCTATTCACCCATTCATGACCTACACGTCCATCTGGACGTTCTTCTGACACCCCCTTATGTGCACTGCACAGTACGCAGTGCAGAATATCTCTGCCGCACAGCATCTGACCACAATCTTCTACTGCTCATACTAGACTGGAAGAGGGAACGCCCCCAAATACCAGACTGGCGGCTCAATGCTGCAACATTGGATGACAGTGCCTTCCAGCAAAACATCAGGGATACAATTAAAGAATACTTTGTGCATAACTAGGGCTCCGCATCCTCTCGAGCTCAAGAGGCATTTAAGGTGACATGAAGGGGTCAATGTATGTCGGGAATATTGAGGGTCAGGAAATTCTTAGAGGGAGAAATTGACAAACATGAGATAGAACTGAGAACCCTGGAACGTAACAGACCAGACCACCCAGAGTTAGCCCCAAATATATCAGAGACTAAGAGTAAAATAGCAGCAACCCCGGAAAAGCTTCATTGCTATGATTATAAGAAATACATCACCAGACAACATGCAGACCAGGAGCATTGCTGGCTTGGCTCGGGACCCCCCTGAGACAGCAATCAATGGAGATGGAGATAGTGGACTCGTTGGGAAGGAGAATTTACGGACAGGGCGAGATCAACACTAGCTTCACCAAGTACTATTCAAATCTTTACGCCCCTCCAGTGACCTCCCTGGGGCCCGAACAGCTGCGATGCCTGGAAAACATTTGGCTTCCAACCCTGGGTAGGGACGATCAATGGACATTGGGGGGGTTGATGACCCCTCAGGAGGTGACAGTGGCAGTGGAGGCTATGGCCAGGGGGAAGGTGCCCGGGGCAGATGGACTGCCAGCGGAATTTTATAAAGTATGCATAGACCTCCTGGCACTGTGGCTGAGCAATCTCTATAAAGAGGCGTTCGAGACCGGAAGTCTAACCCCATCCACAATTGAAGCCATTGTGGTCCCATTACCGAAGCAGGGTTGCCCGTTAACGGATGTACGCACATACCGCCCTCTATCCATGCTCAACATGGATTACAAAATACTAAGGGCCAGATGTAGTAAAGAAGCATTTTGCGAGTTGCAAATAGCGAGTCTTAGCGACTCGCTATTTGCAACTCGCAAAATGTCATGCAGAACGGTGTCTCAGACACCGTCTGCGAGTCGGTATGGGGTCGCAATGACCCACCTCATTAATATTAATGAGGTGGGTCGCAAATTGTGGCCCCATACCGACTATGGGCACTCGCAAACATGGAGGCCTGCTGTAGTCAGCAGACCTCCGTGTTCGTGACTGCTTTAAATAAAGCAGTTTTTTTTTTTTAAGTGTAGCCCGTTTTCCTTAAAGGAAAACGAGCTGCACTTAAAAAAAAACCCGAAACCTTTAGTTTCGGTATTTTTTCAGGGCAGGGAGTGGTCCCTTGGACCACTCCCTGCCCTGAAAATTTTTTGGGGGGTCCAGTCACAAACTGGAAGGGGTCCCATGGGGACCCCTTCCAATTTGCGAGTGGGTTACCATCCACTTGAAGTGGATGGTAACTGCAACACCATTTGCGACCGCATATGCGGTCGCAAATGGTATTGCATACCACTAGGAATCGCAAATAGGAAGGGAACACCCCTTCCTATTTGCGATTCTGAAATGCATTTTGCGAGTCGGTCCGACTCGCAGAATGCATTTCTGCATAGGAAAATGCGATTTGCAACTCGCAAACGGCAGTTGCTGCCGTTTGCGAGTTGCAAATCCTTTCCTACATCTGGCCCTAAGTCGTATCCTTGCCACAAGATTATTACCCCATATGGAACAATTGATTCACACTGACCAAACAGGCTTCATTCCAAATCGTAGCACTGCTATTAACATTAGGAGACTGATTAAAATAATGCAATCGGGGTCCACAAATCTTAACACACCAGCAATAATAGTGGTAGATATTGAAAAAGCATTCAATAGCCTCAGGTGGAACTACTTAGAAATAGTAATGCAACAGATGGGTCTTGGCCCGGGGTTCCTCAGATGGATGAAGCTATTATATTCAAGCCCCACAGCACGGGTTCGCATGGGCAGAACAATTTCAAGCTCGTACAAATTTGGAAGGGGCACAAGACAGGGATGCTCGCTATCGCCATTGCTCTTAGCCATTGCAATGGAGCCACTGGCACAGATGGTCAGAACCGGAAGGCACTACGAGGGCCTAGCGATAGGGGATCAGACACATCAAATCGCACTCTACGCTGACGACATGCTAATATTCCTAAGGGATCCGAATGTGGAGCTGCCAGGAGCGATGGCTTCACTGGAGCAGTTTGGCGACATGTCAGGGCTCCACATAAACTGGTAGAAATCCCTCCTTTACCCAGTAAAAAAAGGGGCACCCCAAATCATAAATGGCCGCAGTCTGGGATGGTCCCAGACAACCTTCCACTACTTGGGTGTCAATATATCATGACTTGGGGGACTTACTGGAGGGCAACGTGAATAAAGCGATTCGAAAGCTGAGAACAGATGCCCAATTCTGGAGGACTCTGCCCTTATCAGTGACAGGCCGTCACTGGTGAAGATGGTGGCCCTGCTGTATGGCTTCTTGACCTTGCCAGTAATAATCCCCCGCCCAATCTTTAGAGAGATTGACTCTATCCTCACTAGCCTTATATGGGGTGCAGGGCATCGCAGATTAGCATTGCACAAACTTCAAAGACCTACAACAGAGGGGGGCTGGCAGCTCCAGACATGGAGCTCTATTATTTAGCAGGTCAGCTTCAATGGTTGGCCAGGGAATGGCATGCAGCCTTCCCAGGTGCGCAGAGGGGTACGTGTGGGACAGTTCCCCGCTACAGTTCTTGCGGGGATGCTCCTCCCCCCCAGCAGGAAGCAAGGGACGGGCTCGGTGGAGACTCAAGTCCTGAGCCACTGTTGGAAACGTGGCCTGCAGGGCACACGAACTAATCTCCCATACTCACTGAACCTTCCTTTGACCAGCCTGACCATGCTCCCTGGGGGTAGCACCATTGTGGGAATCACAAAACTAGGGACGTACGGCGTCACTTTGATAGGGGACCTTTTCAGAGATGGGGAGCTGATGCCGTATGAAAACCTAATGAATCATTGTGGTGCCCCGGCAGGGCTGTTCCTCACGCACAGAGCACTTACAGCACTAATACAACGACACTGGAAACAGGGTTCCAAGGAAGCCCCCACACATGCTGGATGCCACACCATCTGCATAATCGGGGGAAATAAGAAAGTGACATCCTCAATCTACAAAGCTTTACAAAGAGGTAGAGTACACCCCCTAGATAAACTGAGGACCATCTGGCAGGCTGACACTGAGGAACATATAGATGATTCACAATGGGGAAAAATCACTTCACACTTTTATAAAGTTTCCAGAAATGCCCGTTTCAAGTTGATTAATTTGTATATATATCACAGAGCATACCTCAGCCCTGTAAAAGTAGCATCAATGTATAATAACACAAACTGGGCATGCTCTCGGTGTGCGGCACAGGAAGCTCACCTAATACATATGCTCTGGAAGTGTGGGGTAGCAAAACAATATTGGGAAGAGATCTTAAACAACATCACAACGATTATGAACAGGAGGCTCCAGTCCACCCCGACAGTGACATTACTAGTGGGATTTCCTAGACCCCACCCGAAGAGAATAACAGCTAAATATATAGATTTAGCATTGATCCTGGCAAAACGGGAGATTACAATGCATTGGAAGGACCCTAGAGGCCCACAGGTACCAAGGTGGAGGGACACACTAATCAATATGGCTGAGGCACAGGGAAGGGTCTTGCACCTGGAAGAGGCAAAAGGGACAGGGAATGTAGTTGGAGCCCGGCAGTGGGACCACCTGCTTGATCGTTTGAAGAACCCACAAACTGAATCCGGGTAACAGATCGCATCTTCAGAGGAGTCAGACGCAGCAGAGGAGCGACGTCACTGAAATATACAGAGATACAAACTGTCCCATGCAAACAGTGGGTATGACCCAGAAGGACAATGGCCAGTGGGGATGACATAAAGGGAACAGAGCGGACACAGGGGCACAGGGCAAGGGGAGGGTAAAGTGGGATCAGTTGTTCAATGCTTGTTTGTTGATAAAATACCAATAAATATATTTAAAAAAAAAAAAAAAAAGGTTTGCAGTATGAAGTCATCTGCACTTACTTAACAATGTAGCCGTGCCATCTATGTTAGGTTTCTGGTAATATGTGTACATGTCAGCCTGGCCTACCAATGTATGTCAACGAGACATGTAAGATGCCATTTTTGAACATATATCAATATAACTATACTAGTGTCATTGGCAAATGATGTCTGGTGTGCAATACTTTTCCAAAGTCTTCACAGTGCAATATGCACAGTGCCATGTCTCATGTTCCGTCATGCAGGTGGACCCCAACCACAAAGTTGGAAAGCTTCAAAGACCCCAGGGCAACCAGTGAGTAACAATCAGTATGTGTAATGTGATTTGCAAGTGTTGTGTGTGCAGTTATATGTTGTATGTATTGCCATGTACCAGTTGCATTTATGCTACCACAACCTAGGCTTAACAAGGACACTACTGTATGGTTGCAAATGAGTCTAGGCTGTGCATCCATTGAAATGATTGGATTGGTGGCAACATGTGCAGCAAAAGCAATGGAAATCTTGGACATGGTGCAAGTCCCATATCAGTGATGACAGTATGGTCATGTGACGGGGGTCCAACACATGTGTGCATTGTTCTTAGATGTTTTTGACTATAAATGTCACGGATCTGTGTGTCACACATAACACTGAGTAACTCAGCTTATGGTATGATGCATTACCATGTGAATAGTCAAGTAATAATAGCAGGTCACTGGGCAACATTCCACACTTGGGGGCTCATTTACAAGTCACTGGCACAGCCGGTACATCACTTTTATATGGGTAGAAAAGTGACGCAACTGCGGCGCAAGGGGCTTGTACATAGGCCTCTTGACATAGTCAAATTTCAACCACCATTTTGGTGTGATGCCCATTTACCGGAGTCATCATTTGCCACATTTTCAACCTATGACATCCTCACATGTCTTGCCATGTATGTTGATTACAACATTACACATAACATACCATATACCACAGCATCATTTACTTGTGGTAATCCTGATATTGTCCAGGATCTGATGTAAAAACAAATGACACACAGTGTACAGCATTAGGCTGTGCTCTACCAAGATCCCTGTGGTGTTGGACATGCATACACCCACATATGAAGTGGTGGTGCTGAGTGCTACTATGCAACATGCTGAGCATAGTTTGAGATACATTTACAACCAATGGCCAGCATAGTGTGAGTAAACAAGTCACTCAGAGACTATGGTGGTCATTACAGCATTGGCGGTAAAAGCCGCTTACCGTCGTGCAGAAGACCGCCAACACACCGCCGCGGAAATCTGCCACAGCTATTATGACCCACCGCTGGGAATCCGCCAAAATTCAGACACCCACACAAGTCCGCCACACCAAAGGTCAGTGATTAACTGGCGAAAACAAATCCTCCACCGTCACGCCAACAGAAATACGCCCACACTATCACGAACCACGAATCCATACAGCGGTCTTTCAACCGCGGTATTCCATTGGCGGTACACACCGCCGCCCTCAAAATACACAGACATCTACAAAACACAGCCACATTGGACAAATCGAAATACACACACCTGATACACATACACACACCACTCCCACACACCCATTACAATATAAAACACACACCCACATCACCCACAAACCCCTACGACCAGAATTACCGAGAGAAGGCCAGAGAGAGACACCACAAACAACTACCAAGCATCCACAGGCACACAATACCATCACCCACAGAACTTCCACGCACCTCACACCACCAAATATCACCACACTTATCACTACACACACCACCCCACACATAACCCACACCACCCCATGGCACGGCAAAGTCACCCCAGGTTCTCTCAGGAGGAGCTCAGGGTCATGGTGGAGGAAATCGTCCAGGTAGAGCCACAGCTATTCGGCTCACAGGTGCGTCACACCTCCATAGCAAGGAAGATGGAGCTATGGCGCAGAATAGTGGACAGGGTCAATGCAGTGGGACAGCACCCAAGAAATAGGGATGACATCAGGAAGAGGTGGAATGACCTACGGGGGAAGGTGCGTTCCGTGCTCTCAAGACACCACCTTGCGGTTCAGCGGACTGGCGGCGGACCCCCACCTCCTCCCCCACAACTAACAACATGGGAGGAGTCAAATCTTAACTATTACATCCCCCACCCTACTTGCATGCTATCACATACCCCCACCCTCACCCTCACCCCATCACTCCAACTCCTCACAAATATCCCAACATCACAAACCACACATCCTAACACCAAGCGCTGCATGCAACAACAAAGCATGGACACCCCTCACCAAAGCATGGCCACTGTACATACCCATACCCCCCCAAACCACCATCACACAAGGTCCCACACAGGAATGCAAGCACTGGGGTACACGGTCACCCACCTATTGCACACCATAGCACACACAGATGTAATAAACATCCTTTTATACCCCTGCAGGACCCCTACCCAACGTCACCGGACAGGAGGGTACACACATGTCCACACCACCAACAGAAGAGGCCCACAGTGATGACAGCAGCTCTGTTCAACTGGATCTAGATGACCAGCCCGGCCCATTGGGGACCTCGGAACAGTCGGTTCCCCTCACATAGTCACAGGCCACCACAGAGCTTCCCCCCTCTGGAAACACCAGCACAGCACCCACCTAGCTGGCCCATACCTCTGTCCCCAGGACACGTCAAGCAGCAGTGTGTCCACCACTACAGGGAACCCAGGCTAACCCACCACTCCAACAACAATAGGGACCTAGGGACAGTGGTAGTGGGCACACGGTTCAGGGGACAGAGGCCCAGGGAAACAGGGGAGCTGGGAGGGCTGCTGTGCGACAGGGGGAGGACAGGCCAAGGGAATCCACTCTCCACGAGGCCCTCTCCAACATCATGGGAGCCTACCACCACTCCCAGGAGACGATGGCAACGGTGCTGGCCAAGTTTCAGGAGACCCAGCGCATGCAGGAGGAACAGTATTTGGGCTTCAGGGAGGAACTCAGATCCATCAATTCCACCCTGGGCACCATCGTAGGGGTGATGAAGGAAGTACACAACACAAGGAGGGACACTGTGGCACAACAAGGGGCCCCTGACACTAGCCTGGAAAATGAACTGCCCACCACCTTCGCCGGCGCTAGTGGACAGGACGCCCGCCATAGGACCACCACATCAGCACCCCACCCCCTGCAGAGGGAGAACCACCTGCAAACGGTCCCTGAGATCCAGGACAAAGACAGAGAACGATGCCAAGATCCCCGCCAAGAAATGAGACCACCCTGAATGTCATCCTTCTGTCTAACTTTGTTACCCTGTCCATCCTCAAACGGCCCCAGCTCCACTTCCTATGCCCATTTGGGTAATGCACTTGTGAGACTAATAGACTGGACTCTGCAATGGACGTTCCTCCGCCATCACCCCTCACCATTTTACAACCCCCTCCAATATTGAGCACTTGAATAAACACCCTTGAAGCACAAAACAATCTGGAGTCAGTCTGTGATTTCGAAATAGTGTATTAGCAATTACAGTGTCAAAATGCTCTTTCTAATGTAATGTCAACATACCGATGTCACACAGCTCTAGTCCATGAGGAAACACAGCAGATGTCACACAGTGGGACCCACATCTGTGAAATCGAAAAGGAAAGGGAAAACTCAGTGACCATATACTGGGTGAAAACGACAGACAGTAGAGAGGTAGTAGTGTTAAAGTACATGTAGTAGGCAGGTTTGTATTCTTACCTGTGTCTCACTGGAAATATTGCAGGATCACGAGTTCCTGTTGTCGATGTCCTCTTCTTCTGCTTCCTCTTCTTCACTGTCCACAGGCTCCACAGCTGCAACAACACCGCCATCTGGACCATCCTCCTGCAGAAAAGGCACCTGTCGTCGCAAAGCTAAGTTGTGAAGCAGACAGCAGGCCACGATAATCTGGCACACCTTCTTTGGTGAGTAGAATAGGGATCCACCTGTCATATGTAGGCACCAGAACCTGGCCTTCAGGAGGCTGAAGGTCCGCTCTATTATCCGCCGAGTTCGCCCATGGGGCTCATTGTAGCGTTCCTCTGCCCTTGTCCTGGGATTCCTCACAGGGGTCAGTAGCCATGACAGGTTGGGGTAACCAGAGTCACCCGCAAATGGCGAGGGACAACTGTTAGACACACACTAACCTGTAGGGATATCCCCAGATCCAGACAAACATTCCCACTAACTTGCTTCCAGGTGCTCACCTAACAGCCACACACAGTGCCTCCGGAGTTGACCCATCACATAAGGGATGCTTGTATTCCGCAGGATGTAAGCGTCATACACTGAGCCAGGGAATTTGGCATTCACATGGGAGATGTACTGGTCTGCCAAACACACCATCTGCACGTTCATGGAATGATAACTCTTCCGGTTTCTGTACACCTATTCACTCCTGCGGGGGGTACCGAAGCCACAAGTGTCCCATCAATGGCGCCTATGATGTTGGGGATATGTCCCAGGGCATAGAAGTCACCTTTCACTGTAGGCAAATCCTCCACCTGAGGGAAAATGATGTAGCTCCGCATGTGTCTCAGCAGGGCAGACAACACTCTGGACAACACGTTGGAAAACATAGGATGGGACATCCCTGGTGCTATGGCCACTGTTGTTTGAAATGACCCACTTGCAAGGAAATGGAGCACTGACAGCACCTGCATTTGAGGGGGGATTCCTGTGGGATGGCGCCTAGCTGACATCAGGTCTGGCTCCAACTGGGCACACAGTTCCTGGATTGTGGCACGATCAAGCCTGTAGGTGATGATCACATATCTTTCCTCCATTGTCGACAGGTCCACCAGCGGTCTGTACACCGGAGGATGCCGCCAACTCCTCACATGTCCCGTGGACGGTGCGTACCGACAGCTTACACAGAACACGAATCCTAATCCGAAATTTGCCCTGTATGAGTGTTGAGGCAAAGCCTAGGTATGTGTGACACAGTTAAAAACTAAGCCATGTGGGCCCCTCAATTGGTGGCTGCCTGATCTGTAAAGTGGGTCAATGGGATGTGAGGTAACTGCGCTGGCGTTGTACACCGTCGCAGTAGGAGGTCGAAGACCTTGGCGCAATTCTGCATTGGTTAACATTGGACCCTATGGGTCCCAGGAGCCAATGACGATGTACGCCGGCGGTGATGGTATGCACCGCCGCGGACGTGACTGCCATTTTCTATCAGTTCAGTCACTCGATACCTGATCTTCGACAGGAGAGGACCTACACTGCAAGTTCTGCTGTGACCTCGGTCTGGAAGAGACAATGGCTCGTGCGTCTGGGGAAAGGGCCCCTGCCTTCTTATCGGAGGAGTTGGAGAAACTCGTGTATGGTGTCCTCCCCCAGTACACGCTACTCTACGGTCCTCCAGACAAACAGGTAAGTACACTGGGAGCATGCTGTATGGGATATGCCTGTGTGGAGTGGGGTGGATGAAAAATGGGGGGGAGGATTGAGGCGTGCATGAAACGACGGTGAGTGCATGTGCCACATGGCAAGGGTAGGGATGGGGGCCAATGACTGTGATGGTGCATTTGGTAATAACTTTTCCTTTCCCCCTGTACAATTCATGTAGGTCTACCACAGACGGAGCACCCACTGCTGTAAGAGATGGGAGGACATTCGCAGCTGGAGCAAGAAGATGGCAGAGGCCCAGCTGGAGATGGCCTCCCAACGTGGGAGGGGTGCCCGTCGCACCATGACCCCCCTGATGTTCCGGATCCTGGCAGTGGTGTACCCGGAGTTGGATGGGAACGTGAGGGCATCACAGCAGCCACAAGGGGGTGAGTACACTCTCATTCTGCTGATTTTGCGTGCAGTGGAGGTGTCTGGGTGGGGGAGGTGGGCTGTGGAGTTCCCTAGGCCAGGGCGCGTGTGCTTGTTAGGTGCCCTTGTTCTGGCAGACCCTGTGGCACCCCACCCCACCTGTGTACAGTGCCAAGTACACCTAGTCAGGCTCCTGTGTTATCCATGTGTGCAGATGTCGGCCATAGCCTTGTAGGATATGTCCCAGGGATTGAACAGTGGAGGCAAAGTGCGCGGCGTAGTGCAGGGGGCTTCTGTGTCTGTCGTGTCCGCCATCGGTAGCGGTAATGCATGCACTCAACATGTCTTTCTTCTGTCGTCCCCCCCTTTTGATGGTCTCCCTGTTCTTGTGTGCATTAGCATCATCAGGTGGAGGAGCAGTGGCACCGGAGCAGGAGGGAGCTGCATTCCACATGGCCCTGGAGGGCGAGACAATGGACTCGAAGTTCACCAGTGGGCCTGAGGGCGAGGGGAGCTCCACGGCGGGGACATGAGCTGACACCAGTGACACGGTCTCGTCCTCTGATGGGAGCTCCCTTGTGGTGGCGGCAACATCTGTGCCCTCCGCATCTACATGTACAGCCGTCCCCCCCTACCAGCACCGCCCTCCCTGCAGCCCCTCAGCCTTTGCCCCGTGCCCGCTCACCCAGGAGGGTGGGCATCACCTTCGCCCCAGGCACCTCAGGCCCTGCCCCAGTCACCCCTGCTGCCCTCAGTGAGGAGGCCATTGACCTTCTCAGGTCCCTCACTGTTGAGCAGTCTACCATTTTGAATGCCATCCAGGGTGTAGAAAGGCAGTTGCAACAAACAAATGCATTCCTGGAGGGCATTCATTCTGGTCAGGCGGCACTTCAGCTAGATTTTCAGACTCTGGCCTCAGCACTGATGGCAGCCATTGTCCCTGTCTCTCGCCTCTCCCCTCCAACTTCCTCCACCCAGACCCAATCCCCTGTACCTCAGCCTATCCCAAGCACACCTTCAGACGAGCATGCACACACCTCAACACACAAGGAAAACTCAGGCAAACATAAGCACCACACATCCCACAGGCACTCACGCAAGCATCAGACACATGCAGAAACACCAACATCCACTGCCTCCACTGTGTCCCCCTCCTCCTCGTCTCCCTCCTCCATCCCAGTCTCATCTCCACTCACACCTGCATGCACTACATCTACAGCCACTACTTCCATCACCAGCACACTCCCCACCACACCCAGCGTACGTGCAGTCACCACCACCACTGCCATTCACACATCCCCTGTTTCCTCTCCCAGTGTGTCTGTGATGCCACCTTCCAAGATACACAAACGCAGGCACCCACCCACCCAACAGTCATCCACCTCACGACAGCCTCCAGCGCATGCACCTTCACCAAAAGTCACCAAACGAACACCTCCTACAACCACAACCTCTTCCTCCACTCCCAAACCCCCTCCAGCTACCCGTCCCCGTGTTCCCAAGAAACTTTTCCTGGCCAACCTTGACCTCTTTCCCTCACCCCCCCACCCCGTCCGTCTCCAAGGGCCCAACTCTCCATGTCCCAACCTATAACCTCAGCCACAACATCTCCGGGACCAGTGGTGCCTGTAGTCACCGGAATCTGGAGTGCACAGGGTATCACGGAAGCCAGTGTGGCACGGAGCCACAGCACGGACAGTCCCCCACCTGTCAAGCATCAAAAGTTGGTCAGTGCCCGGCGGGAGAGGGGGAAGAATCCAGCCACCAAAGCCGCTCCCAGGGGTACAGGTGGGAGTGTGGATTCAGCTGCGACACCTTCCAAGGTGGGGAAGGGCCACAAGAAAGTCAGCAATGCTGGGAAGAGCAGCACGGCGGAGAAGACCGCCATCATCCCCGCTGCCCAGGAGGCCACCGCCATCATCCTAGCTGCCCAAGAGGCCAGCACCAGCCCTGCTGCCCAGGAGGCCACCGTCATCATACCCGCTGCCCAGGAGGCCAGCACCAGCCCTGCTGCCCAGGAAAGGACCGGCAGCACCAGCCCCGCTGGGCATGAAGGACCGCCAGCACCAGCCCCACTGGGCCATGAAGGACCACCAGCAGCTGAGTCACTGCAAAGGAGCCCTCTGCCACAAGCACTGCTGAACAGAGCACCGCCGCCACAAGCACCGCTGAACAGGGCACCGCCACAACAAGCACCGCTGAACAGGGCACCGCCGTAACAAGCACCGCTAACCAATTACACCGCTGCAACAAGCACCGCTGAACAGGGCACCGGCGCCACAAGCACTGCTGAACAGGGCACCGCCGCAACAAGCATCGCTGCCAATGACGCCGCCGCAACAAGCACCGCTGGTCCATGAGCGCCAAGCGCACTGATGCTACTGAGTCCGTCACAAGCAGGATGAAGCACTCTGGGCACCAAGCCCCCTCCAGAACCAGTGGAGTATCTCATCCACTACCTCTGTCCTTGACAGGATGAAGCACTCTGGGCACAAAGCCCCCTCCAGAACCAGTGGAGACTGTTATCCACTTGAGAGACTGTGGCTTTGCACCCCCAGGATGGAACAGTGGGCAACCCACCCACTGTAGAGACTTGAGAGACTGTGGCTTTGCACTCCCCAGGATGGAGCAGTGGGCAACCCACCCACTGTAGAGACTTGAGAGACTGTGGCTTTGCACTCCCCAGGAGGGAGCAGTGGGCAACCCACCCACTGTAGAGACTTGAGGGACTGTGGCTTTGCACTCCCCAGGATGGAACAGTGGGCAACCCACCCACTGTAGAGACTTGAGAGACTGTGGCTTTGCACTCCTCAGGATGGAACAGTGGGCAAATCACCCACTGTAGAGACTTGAGAGACTGTGGCTTTGCACTCCCCAGGATGGAACAGTGGGCAACCCACTCCCCGGGATGGAACAGTGGGCAATCCACCCACTGTAGAGACTTGAGAGAATGTGGCTTTGCACTCCCCAGGATGGAACAGTGGGCATGTGGCCCCCTCGTGGATTTGGCGTTGTGCAGTCAACTGACTGAGGTGTCCCCCTTTTCCCTTCCCCCTGAGGTGCCTGTTTTATTGCTATCTGATGCCCCTGCAGTGATCTCTCCGTCATTTCGGGGATTGAGTGTGGGCCTCACCCATACCTAGTGGGCCCAGTATTCCATGGACTTCAATGGAGCACTACCTGGACTACTAATCTTGGTGCATATTTTGTTTATAGTGTGTATATATATATTTTTGCGCACTGGAGTTTAATATATTACAATGGTTTCACTCATTTCCTTTTGTCTTTGCATTCTTCCGGGTGGGGTTGGGGGGTGTAACTGTAATGTATGATGCTGTATTAGTGTGTGTGTTGTCGTGGGGGAGAGTGGGGGTGTTGCGTGTGTGTGTCCCTGTTTTTTCCCTCCCCTGTGTCGTAGGTGCAGTACTCACCATTGTGTTCGCCGCCGGCGTTCGTGCTCCTGGTAGAGGAGCAATAAGATAAGGGCTGGCAGGATGTGGAGTTCGGGTTCCATGGCGTCCGGATTCCTCGTGGGGTGTGTAGAGGTTAGCGTTTTCCCTTCGAAGTCCTGTTTCTGCTGTGTTTTTGTCCACAGTGAATTCACCCCGGAAAAGGTGGCGGATTGGTAGGTTGTGATACTGTGGGCGGTACATTGTCCTCCGCCTGTCTATTGGCGGTGACCGCCAAGCTGTTTGTTTGTACCGCCGTGGCGGTCGGAGTGTTAAAGTGGCTGTCTATGTTGGCAGTTTCTGCCACAGTCATAATTCCATTTGTCTTTTCACCGACCTGTTGGCGGTCTCACCGCCGCTTTAACACCGACCACAAGGGTTGTAATGACCACCTATGTATCAAGTTTGGTACTGACCTGTGTCAAGATTGGAGTAGTGGCATCATCCTCTGTGTGACATGATTGACTGCACCACCTTAAAATTTCACATATGATTTCTGTCACAGTTTCCTATTTAGCAATGTGTCCTGACATCTCTGCTTGCCATACGTTGTCCTGTTGTTAGGCCACTTTGTACTTGCAGTACTTCCTCAGATGAGTTAGTTAATTGTCAACGGATGTGAGGTCACTTCCACAAACATGAGGTACATTGATGAGCAAACCACCATGATGAGTGTGATGTTGCATGGTCTCATGGCTGATGTGTATGACAATCTTAGTGAATGGTGACATGGACCCTCAATGATTTTCCAAGATGTTCAAAGTAATCATGCAATAATAGCTAGTCTCGATACCATGGGCAATGTGTATTTTGCAGTTCGTGTGTAGATGTATGTCCCGCTTGCCCTTCAGGATGTTATGTTGATTAGTGCTGGCCAACATGTTACAACTACAGATGGTGTATCCATTGCATGTGTGTAGTTCATTTGCCAAAATTACAGTTGACAGACATGCGCACTTCATGTTGCAGCTGCAAACATGAATGCATCCCAGAGGTGTGAACTTGCAAAGAGGGCACAAGGAGGTACGACCAGGATCATGCCTCAGGGGCCTTGAAGTCCTTCCCTAAAGGGGGGAAAGCAAAGGAGCCATCCACCACCACCACCCATGCTGCGGCAAGGACTGTGGACACAGACAGTGCTACTTCTCCTGGGGCAGGATCCTGAATCTCGGCTCCATCAACTGGTCCAGTAAAATCACCAACTGCAGGACATACCTACATTGAGCCCCCCTATGTGAAGGAGTTCAGACTGAGTTGGCAGACCAAAAATACCATATTGCCCAGTTTGAGTGCCAGAATGGGCAGATTTGGACACTGTTTCGACAACTAAAAACACATTGCTTGTTCACATAGCTATCAGTCACCTCATTCATGTTGCAGTCAGTGTGTCTTTGTGTAGGAAAGTCCTTTTTTTTGCCTGATCACCCCCACTCTTTCTGGATAGGTACTGGTGGTTACTGACTCTTGGCTGTGCCCTGGGTACTGCTTACCAGTCCCAGGGCCAGTGCTCTGTGTAAAATGGATATGCAAATTAGGCTAATTATAATTGGCTAAGTTAACCTACCTATAAGTCCCTAGTATATGGTAGGGCATGTTGGTTTAGGGACCACAGCATAGGTGGTGCACACCTAGGTGCACTGCTGAGGTGCCCAGTGTAATTTTAAAAGCAAGCCTGCCTTGCTGGCTGCTTTTAAATTAAAGTTATATGCAAATTCGACTTTGGAATTAAAGGTACTTCCAAAGTCTTAAACTACCTTATTTTTACATATAAGTCACCCCTAAGGTGTGCCCTATGTGCCCCTAGGGCTGGGTGCCATGTAACTATAAGCAGGGACTTTATAAAAATAGATTTATGAGCCCTGGTGAGGTAAAAACAGCCAAATTTGTTTTTCCCTCATTGAAGTAAATGGCCTTCATAGGCTAGAATGGGCAGACTTTATTTTAAATTTTAAAGTCTCCTTAAATGTTACATACCAAGAATTTGGTATCAAATTGATTGTTGTAATAAATCCCACAACTTCCAGTTGTGGGATTTAATATAACTTGTCCAGGTAAAAAGTTTAGACTTTACCTAAAAAGTTGCCAATTTCAGCTCTGCATTGTTTTTGCTGCTGTGCTCTGATTGGCCAGCCTGCAGCAGCTTCTGCCAGGCTGCCTTGATTAGGTGTGAAGTGGCCAGGCTTCACACAAAGGAATGTGCTTGGGGGAGAGAATCTCCCCTCAGCAGATGGTGAGGCAGGAAGGGGGAGGGCTGCCAAACTGGTCTTCAAAGGCAGAGAAGGACATTTGCAGCACTCAGCAACACCCCCACATCCTGCAACCCCAGACAATTAGGTGCCCCCTTGATTAGATTAGGAGAGGGCAGGAGAGGGGTGTGTTTATGATTTTTAGCCACACCAGTGGGTGGGCTCAGCCAGATGTAACCTCCAAAAATCAGATTCATCCATGTTGGATTTTTAGAGACTGTTGCCTTCTGGGATGGATTTTTGCCACACTTCCCAGGAAGTGGTCATCACAGGGGGATGACCCTGTCCCTGATTGGAGAACCAGGGCCCCCCTGCTTTTCACCCAGGAGCAAGGATAAAACTGGCAGACCTGCCCCCACACCTCAGATCCCCACCAAATTTCAAGAAGAAGGAACTACAAGGAGAAGAAGGACTGCCCTGCTGGACCCCTGGCCTGCACCTGGACCCTGCACTCAGAAAGACTGCACCAGCTGCACACTTGGGCTTCACCACAAGAAGGACTTTGCCTGGCTTCAACTGGTTCAAGGAGGGACTCCCTGTTTGCTACAGGTGAAAAATTGCTAAACCAGAGTCCCCTGCACCAACTCCTGAAGAAAGCGACCAGCTGACCACTGTCCAGTGGCCAAAAAGGAGTTTGCGCCAGGTGCATTCTGGGAGTTGAAGTCCGCACCCCCCAAGGACCATCACAGAACTTCTGGACCCTTGGGGTGAGCTGTGGACCCCAAAAGAACCTTAAAAGAACATCTGGGTGAAGCCCCAGAAGTTTGGAAAAGATTGGAGAATTTTTGAAAAAAAGCTCCATAAAGTGACCGACCCGACGCGGAAATTCTAGCCGGCTTGCCTCAACCGCGACCCGGCCTGACTTCGTGGTTCGTCCCGGTAAAGAAAAACATCCAAAAAAGAGACTAAGGCCCTCATTACGACCCTGGCGGGCGGCGGAGGCTGCCCGCCAGGATTCTGCCCTCCATAATACCGCTCTGCGGTCAGAAGACCGCGGAGGGTATTATGAGTTTTTCCCTGGGCTGGTGGGCGGTCTCCAAAAGACCGCCCGCCAGCCCAGGGAAAAACTCCCTTCCCACGAGGATGACGGCTCGTAATCGAGCCGGCGGAGTGGGAAGGTGCGACGGGTGCTACTGCACTCGTCGCGTATTTCACTGTCTGCAAGGCAGACAGTGAAATACATTTTGGGGCCCTCTTACGGGGGCCCCTGCAGTGCCCATGCTGTTGGCATGGGCACTGCAGGGGCCCCCAGGGGCCCCGCGACTCCCCCTCCCGCCATCCGGTTCCCGGCGGGAGAACCGCCAGGAACTGGATGGCGGGAGTGGGAGTCGGAATCCCCAAGCCGGCGCATCAAGCTGCGCCGGCTTGGAGGATTCCTTGGGGGTAGCGGGAAACCGGCGGGAGACCGCCGGTTTCCCTTCTCTGACCGCGGCTAAGCCGCCGCGGTCAGAATGCCCCGCGGGGCACCGCCGGCCTGTCGGCGGTGCTCCCGCGTGCCGCGCCCTGGCGGTTACAAACCGCCAGGGTCGTAATGAGGGCCTAAGTCCGAACGTAAAAAGTTGACCGGGACCTCCCAGCCATCGTATCCGAGAAGGGCTCCACGGACGTCGGATCAAGATCCAGGTTTACCCCGGTCGAAGGATTTTCATCTCGAAAAAACGACTAAGTCCGAAGGGAAAAATCACCACCGAGGAAACCGACTTCGCGTATCCGGACAAGGGCTCCAGGAGGTCGGATTCAACTGGCAGGTTCGTACCGGGGAAGAAAAACATAAAAAAAGAGACTAAGTCAGAAGGTAACTTTTTAACCGAGGCCTCCCGCGACTTGTAGCCGAGCAGGGCTCCATCGCGGTCGGCCTGAAAGTTTGACTTTGCCCCGGTCCTGGTGCAACCAGATGACCCGATTGGCGCTTTTTGTTTCTAAGCGCTAGAAAATAATAATACTTTAAAAATTCATATCTCCGGTTCCCCTGAACCGATTTTAATTGTTTTTGTGTCATTTTAAAGATAAAAATATAAGCTATTTTTATAAATTGGTTTTGGATTTTTAAACTGTTTCCTGTGTTTTATTTAATTACTGTTTTGTGATATTTGAATGCTTTACACTTTGTCTCCTAAGTTAAGCCTTGACGCTCGTTGCCAAGCTACCAAGGGTTGAGCTGGGATTAATTTACTGAGACCTAACTGTACCTATGTGGAGGTTAGTGGCTTGTTGCTAGGTGTAGGTACCTACCTGCCCTACCAATAACCCATTTTCCAACATAATTGGAAGCAGCGACGGGATCCTGTACTTGTGTTCAATATCACGTTACCGTTTTAGGTAAAACAAATTAAAAATCCTTTAAATTGTCCTAGTGCAAAAATTGTTTTTAATTTTTTTTTTTTTTTTTTTATTAATTTGGATTAATTTCAATTATTGAATTTTTGTAATTTTTCTAAATTCTTGTTTCCAATTTTTGCAAAAAGTTTTTGTTGACACAAAACTAGGGAACCATGGAGCTTGATCTGGCTAGCCTACCCACACTGACAGTAGTCCAGCTTAGGGGGTTGTGTATTGAAAGAGGGTTGCCTGCAACCACTGATCTCAGGAAGCAAATCCTGATCACATCCCTGACAGCATGGGCTGAGGCCCAAGAGGTAGAGTCAGAAGAAGCTCCAGAGGAGGGAGAAAGAAGGGAGGATGCTAGCTCTAACCACTCAGGGGAGGGAAGGCATCTGAGCCTAAGTGAGGATGAGGAAGAACGGTCCTCAGTAGATACAGTCACTAGGGGCAGATCCAAAGCTAGTGGTAGGAAGGGGGTCCTTTCAGGAGGAGAGAACCCATCCATCAGAGAAAGACAGCTGGAAGCCCAGCTAGCCTACATAGCTTTGGAAGCAGATAAGCTTGCCCTAGAAAAGAAAAAGTGGGCAAGCAAAGAAAAAAAAGATGGAGGCAGCGAGAAAGAAACTGAGGTGTCCCTGGGTGGGGGTTTTGCCCCCAGATTACCCAAAGGGGTGGTTCCTGCCTATGTAGAGGGGGATGACATACATAAGTGGCTGGGGGCCTTTGAGAGGGCCCTCCAGATGAGGAAAGTCAAGCCTCAGTACTGGGGTTCACTCCTTTGGGAGTTAGTTCCCAACTCTGGGAGGGATAGGCTCCAAACCATGAGTGGGGAGGATGCAGACTCATACCCCAGTATGAAGAGTTGCTTGACTAATAAGTTTGGTCTAACCCCAGAGCAGTATAGGCTTAAGTTTAGGGACACCCAAAAGACAAGCACCCAGTCCTGGGTGGACTTTGTGGACATTTCAGTAAAAGCACTGGAGGGCTGGATGCAGGGCAACAGGGTAAGTACCTTTGAGGGGCTGTACAATTTGATTATGAGGGAGCACCTTCTAACTAATTGTGTCCAAGAGAGGCTCCGCCAGTATCTAGTAGACTCTAGGTTGACCAACCCCAGAGAGCTGGGGGAGGCAGCAGATGACTGGTTAAGAACAAGGGTTAACCAGAAACACCCAGGGGGTGATCAGAAAAAGGGAGGACATGGTTCTTCTCAGGGGAAGAACCAGGGGACAGATGACAAAAAACCCAAAGAGTCCTCACAAGAGTCCCCAAAAACTTCTCAGGGAGGGGGAGCCCCGAGCCAATTCACTTTTAAAGGGAAAGGGTATCAGGGAAAGAATTATGATCCTGCTAAAGCAGGAAAGTTTCAGGAGCTTGCTAAGGCCGGCAAGTGTTTTGACTGTCATCAGCCAGGACATAAAAGAGGAGATGCTATCTGCTCCAAGAAGCCCCCCACTGGTGGGCAATCCCAGGGGATTGCTAGTGTAGGGTTGGGGGTGGAAGTTGGCCCAGGGGTGGAATCAGGGTACACTGAGGTCACCTTAGTATCCGTGGGTGGGGTGGACATTGCAACTATGGCCACCTTACCTCCCATCATGGAGAGGTATAGGCAGAGGCCTAAAGTCAATGGGACTGAAGTGGAAGCTCTGAGAGATACAGGAGCCAGTGTGACAATGGTCGCAGAAAAGCTGGTTTCTCCAGAGCAGGTCTTACCTGGTGTCTTCCACCAGGTGACTTATGCAGACACCAGAACCAAACTCCATCCCATGGCTATGGTGAGTCTGGAATGGGGAGGTGTGACTGGCCCTAAAAAAGTCGCTGTAGCTCCTGCCCTCCCAGTAGAGTGTCTACTGGGGAATGATCTTGAAGCATCTGAGTGGTCAGAAGTGGAAAGAAGGGTCCATGCACAGATGCTGGACCTCCCTGAATGGGTGTGTGCTGTGACCAGGTCACAGGCGGCACAACAGGGGAATGCTGGACACTTGGACCCTGGAACAATGGGCCAAGCCTCCAAGAAAAAGAGAAAAGGCACTGGGTCTGGCTTGCCAGCCCCAACAAGTACAGAGGGTCAGGAAGAATCCAACCCTGAGGGGGAGGATCTGAACTCTGAGGGAGGGACACCTTCCCTGCAAACTCTGCCTGACTTGGCAGAACTGCAAGGGGCAGGTGGGCCCACCAGAGAAGATTTGTGCCAGGGACAAAGAGAGTGTCCCACTCTTGAGGGCCTGAGGCAGACTGCTGCCAGGCAAGAACAAGGGGATACCAGTGGTACCCACAAGGTTTACTGGTAGGATGGAGTTCTCTACACTGAGGCAAGGGCCCTTAAAGAAGGGGCTACTAGGAGAGTAGTGGTCCCCCAAAAGTATAGAGAATTCCTCCTTACCTTAAGCCATGATATCCCCTTAGCTGGTCATTTGGGACAGACCAAGACCTGGAGCAGGCTGGTCAACCATTTTTATTGGCCCGAAATGTCAGCAAAAGTCAGGGAGTTTTGCAGCTCCTGTGTCACCTGTCAAGCCAGTGGCAAGACAGGGGGCAAGCCAAAGGCTCCCTTGATTCCACTGCCAGTGGTTGGGACTCCCTTTGAGAGGGTGGGGATTGACATTGTTGGTCCCCTAGACCCACCAACTGCTTCAGGTAACAGGTACATTGTGGTGGTAGTGGACCATGCCACCAGGTACCCTGAGGCAATACCCCTCCGGACAGTCACTGCTCCCACAGTGGCTAGGGCCCTACTTGGTGTGTTCACCAGAGTGGGATTCCCAAAGGAGGTGGTCTCAGATAGGGGCACAAACTTTATGTCAGCCTATCTGAAAGCCATGTGGGAGGAGTGTGGTGTTACTTATAAGTTCAGCACACCCTACCATCCACAGACCAATGGTCTGGTGGAAAGATTCAATAAGACCCTGAAGGGCATGATCATGGGTTTGTCTGACAAACTCAGGAGGAGATGGGATGTCCTCCTCCCATGCCTGCTGTTTGCCTACAGGGAGGTGCCACAGAAGGGGGTTGGATTCAGCCCCTTTGAGTTACTGTTTGGGCACCCTGTAAGAGGCCCATTGTGCTTGGTGAGAGAGTCTTGGGAAAAGCCTCTCAAGGAATCCAAGGAGAATGTGCTGGATTATGTACTAGGCCTGCGGTCTCGCATGGCTGAGTATATGAAGAAGGCAAGCAGAAACCTGGAGGCCAGTCAGGAGCTCATGAAGCTCTGGCATGATCAAAAGGCTACCATGCCTGAGTATCACCCAGGACAGCTGGTGTGGGTTTTGGAGCCCATGGCTCCTAGGGCACTACAGGCCAAATGGACTGGGCCCTACCCAATCCTAGAGAAAAAAGGTGAGGTCACCTACTTGGTGGACCTTGGCACCCCCAGGAATCCTCACAGGATCCTACATGTAAACAGGATGAAACCCCACCAGGACAGGGCAGACATGACCATGCTGATGGTCACTGATGAAGGGAAGGAGGAGGAGGGTGAACCTCTGCCAGACCTCCTGTCCTCAAAGGCAAAAGATTGGTCAGTGGAGGGAGTGGTACTCTCTCCCAAATTGACAGATCAGCAACAACAAGACTGTAAGCAAGTCTTGGGACAGTTTGCTAGTCTGTTCTCCCTGACCCCTGGACTCACCAATTGGTGTGTCCATGATGTTGACACTGGTGACAGCTTGCCTGTCAAGAACAAGCTGTACAGGCTGTCTGACCAGGTCAAGGCCAACATCAAAGCTGAAGTGGCTAAGATGTTGGACCTGAAGGTAATTGAGCCCTCTGATAGTCCTTGGTCCAGTCCAGTGGTACTGGTGCCCAAAGCTAATCCCCAAGGTGGGAAGAAAGAATTAAGATTCTGTGTGGACTACAGAGGTCTAAATGCAGTCACTAGGACTGATGCTCACCCCATACCTAGAGCTGATGAGCTCATTGACAGGTTGGGGGCTGCCAAATTCCTGAGCACATTTGATCTGACCTCAGGATATTGGCAGATTGCCTTAAGTCCAAGAGCTAAGGAGAGGTCAGCATTTTCCACACCAGAGGGCCACTTTCAGTTCAAGGTGATGCCCTTCGGGATGAAAAATGCTCCTGCCACCTTCCAACGGTTGGTGAATAGAGTCCTATCTGGGTTGGAATCTTTTAGTGCAGCTTATCTGGATGATATAGCTGTATTTAGTTCCACCTGGAGGGACCACCTGGTCCACCAGAAGGAAGTGCTTCAGGCCCTGCTTCAAGCAGGCCTGACTATCAAGGCAAGCAAGTGCCAGATAGGGCAAAGTTCTGTTGTGTACCTGGGCCACCTTGTTGGTGGAGGCCATGTACAACCTCTCCAGCCCAAGATCCAGACTATCCTGGATTGGGAGGCTCCAAAAACCCAGACTCAGGTCAGGGCCTTTCTTGGCCTGACTGGGTATTACAGGAGGTTTGTTCAAAATTTTGGGACCATAGTGGCCCCTCTAACTGAGCTTACCTCCAAGAAACAGCCCAAGAAGGTCATTTGGACCCCAGAGTGTCAAAAAGCTTTTGACACCCTAAAACAGGCTATGTGTTCAGCACCAGTGTTACTGGCCCCTGACTATAGCAAGGAATTTGTAGTGCAAACAGATGCTTCAGAGGAAGGGATTGGGGCAGTGTTAGCACAAGTTAATGAAGAGGGCCATGATCACCCAGTTGCCTTCATCAGCAGGCGACTACTCCCCAGAGAGAAAAAATGGAGTGCCATTGAGAGGGAGGCCTTTGCTGTGGTTTGGTCCCTGAAGAAGTTGAGGCCTTACTTGTTTGGCACTCACTTCCGTGTACAAACTGACCACAGACCTCTCAGATGGTTGATGCAGATGAGGGGGGAGAACCCAAAACTGTTAAGGTGGTCCATTTCCCTACAGGGGATGGACTTCACAGTGGAGCACAGACCTGGGACTGCTCATGCCAATGCAGATGGCCTTTCCAGGTTTTTCCACTTAGCTGATGAGGACTACCCAGGTTAGTACCCATCACCTTTCATCTGGGGGGGGGGCAGTGTAGGAAAGTCCTTTTTTTTTTTGCCTGATCACCCCCACTCTTTCTGGATAGGTACTGGTGGTTACTGACTCTTGGCTGTGCCCTGGGTACTGCTTACCAGTCCCAGGGCCAGTGCTCTGTGTAAAAGGGATATGCAAATTAGGCTAATTATAATTGGCTAAGTTAACCTACATATAAGTCCCTAGTATATGGTAGGGCATGTAGGTTTAGGGACCACAGCATAGGTGGTGCACAC
Organism: Pleurodeles waltl; assembly: GCF_031143425.1. Classification (NCBI taxonomy): domain Eukaryota; kingdom Metazoa; phylum Chordata; class Amphibia; order Caudata; family Salamandridae; genus Pleurodeles; species Pleurodeles waltl. Next base: position 279,711,563 of record NC_090436.1, read on the forward strand.
CTAGGTGCACTGCTGAGGTGCCCAGTGTCATTTTAAAAGCAAGCCTGCCTTGCTGGCTGCTTTTAAATTAAAGATATATTCGACTTTGGAATTAAAGGTACTTCCAAAGTCTTAAACTACCTTATTTTTACATATAAGTCACCCCTAAGGTGTGCCCTATGTGCCCCTAGGGCTGGGTGCCATGTAACTATAAGCAGGGACTTTATAAAAATAGATTTATGAGTCCTGATGAGGTAAAAACAGCCAAATTCGTTTTTCCCTCATTGAAGTAAATGGCCTTCATAGGCTAGAATGGGCAGACTTTATTTTAAATTTTAAAGTCTCCTTAAATGTTACATACCAAGAATTTGGTATCAAATTGATTGTTGTAATAAATCCCACAACTTCCAGTTGTTGGATTTAATATAACTTGTCCAGGTACAAAGTTTAGACTTTACCTAAAAAGTTGCCAATTTCAGCTCTGCATTGTTTTTGCTGCTGTGCTCTGATTGGCCAGCCTGCAGCAGCTTCTGCCAGGCTGCCTTGATTAGGTGTGAAGTGGCCAGGCTTCACACAAAGGAATGTGCTTGGGGGAGAGAATCTCCCCTCAGCAGATGGTGAGGCAGGAAGGGGAGGGCTGCCAAACTGGTCTTCAAAGGCAGAGAAGGACATTTGCAGCACCCAGCAACACCCCCACATCCTGCAACCCCAGACAATTAGGTGCCCCCTTGATTAGATTAGGAGAGGGCAGGAGAGGGGTGTGTTTATGATTTTTAGCCACACCAGTGGGTGGGCTCAGCCAGATGTAACCTCCAAAAATCAGATTCATCCATGTTGGATTTTTAGAGACTGTTGCCTTCTGGGATGGGTTTTTGCCACACTTCCCAGGAAGTGGTCATCACAGGGGGACAACCCTGTCCCTGATTGGAGAACCAGGGCCCCCCTGCTTTTCACCCAGGAGCAAGGATAAAACTGGCAGACCTGCCCCCACACCTCAGATCCCCACCAAATTTCAAGAAGAAGGAACTACAAGGAGAAGCAGGACTGCCCTGCTGGACCCCTGGCCTGCACCTGGACCCTGCACTCAGAAAGACTGCACCAGCTGCACACTTGGGCTTCACCACAAGAAGGACTTTGCCTGGCTTCAACTGGTTCAAGGAGGGACTCCCTGTTTGCTACAGGTGAAAAATTGCTAAACCAGAGTCCCCTGCACTAACTCCTGAAGAAAGCGACCAGCTGACCACTGTCCAGTGGCCAAAAAGGAGTTTGCGCCAGGTGCATTCTGGGAGTTGAAGTCCGCACCCCCCAAGGACCATCACAGAACTTCTGGACCCTTGGGGTGAGCTGTGGACCCCAAAAAAACCTTAAAAGAACATCTGGGTGAAGCCCCAGAAGTTTGGAAAAGATTGGAGAATTTTTGAAAAAAAGCTCCATAAAGTGACCGACCCGACGCGGAAATTCTAGCCGGCTTGCCTCAACCGCGACCCGGCCTGACTTCATGGTTCGTCCCGGTAAAGAAAAACATCCAAAAAAGAGACTAAGTCCGAACGTAAAAAGTTGACCGGGACCTCCCAGCCATCGTATCCGAGAAGGGCTCCACGGACGTCGGATCAAGATCCAGGTTTACCCCGGTCAAAGGATTTTCATCTCGAAAAAACGACTAAGTCCGAAGGTAAAATCACCACCGAGGAAACCGACTTCGCGTATCCGGACAAGGGCTCCAGGAGGTCGGATTCAACTGGCAGGTTCGTCCCGGGGAAGAAAAACATAAAAAAAGAGACTAAGTCAGAAGGTAACTTTTTAACCGAGGCCTCCCGCGACTTGTAGCCGAGCAGGGCTCCATCGCGGTCGGCCTGAAAGTTTGACTTTGCCCCGGTCCTGGTGCAACCAGATGACCCAATTGGCGCTTTTTGTTTCTAAGCGCTAGAAAAAATTAATACTTTAAAAATTCATATCTCCGGTTCCCCTGAACCGATTTTTGTGTCATTTTAAAGATAAAAATATAAGCTATTTTTATAAATTGGTTTTGGATTTTTAAACTGTTTCCTGTGTTTTATTTAATTACTGTTTTGTGATATTTGAATGCTTTACACTTTGTCTCCTAAGTTAAGCCTTGATGCTCGTTGCCAAGCTACCAAGGGTTGAGCTGGGATTAATTTACTGAGACCTAACTGTACCTATGTGGAGGTTAGTGGCTTGTTGCTAGGTGTAGGTACCTACCTGCCCTACCAATAACCCATTTTCCAACACTTTGACTTTGTGTATGTCACACATCCACACATATCCCTTAGGCAAGTACTCAGGGGCATGGTGACAAGCCCCTAGCACCACCGGAGCTTCTCTTTTTGTGGTACTCCAGTGGCGCTGTGCCCTTTCACTATTTTTCAGGGTGCCATGAAGCCACTTTGGGTGTCTTAACACCACACTATATACATAGATCCCAGCCAATGCAGAGTTCTGTAACAGATGGGCATGTAATGTGTGTTGCTATGGCCTTAACCATGCAACATCCATTGCAATTGTTAGAATGGAATGTATACCTGAGTCAGTTCCAAAACTATGACATCAGCCCAGGGATGTAGTTTGCATGGGAGACAGTCATATCTTTAGGTTGGTTTTCTTATTGTTTGTGTGTTACATTTTGCCACTTACATGGTAGGAGCAAGGAGCTTTCACTGTTGTATATGTGCAGAGACGAATACTTCCTTTTCATAAACATCCAATCCCTGCAACACTGACAACATTGCTATATGGTGCGAGTGTGCCTGCATTGGCACTAGACAGCTGCCTATGCACTAGTGCTAGATAAAAGAACATGGTTGGTCATGGTTGGTCAGTATCCTATTTCATACAGTACTTACATTTGTTTTAGTTATTACACAGCTCAGCACAGCTACATTGCGTGCAGCACCATTCTGTCCAATTGTTGTGGTACATGGGCCCCTCAGTGTATATGCTTCAAACAATGCATAACGTTCACACAGTTACTGCCTCAGACACAGATTCAAGACAATTGATGTTTAGAGGAAATATATTAGTATGTGAAATTATGCTATTGGTTGTACTGTACATTACACAAGAGACTAACCTCATTAGAGATCGCAAATCATTGGAAGTCCAGGCAGACTCCGGGGGGGAGACATCTCATGAGACATGTGTAGGAGAGGATTGTATAAGTGAATGGGTGGTCACAGTGCAAATATGTAGGAGCTGGCCAGGATAACAGTTCACATGTGTGATTGGTCAACAGCAGGAGAGTGAAGAGGGAACGTTGATAGATGTTGTAAAACTGGCATGATCTTCCGCATAGAGCAAAAGAGAAACTGTCCAAGTGCCACAGTCTGCAGCTACAGGGTGTTTTTTCATGTGAATAATGTTCCTTCCACATCTTCATTCTCAGATGTATGCTGTGCCTCCTGTGTCATGGGTGGTGCTGGTGTTGAAAATCAGGGAGGCACACACACATCAGGGGCTGGAGATGTCGATTCCGGCAGCTGTCCTCTGTGAAAAGAGGAAGGCATCACTGCAGCAAGAAGATACTGCTGGTTTCCAACATGGCAGCAATATCACGGTGGTAGACTGCAAGGTTGTCATTGAGGGAGCCCAGCATCAGCTGCATGGACTCCAGGATAGTTTGGATAAACCCAAGCCTGTTGTCAATTATGCTGGTGCCACTGTGAGAGGGCAATTGTTTGAACCTCAGCCTCAGGACACCAGCTATGTCTGCCAGGGCCTGCTGGAGTCCACGTAGCAGAGAGTGGGTGCATCTGATGGCAGCAGAGTTGTCCTTATTCGGGCTGAGGCACCTATGGACTCCCGTTGGGCTGCCCACCATGGCCTCCATCCCCACCCGCACATGCTGTGCCAGCTTCCGCTGGACTCCTACCACTGTATTTTGGAACATGATTTCTGAGTCCTGGGAGTCCAGGGCTGTGGATGAGGTGGCAGGTGGTTTGTGCTGGGTGTTGGGTGGTTCATTTGGAGACCCAGCAATGCTTAGTGTCTTCCTTGCAACCGGAGAAGGCATATGGATGGCACCCAGAATTCCTGGAGAGTGTCCAAATTTATCCTTTGGAGCTGGTCATCACCATCATCGGAGAAGTCCAGGACATACAGCTGGGCATGAGGTATGGCATCATCCTCTGCAAAGAGATGTAAATATGTCAATGTTGATCAGTTTTAGCTGTTCACATGAGTCTTTATGTTGTTAAGCATGGCACATCACTTACATGGCACAGAGCCACGCAACAGGTCCCTCATTTATGGGCCCCAACCAGCACAATGTGCCACACGGGTGTTAATTATTGGAACGCACTACTGGTACATTATAGCAGCACATTTCCTAGTCCACTCTAAGCCATCTTGTGTGTATTTTTTGTGCACTGCTTCTAGACCCCTTTCATGCATTACACTGCATGACAGTTCCGTGGCATGGGTGTTGCTTGGAGTATTCCCATGCACCACCCATGGAAATTTACAGAATCAATTGCATTGCCAAATCTGTTACTTTCAATGGGTGTCACAATCTTCTACCAACCCATGTGTGTTGTAAGAGTGATGTAAGTTGACAAACTGTCCAAATGCATTCTCCTTCTCACCTTATCATGTGTGCTGCATCCTGACCCACCCATAGTAAGATACAATCACCTCTCATATATGTGATTGGACAGGAAGATGTCCATTCCTGCACAACAACACTCATCCCTGCAACACAGATCTTGCAGCATGGTTGCACCCTATCCCAGTGCTGAAGGAAGTGTTTTGATGGTTGGGAAGTGGTCTGTGCATATGGTGGTGTCAGTGCACATTACATGTGTTTGGTGTTTTGCTATAAATGTGCCCCATAAAACCCTTTCACATGCATGGAGTGCCTTCCATGTGCCTCCCCTTTGTGCCATTAGTTATTAAACGCATTTCATCCCCCACTGCAACTTACCCTGTATTTGTAGTTGCTCTTCATGTGCCGCAGTGTCCTGTCCCTGGACTCCAGTGACCAACTCCTCTGGGATGACCGCTGCCATGGTCCATTAGGAGCCAGTGACAATGCTGCCACCACTTTCCCTCTGGGTTGATGGGCTGAAACCTTTGTTTTCTCCTGTCAGCCCAGCGGGAAAGTTGCAATGGCCCAGCGGAGAGGTAGCCAGTGTGGTTGCAGCCTCCCCGTCGGACGTTCAGTAGTTGGGTCATCTTGGCCACGAACTTGCATTGCCAGATCTGTTCACATGCATAGAGTGCCTCCTATGTGCTTCTACCTTGTGCCATTAGTTATTAAACACATTTTCCCCCACTGCAACTTACCCTGTGTTTGTTGTTGCTCATCATGTGCCGCAGTGTTCTGTCCCTTGACTCCAGTGACCAACTCCTCCGGGATGACCACTGCTACCGTCGATTATGAGCTGGTAACAATGCCACCACCACTTTCCCGCTGGGCTGAGGGGCTGGAACCTTCATTTTCACCTGTCAGCACAGCAGGAAAGTCACAATGGGCCCAACAGGGAGGTAGCCAGTATGGTGGCAGCCTCCCCGTTAGAAGTTCGGCTGATGGGTCATCTTGTCTGCGAACTTGCAATCAGTTCCAAAATGTCCATCCCAAAAGACACACTCCATCAATCAAACTTTAAATCATACCCTCAGTCACCACTAATTAGGATAAACAATGTGAGAGGAAGGTACTAGGTATTCGTTTTTCCCTTGCCACTCCTGAATAAGTAAATGTGTTGCTTTGAGCAAAATACATGCCAGATGGTTAGTATTTAAGGGTACTTATAAACATCAATGGGACTGTGGATAAATATGCTAAATGAAAATGGCCTAAAAGAAATTAACAAATTATGTTGAGGTCCAACTAGACAAATGATATCAGTCATGATGATGTCAAGAAGTGAAAGTCACCTAGGTCTGTTGAGTGGACTTTGTGATAGCCCAAGGAAACCAAGAGTCCTCCCACTAGCTGTGGCACTACCCTGAGTAAGACATGTTAAAGATGGTGTGACTCCTTTAGAGGATCACAGCTAAGAAGAAAAGTCTACATGTCTACAAACTTTCTTTGGCAAAATTGTACTTCTTGACTGATGATTGTAGGAAAGCCATTCTTTTTCACTGGTCACACACCTTTTTGTGACTGATGTTGGCAGTTACTTGCTCTGAAAGTGCCCTGGACTCTGCTATCCAGGCCCAGGGCCAGTACTCTGTCTTCTAAAGAAATATGGCAATTGGTAAAATTCTAATGGTGGAAGGCAACCAACTTGTAAGTCCCTAGCATATAGTAGTGCATGTGGGTTTAGAGCCCCCAGTGGATTTAAGCACTTAAGTGTGCGCTGCTGTAGTGTCTGGTGTCATTTTAAAGTCAGGACTACCTTGCAGGCTGGTTTTAAAATACAACTATGTCCAAATTTGACTTTGGGATTAAAAGTACTTCTGAATTTCAAAACCAACTTTTTAAGACTTCTAAGTCACCCCTACAGTCTGCCTTTGGTGCCCCAAGGGTACAGTGCATTGTTATGAAAAGCACCCCAAGTGTACGATGTATTGTAATAAAAAGCAAGGGCATTATAAAGGATGTTTTATATGCCCTGATAAGGAAAACACAGCCAAATCTTTTTTTTGTGTTGAGGTGCTGCTAGCCCCATAGACTAACATGGGAAGGCTTTCTTAAACTTAATAAAGTCTCACATTTAATTGGAGCTAGCTAGATGTATCAAAATAATGTATGCAATAAATTCAACAACTTGCCGAAGTTTATTATAATGTTTACAGTAAAGTAGTTTTAGAACGTACTATCATGAAATTACCTAAAGCAGCCCTGTAGCAGCTTCTTCTGATTGGTCAACCTATGACAACCTGAGCCAAGCTGCTCCCTGAGTAAGTATGAATATGCCTGGGGCTGAAAGAATACAGCCATTTGGTGGGAGGAGATTTGCCTCCCAGAAAAGCCAGGGTAGCTTGGGGAGGTAAGCTAGACTTCGAAGTCAGGAGAAAAGATGCCATAGGATCCAGGCCAGTCACCACTTTCCTGATCCCCAGCCACATTAGGAGAGGGGCTTGAAAGGGGTCATAGCCAGTTGTTAGACACACCTTAGTGTTTTGTTACACAGACACAGACACCAGTGGGAGATTTTCTCCAATTTAGATTTTTAGGAGAACAGTGAATTATTGGTTGAAAATATGCCACACTTGACAGAAAGTGGTCACAGCAGGAGGAGGTAGCTTTGCTCTTATGTACTAAGGTATCCCCCCTCCTGCCAGCCAGAATGGAGGATAAATATGGCAGAGCTACAAAACCTCTTCAGATCGCTGCCTAGAACATCAGAAGAAGTACTGCTTTGCTGGACCATGTACTGCACCAAGAAGGCCTGCTCTCTGAAAGACTGCACCTCTTGCACTCCCAAGGCTCCACCAAGAAAGGACTGTGCCTTACTCAAAGGAAATTGAGTGGTCTCCTTGATCAGCAACAGGAACAAAGTGCTGGAAGATGTCACCTGCACAAGTCAAAGAGAGGACTATCCCAGCTGACCAGTTACAACTGGATTTTTCTGGACTGCACGGATGCATTGTGGGAAATTGAGTCCTAGACCCCAAAAAAGGCAATCCAGAGTCTCTGAACACTTAGCCAGAGCTAGTGGACCCCAAAATATTCACAGTGAACTCTCCACAAGGATGATCTGTGAAACAATAAGCTTTCTGCAAAGTATTGCAGAAAAATACCAGGAGGATACCGGCTTACATTTGAGATTCAAGCCACCATCACCGGCTCGTGAATCAGCCTGACAGTGCTGGTTTATTAAACTGAAAGCTCTGGAGCTCCTCATCAATGATGTTGAGGACAAAGACCTCCAGGTGCTCACTGGGGCCTTGTGCTGCAGCAGGCCACCGTCATCAACTGGACCTTTGGATACATCAAGCCTGTCAACGAGAGAATAGGTCCAAGGAAAAGAGTCTGAAGGTAAACTTTTGACTGGGACCTAGCACTCAGCCTATCCGACCCACCCTCCATCACAGTCAGCCTTTGTCCCAGTCAACCGTGACCAGATAGCTACGAGTGGTGCTTTTGGCTTTTAGGTGCTGTAATGTTCAATTTTTAATTTAATCTTCAAAAATTCATATCTTAGGTCCCACACATTTGATTTTTGTCATTTTTGCCTCACTTTAAAGACAAAAAATATTCTCTGTTTTCGTAATTTGGAGTTGGATTTTCATTGTATTTTATCTTTTACTTATTTATTGTTTTGGTGGTATTAAATGCTTAACACTTACCTGTTCCCTAAGTTAAGCCCAACTGCTTGTGTGCTAACATGCCAAGAGTTGAGAAAGAATTAAGATTGGACCTATTAGCTACTTTGGAATTATAACTAACTGAGGGGGAATGCCTCCACTACTCATAATCAGCTTTCCTACATTTGGTGTGCTGTGATGGGATCCAGAACTTGTTTTTAGTAACACTATTCATTATCTAGGTTGGATAATACAAAATCCTCTAAATTGACAGAGTGCAAAAAAAAATTTTGATTTATAATTGTGACTAATACTAATTAGGCCCAGGCATAGAACTCCACTCCGCCGGAAGAGTTTGCAAATTTTTGGGCACTTTGCGATATGCAGAGTACTTCGAAGTTCCTGAATTCCACAATCCAGTGAGGAGTGGAGATCATTCACGCACATGAGTTTGGGGTTTGGCGCTACTTTGGCTACACGTGTGAGACTTCCTGTTTAGTCGCGCTGCTTCCTGCCATGACGGCAGCCCAAATGGTCTCACATGTGATCACAAATGCACCTGGGGTAGATTTTCTACTTGAGATCAATATGAATATAGTCAAAAGTGTTTTTTTAGTGGATTTTCTTCTCCAATTGACCCTTCACATTATTTTTTCAATTGAGAAGCCTTTCTTATTTTTTTCAAACATGAAGGAGGTGTCTCAAGGACTCCAACTTCCTGTTCCTGTCCTACAGGCTTGTCCTAGTGCTTTTCCCATCTCCTGGTCACTTTTCACTAGGATTTTGAGGTGGAAGTATAACTCTCTTTGTCTCCTGGATATACCTTTGGATTCGTTTTTGTGAAATCACACAAGTAAGTTCAAAAACGATTAAATACAGGTGTTGTTTGTTTGCTGGGGCATGAACTAATATTTCTTTTTGCTTTAATGTGATTTTAAAAATGTTGGTTGGTTGGTGGCCTGGGTGTAGTATGGCCCTCGGTACTTATTTGGTATCTAATCATTTTTTATCTTTTATAAAAGAAAATTGTTGCACATCTCAGCATGTGTTCGTTTCTACATGTTTGTAACATTTGCAATATTATTTTCCAATGTGGCATAGATTTCCAAAAGGCAATCTAACTAGTAGGCCCAGTACTGGTAGTCATCAGTGTATGAAACAAATATTTTAGTGGTATGTTTTTAAAACTTCATTTAGGGAAGGGATGACATTGGAATAAATTAGAAATGGTGGCTATTGTTTGCATTTTGTTTTGTTGCAAAACGTGCATATGTTATGTAATAATATTTGATGGCATGGAAGGATGTGTGAACTGCTGTGAATTTTTTATAGCTCAGTTAATTTTTGTGTTTTGCTTTGCTGAATTAATATTAGAGCTCTCTTCAGTGTTACCACTATGCCTCCTTATGGCCAGTCTGTGTGGGTCATTGTCCACCATTTGTCTTTGTTCTCGGTGCTATGTGGCCAGAGACCATTTTGTGTATTCTGTATCCATAGGTTTGCATTTGTTCTTTGTTCTCCATGGCTCCTTGTTCACAATTGTTGTTTGGAAATGTGGCGTGCAGCCATTTTGTGCATGCAGCCAGTGTTCCTTTGCCACAGGCTTGCATGTATTCTTTCTTTGTTTTCCATGCCCCCTTGCTCCTTGTTGTTGTTTGACCATGTGGCTGGTGGCCATTTTATCCATCCATCCAATGTCCCTTTGCCATGGGCATGCATGTATTCTTTCTTTGTTCCCCATGCCTCCCTGCTCTTTGTTGTTGTTATTTGACCATGTGGCTGGTGGACATTTTGCTTTTCCAGCCAGTGTCCCTTTGCCATAGGCTTGCATATTTTCTTTGTTTGTCACGCCTCCTTGCTGTTGTTTGACTATGTGGCTGGCAGCCATTTTGTGCATCTAGTCAGTGTCCCTTTGCTACAGGCATTGATAATTTGTTCATTTTAATTTTTATTTGCATGTGTTATTCTATTATTTTTTATTTTCGTTTTTTTTATTTGATATTTTTTATTTTACACTTACATGTTATTTTTATTGTGGTTTTTATTTTAAATATATATTTTAATTTTTTTATTTAATTTATTTTAAGTTTCATTTTTTTTATTTCTTGTTTTTTATTTTAATTTAAATTTAACTTTGTTAAATTTCTTAGATTTTTTAATTTCTTTAACATTTTTTATTTCATTTTTAAAAAATTCTGCAATCCATCCATCAATCCATCCATCCACCAAAGGCACACAGCTGCACTACAGCATTCGGTTTCTTTAGGTGTAGAATAATTCAATTTCCTCCTGGACACCCTGGCTGAAGCACACTGCAGACAAATCAACGGCATAATTATATTTTTAATGACTATTCCATTTCCCCTGGACCACCTTGCCGCCACAGGTTTTTTAAGGAATATTCCATTTACCCATGCATCTCTCTTTGACTTCCACAGGTGTCTCCTTTAAAGCAGATGGAGATAAAGAACTATGGCTGCATGTTGTGCTGCCTGATTTGGAATGAAAATGTATGGTGTGGTGGTGTGGTTTGACTTTACAGTGTTTGATTACATTGATATTTATTACATAAGAAACCAACTGCACTAAGATTGCATTTGTCTGTACTATTTCAACCTGCAACAATGTCACATTTCACTAACTACATGTTTCTCTTGCTTGGGTGCTTTCAGGTGCACAAGAGAAGAGACGTCACATCACCTGCAGTACTGGCAAAGAGAAGACCTGCATAATTACTTCGGTCTTCCAAACTCTTCCGCTTGTGCATCTTTTTGCCACTGCCAACTGACAGCTTAAGATGGCCCTAAAGGTAAGTTCCTCCCAAAAAAGTAGTCAGTGAGAAGAACTAGCATTCCACCAGTGGCGTGCCAACTGCAACTTTTTTGAGGAGATGTATGCCTGCACACCTGCTCCTGTGGAGGAGCTTTGTAGAGCACTCCTGCATCTAAAGCACCACCCCAACTTAAGCTCAAGACCATGTCTGTCAGTGAGGCAACCATTGCAATCATGGTGACGCCGACGTGCAGTGATGTTGAATTGGATTTGTCCTTTTCACAAAGTAGTACCCAATCATTTCAGAAAATAGAGCAAAGTGGATAGCAGCTAAAACCAGCAATAGTATATCTTCCAGAAGCTGGAGCAAAACAGGTGGTCGAGCTTCCTGCCTAGCAAGAACTTCCTCTATTAGAATCAATGGCTCCCAGATCTCCAGCAAGAAAAAGAAAGGGTGCTACTCAACAATCCTCTCCAAGCACCACTTCTGATAATGATGATAGTGACATGGAGTGGACCCCAGCAAAGTCCGGGAGACACCAGCAAAGGCAACGAAAAAGAAAAGTTCAAGAAAGCCTTTGAATCATTTAAGGGGATAATGATGAAGAGGATGATGATAATGAGCCAGTCACTGTGGAAGCTGCCACAGAGGGGTCCAACATTACTATCCAACCTGCTCTAAGGGACGTGGCACAGGTAGCACTGCTAGCTCCCATATTTGTAAGGCTCCAGTGGAGGCCTGGATCAACCTGTACCATAGTGTTGTGTAGCCATTTTAGTTATAGCTCCATGTACATTATTTTAGCATACTAGGCCTGCTGCTGAGCACTTTAACCTAGATATATTTTATTCAGCTTCATTTGTTATTCTTACAATAGCCGCACTATTTATTTCTATCTAGCTGTTCCTGCTTAGGCCAGCACTACGTTCTTAAACAAGACATTCTTGTTTAATCTGTGCTTCTTTCAAGGCTGCAGTAAAGATAGGTTGCCAGTGAACATGGTACAAGTTTTGTCTCTGACATTTATAGAAAACACACATCCTCACGTAGGAACATTTTCTTAGAACATCTGCTGTTTTATTATAAAAACACTTCCTTGTCCCTTACACGTTTGGGGGAGATTCCAGCCAGAGAACCACGACTGTATGCTGATTGCTGAACTCTTTGCTAAAGCTGCTTATGCAGACCTCAGGCCTTTGCTCAGATATGGGGGATGATGTCTTCCCAGGGGAACAAGAAGGGCGGAATTAGAGCTTAACATGCTGTGCTCTATTATAGCCTAGGTAGGAATTAGTCTAGTGATAATATTGCAGCGTTATTTCTATGCTTGACTCTCCTTGTCACAATTCTTATCTTGTCATGCTGTATCATCCTGGTTATTGCAGTTCATGCTTGCTATCTAAGATGCAGTCGCTTCATTAAAACCTTTTTGAAACATATACTGCCTCTGTTTGTCATTGAGTATGAGAAACTAATGTAACTGAGAGAAACGGATGAGACCTGAGTTACCACGATTCCCCTGAGAAATCAGTTATGTCATGCACTCGGCTGCTCAACCATCCCTGTCCTTGGGTAGAGATGAGGCACTGCTAGTTAGCCGGAGCAAAACCTGTATTAGGGTGACAGGCGTCACCTGTAGTGTGTAAGACTCAGTCTCCCACACCGCAGGCGATTCTGCCGCTCAAAATCCAGTAGTCTCATTAGAATAATGAGAGCCTATGCGACATGGTCAGGCTCCAATTTTCGGGTCCTCCTGAGTATCTCTGTCTCACTATATACAAAGACACCTCAGTACTATATACGGAGATGTCCGTGGTATTCAGGATTTCCTCCTCAGCTAAGTACGGAACACCTATCTGATGCTGGAGGTTGTTCAAGCTTGAACTCTAAAAGGATAATCCCCATTTGGTGTGCTTATCTCTGAACAAATGTACCATTTAATATGGTGAATCTGCAACAGGTAGCAATTGCAGTCAATATGAGACCACCCCTAACTGCACATTTACTGACACATGGCCTAACGGTCCAGGGGGGTCCAGTCACATTTGTTGTTGACGCACCTGGCCTTTATTGGTCACTTATACACCTCACCCAGCTGCAGCAAACCTAGCGGTAGCTGAAGTCCGTCACTTATATACTGAGCTGACGGCAATATATAGACGATTAGTACAGTTTGTAATGCAAACATTAAATAAAAACCCAGCATATGCTGCTCCAGCGCAACCACATGCAGTGACGCCAGGCATTAACCCTGCAACTGTACATTCGATCATGGGTAAGGTACCCGTCAAACAAGAAGAAATTCCATTTTGGTTAGCTCAGAAAATAAATGCGCTGGGAGCAGTATTTCCCCATACGGGACCTCAGGATAAATACAGAATATGAACAATGTGCTTGCCATTTGGGATGGTTCCCACAATAGATAACTGTAATACATGGGGCACGGTATTTGCCATGCTCTATACTACCGCACACGGTACACCAACACTTGCCAATTTACCGAAAGTGTTGAAACAAAGTCAAGATGAATACAGGGCTTCCCCACCCTAGACTTGGGGATGCAATTAATGGGCAACTTTGCCACAGTATCCTCAATTATTTTAAGTAACCTTAAAAGGGAAGCGGTCGCATTAGCGGTGCACATGAGGCTCTGGGATGTTCCTCAACAGGATCACGAATGTGAGCTGCCAACGATTATCACAGAGACCCACTCTAGTATTGGTCGAGATAGTCTGGGGGCCAGACCAACAAAACCACAACTTCAGGGTAAATCTAATAAAGATTTTACCAAGCAAGCTCCTGAGGGTAATATAGAATGCTGGGATGAAAAACAACAAACTCCTAAAAAAGAAAGGGGAGAATCTCTGAGCACGGAGACCCCACAGAATAGATATGATCTCAGAAACAGACATAATATAAAAATGCTTGACAGATATCAATATACTGATACACTCCAATCTCGTTCCTTACAGGACTCATCGGAAAAACGTAGAGAGAGAGGTGGGTGGTCAGCGCGAAGAACAGAGTACGTGATACTGAGACAGGAATCACAACGCTCAACAGAGGTTTCTGTTAAAAAGAAAGAGAGACCTCCCCAACAAAAACCCCAATTTAAAAAGAAAAAAGTGGCAGCAGTAGCGGTTCGACATGTCACTCAAGAAGAGGGCTCTATTGATGAACAGGAAGTGGGCACTAGCGCTGCTAGACAGAGAGGCAGAGGTCACAATAGTTTGCCAGAGTCTTCTAGAGCATCTGGAGGTGAAAGCAACTGATGACTTCCTACAAGTAGAAACTGTTGACATGCATGTCTCCACGCCTGATAGGGTGTGTAAAGTAACATTGCAGTTAAAGGAAGACATTGAACGCACCATAGACGCTATCTTTTGGAATCGCGTGGTAAATATATATGATATTTTGTTGGCCGAACAAGACTGGCCACCCAAATTTGTCCGTACCTGCCCGACTGGGTAAGATGTTATTAAACCTTCTTTCTCATCTCTTGTTCCTGAAGAGCTCGCAGAATCCTATGCCATCGATTGGGCATTGGCACAGGCACCAACGTTATATCGCAACCACATAGGATGGGGCAAAGATTTCCCCTACCATGTAATTCCCGTTAAAAATCAACCCCAATCTGAACCCCAATATCCAATTAAACATAATGCTAAAGTACTCGTGAGAGAAATTCTCACACAACTGGAGTACCAGGGTGTAATTGAACCCTGCGTCTCCCCAGTGAATAATCCTTTATTCCTAGTAGCTAAACCGGACCATTCATACAGAATAGTCTTAGACTACAGACACTTAAACAGTCAGACATGGACATATGCTATGCAAAACTCATGTAGCACAGCACTGACAAACAACATAGAGTGTAAAAAATACAAAACAACACTGGACATTTCCAATGGTTTCTTCTGCCTAAACATAGTGCCTGAGATTAGAGACTTAACAAATTTCAGTGCACTAGGCTTCCAGAAAAAAATCTGTTGTTTACCCCAGGGGTACAAGAACAGTCCAGGACTGTTTGCGGCTCGTGTGACTTCAATCTTGCACGACATTGACCCTGAAGCATTGTCCTATGTAGATGATATCTATCTCATGGATGATGAATTGCTACAACATTTAAGACGGGTAGCCTGCATTGTTGTGGGATTTGCTGAATTTGGCTACAAATTAAATTTCCAAAAAACAAAAATAGCCTTCCTCAGCGTCCTGTTTCTGGATATGAGCTATCGGGTGAAGGAAAGAGCCTAGCACCACAATTCTTGGAAAAATGTGCACAATTACAACCTCCAAATACCATTAAAAAACTCCAATCTCTATTGGGTTTCCTAAATTTTGGCAGAACTTACATTCCTGATTATGCATCACGCATAAAACCTTTATATGACTTAATACGTCCTGACATTTCAAGTAAATTTTGGACAGTCGAACATACACAATAGTCTTCACCATTGAGGAGAACATAGCTCAGAGACCTGCAGACAGACATGCTTGCAGCACAACATTTACACACAAGAAAAAACAAAACATATTTGGTCATCAGAATAATTGCTGGTGCCATTGGTTTTTACCTATGTAACTTTCAATGAGGGTGAGACTGTCCCGATTGCATATAAATCACATTTGTACTCAGCAGCAGAACAACGCTTTGCTCCCACTGAGAAAATTCTCACTGCTGTACAGATGGCTGTCATTAAAGAAAGACCTCTAGCCCAGGGCAAACGCATTATTGTTGTCTCTCCAATTCCAGCCCTTGAAGCTGTTACCAAAGCCAGTGTTCCAAACGGTAAAGTATTACATCCGCGTTGGATACCATGGTCCACGTCTTTGACAGCCACTGATGTAGACCACATTTTTTACCTAAAATTACAAACTCAAGAATTTTTGCAAAAGGAACTAGAATATCCAATTCCGGTAAATACACTGCCTATTGATCAGTATCAAAGAGTCATGTACACCGATGGCTCAGCGCAACCTGCAATTGGCACAAAGCATCAATACTCCGCTGCTTGCGCAGTCGTAAGTGGCTACATGGAGGATAATAAATTTGGTCCCCAACATACATACACGCAAACCCTAGGGGTTTGCACAGCACAATTAGCAGAGCTAAAGGCTCTGGTGATGGCACTGGAACATACGGATCCTGCACAGGTAACAATGATTGTTTGTGATTCGTATTACTGTGTCCAGTCCTTCAATGAATACCTGCATTACTGGCGCCAGAATGTGTTCAGACATTCTAAAGGCAACACCATCAAGCACAGACTTCTGTGGGGGAAAGTAGCGGATCTGAAGGAAATGCTACCAAATGTACATACACTTGGACACCATCACGTTCGAATACACGTCGCTGGGAATACACTGGCGGATGAAGCCACAAAGTCAGCAGTAGCTACGGCCACTGTTGCTGAAGTAACCTGCTTAGGTGCGAAAATGGACGTTGACATATGGGCTACCGTGAAATCTACGGCTGAAAGTTTGCCCTATCCAAAAACATTTCCTGCTAAATATTCCTACTGAATGGGAGGCTGCCTAAACGCTGAGGTTAAGATACCAGGCATAGGGGTTAGAGAAATTCCCAGCGCATGAGGGGGCATCATCTGCCCATGCTGGTGTGCCGGCTACAATATCATTGTTACAATCCCGTTTTTGGTGGCCAGGACTATACAAGGAGGCCAAGGAGTATGTCCTTTGTTGTGACATCTGCCAACAAATTAAAGTTTCCACTGCTAAGTGCCCACCGCAGACACCCCTCCTTATTTCAAACAAACCTTTACAATGTGTGTACTTGGACCATTGTGGATCCCCTAACAGCAGACAGTGCATACATATACATCTTAGTCGCTGTTGACTTCTGCTCCAGATTTCTATGGGTGTGGCCACAATGCTTGGCTGATGCTCAGACTGCTATTAAAGATTTGTGAGTCTTTATGAGTACATATGCAGTTGCGGCTTTCAATTCGGACCAGGGCCCTGCTTTCACCTCAATGGCATTCAGGGACACCATGGCTTAGCTGTGGGTCCAACTCCAGTACTCGTTTCCATTTCATCCCAAGGGAAATAGCGTTGTAAATCGATTAAGCCTGCCTAGAAGGTCCCTGGGGGGTTGTACTTCATATGAGTGTCTGTGTGGCACTGGAATGTATGTTCCAGATCTTGATGGTCCTGGTGTGGATGCGGCAGAAACACCCTTTGACATAAATGAACGTGTCACTGTCTTACAGGAATTGCAACAGTTCCGTGATGAAATCTCTTCTGCCAGTGCTGCCTCCACAGAAATTAAGAACGTACCTGTAACGCCTACATGCTGGATTCCTAAAGTTTAGGATCTAGTACGTGAAAAGGTTGCTGTGAAAAAGGAGTTTGGTCCTTCCTATCGTCCGCCGGTCCCAGTTTTGGGAATATTCGGTACCAGAACTGTCATTCTACCACCGCTGGCTGCTGTTAAAGAAAATCACTTTGTATCTATCGACAATGTCAAGTTACACCATGTGGCCAATCCTACACAGCCGACCAAGAAGGACAGCTAGTAGTTCCCGAATCCCTCTCACTACTGGTCAAGAAGTAACTCTACAAGTTGTAAGCAGGAACACTGAAACCTCTCTGGGCTTGGGGAGGGAGGAAAACGATCTTGCATTGGTTCCACTGACATCAAACAATACAGAAATAACTGATCAATTTGACACAACTTCAACACAGACAGATGGCGTCATTTATTCTGCACCACCACAGGAAACACCCACTCCAACTACAAACACGGCTCCAGCTTTTGCACGAACTGCTTCTGGATACATTGCTGACATGAATGACAACGTTTCAGACTCATTCGCCTCTTCGAAACCTGAACTGTCAAAAACACGTAAGCTCACAAATTGGCTTAAAACAACTTACTTTATTCTTCCATGGAACTATCTGTGGCTTTCCTTGACTGTATTGGCTTTCCTGCTTTGGACTGGATTTGTTATAACATTCTTTTTACTAATACATGGTCATTTTCTACCTGAAAAATCGACTGTTGGACTGGTGGATGAGGTCCTAAAACCACATTTTTCTTCTCATAAGGTCCGTAGAGACTTTCTTTTGTGAACATTTCAGCTATACCAATTCCTGATGGGATTGTTTGGGATAAATTAGCATTTGATATATACGGCCCAACAGAGGTCATTTAAATACCATACGTGTTTAAACTGTCAATGAATGATATAGTAACACCCGGAGTTGTTTCTGATGATTGGGATCTGAAAATATTTGATTGAATTGAAGTATTACACTGTATTTGAAAACAAAGATGTTTATCAATCTAAAGAGAATTATGGTGATATGTTTTGCTATAATTATTATGGGCACCATTTCATCCACAGAGCAAGTACCCCAAAGACTGTTTTTAATTACACACAATGGGAACATTGTCTGACTTCACCACAAGGGAGTTCTAAAACATATTATGAAAAGTTTACATATTTTTCTGGGCACGATGTTAAAAATGCTGAGTCATGTTATTTTAAATTGCCACTGATAGAAAATGTATGCATATTATTGACAAATACGAAATGTATTTATTCGGATTCCTTTGTTTCCTGGTTGAATATAGAAGGCTATGAATATTGGCTGAAGTCGATTGACTAAAAAAGTGTGTGGGGAACTAGACCTTGGCAAATACAGGGGAAGGAAGCTTTATTTATAGCATGCCTGATACCTGTTCATATGATATTTTTAAATGAAACTGTACAACAAACAAGTTGTTTAGGCTTAGCAAAGATTAAGGACTTGAACACACCCAGTATTCCTGCACCTGCCAAATTTTATAAATGGCAAAAGTATATTAATGCAACTGAAGATCAGCTCGATGAATGGGTCCAGAATGGCACATTTAATGCTTCACTGTCACGTCCAGGCGGTTTTGTTATAGTGGCCAATAAATACTAATGGGTGTCATAAGTGTTTTATAAACTCCACAGGGGTTTTTAGTACTAGTAGGCCGGACCCTTGCTATACATCATCTGAACATTTGGGTATAGTAACAACATACAGTGTAGGGAAACTATGTCAGCAATGGTTAAAGAGTTCCTCACTAGATGCGGTCAGAGAACACCCCAGTCTCCTGTCTAATAATACTGACTTACAGGACTTTCTGTTAGGCCCCAGAAAACAACAAAGAAAGAGCTTCTTATATGAAGTATATAATGAAATTTGGAAGCTGTTGCCCGGTTAAGGCAAATAGACCAGGAAAACTTACAGAAGGCATTAGCTGTTGTAGATAATGGGATTAATACCCTGTCCAACCGGATATACACCTTAAACAACATTGTCTCTTCTGCTATAAACATTATGCAAACAGATATGTCTTCTTTACACCATGGACAGATTCAACTAAGGTCCATTATGCAGTTGGGTTGGACACTTCAAACACTGAAGGCAGGTTGTATTCCCTGGCAACACGTTAGCGCAAGAGACATATTTTCTACATTTAATTTAACGCAACAACAACTAATGGCTAAGAAAGAAGCGGCTTATGTCATGCTAAATATCGAAAAATTAGAAAAGGTGTGGGAGCTACCCTTCTCGTACAAATGCCTCAGTGCCATGAAAGAGGTATTTCTTAGCTGTAGTGAATGTGAGACTTCTGTCAGCCATTAGATGGTTTGTAAACAGTTGTCCTTGCATGGGGCGTGTAATGCGTCTGCAGCGAATTTGGCTTCTTATCTGAAGTGAGTTCCAGTCCCCTTGATTAGACCAACGTACCAGGTGCTTTCAAATGGCAGCTATGTTCTCCTCAATGGTGAAGACTATTGTGGGATGCGAGCCGGAATAGTTTATGTTGTTTCGGTCTCTAAGATTGTTACATGATGCGGGAACATACTTTTTCCTCCCACTGGATTAAAAGAGGTAGCTGACATCTGGCCCCACATTGCTACTTCTAATGTGAATTTTGACAAGTTGAGCAGACTCAAAGCTTTACTGTTCCAAAAACATGTGGCCCTCACATCTGCACGCAAGACCTATGCACTTCAGGTGGTAAGGTCGTCAGCAGAGATACAGTCCCTTTTAAGTTTAAGTACCAACTTTCTAAGACACTTTGGTGAAATCGTGGGCCGAATATTTACTGTGTCCAGTACTAATGGAATTGCAAATTTCTGTAAGGCTGTTAGTTCTGGTTTCGTTCAAACCTTCTCCTCCATATTCGGTTTAATACCTTCAGCCATCCACTCAATATAATATTCTCCAGTATTTTCGGGGGATTTCCAATAACTTTGGCTATGATAGTTGGCATTTTGCTGTTGCTACTGTTCATGCACAATGGCTGTCCCGCCGCAACAAGGAGGAATGAAAGCGCTCCCACCAGTGCAGCTGTGTCATGAACGCATGATGCAGTACTTTGGAGCAACACTCCTGGAGGAATTGGAGTGTGACTGGTCTCTGTCATTCACAACGGTTTTGCAATGTGTGCAGCCCGTGTTTCGGTGCCTCTGGTGCTCGTTGGAACATGCAATGAAAGTTTGCCTTTCTACTCAGTGCTTGCTTTTATTGGATGCTGATCTGTAGATGTTCTCGCTGAGGGTTCATTACCGGACATGCACGTTGAGGGTGCGTTTGCTACGGGACGTAGCTTATGAGTTGCCCTTCCTGGAGGATACATCTCATAACTCATTACTGGGCACAGCACGGAATGCTGCTGCCTTGGCTGAGGCGATGCCTTTCCAACTTTAACACCTGCCAAAGTGGAAGATTTCCTTTCCTCCATTGTCCCGGATCCAATTGACAATTTTCAAAATGACTTTGACTCTTTATTCAGCCACTTTTTACGCCACTTGTTAACACTTTAAATTGCCTTTTTATATATGCCCATGTGTACTTTTAAATTGTCATTATTGACATTTTTTACATATATATCTTTGGTTGAGTTTTAGTAGCTTATGTACATTTAGGCTTTGAACCACCTTCAACCGATAAGGGGAGGGTGTTGTGTAGCCATTTTAGTTATAGCTCCATGCACGTTATTTTAGCATACTAGGCCTGCCGCTGTTCACTTTAACCTAGATATATTTTATTCAGCTTCATTTATTATTCTTACAATAGCCGCTTTTGCGGTCCTGTTTTATTTCTCTCTATCTAGCTGTTCCTGCAAGCACTATGGGGGTCATTACAACCCTGACGGTCGGTGTTAAAGCGGCGGTAAGACCGCCAACAGGCCGGGGGAAAAAAAATTGCATCACGACCGTGTCGGAAACCGCCAACATAGACAGCCACTTTAACACTCCGACCGCCAAGGCAGAACAAACAAACACTGTGGCAGTAACCGCCAACAGACAGGCGGAAGACAATGTACCGCCCACATTATTACAACAGTCCAATCCGCCACCTTTTCCGGGGCCGATTCACCGCAAACAAAAACACGGCGGAAACAGGAATTGGAAGGGAAAACGCTCACCTCTAAACTTCCACGAGGAACCAGGATGCCATGGAACCCGAGCTCCAGATTCTACCAGCCTTTATCTTCCTGCTCCTCTACCAGGAACAACAAAGACGGGAGGGGGGAGTGAAAAAACAGTGACACACACACGCAACATGCAACACTCACACCCCCGCCCTCACCCACTACAACACACACACAAGTACATGTTGATACATTACATAAACAACCCCCACTGGAAGCATGAAAGGACAAAAGGAAATGAGTCGAACGATTGTAATATATTCAAATACAGTAATCAAAAATATATACATATATAAAGATATTTACACTATAAACAAATATATACACCAAGAATACAAGTCCAAGGTATTCCACCATCATAGTCCGTGGACCACTGGGCCCAAAATGCATGGGCGAGGCCCACACTCAATACTCGAACAAGACGGAGAGAACACTGGTGGGGCAACAGAGAGAAATAAAACAGGCACCTCAGGGGGAAGGGAAGGGGGGCACCTCAGCCGGATGAGTGCACGATGCCAGATCCACGAGGGGGCTCCATGCCCACTGCTGTATCCTGGGGAGTGCAAAGCCACAGTCTCTCAAGTCTCTACAAGGGGTGGTTTGCCCACTGCTGCATCCTGGGGAGTGCAATGCCACAGTCTCTAAAGTCTCTACAGTGGGTGGTTTGCCCATTGCTGCATCCTGGGGAGTGCAGAGCCACAGTCTCTCAAGTCTCTACAGTGGGTGGTTTGCCCACTGCTGCATCCTGGGGAGTGCAAAGCCACAATCTCTCAAGTCTCTACAGTGGGTAGTTTGCCCACTGCTTTATCCTGTGTAGTGCAAACCCACAGTCTCTCAAGTCTCTACAGTGGGTGGTTTGCCCACTGCTTTATCCTGGGGAGTGCAAAGCCACTGTCTCTCAAGTCTCTACAGTGGGTGGTTTGCCCACTGCTGTATCCTGGGGAGTGCAAAGCCACAGTCTCTCAAGTCTCTACAGTGGGTGGTTTGCCCACTGCTGCATCCTGGGGAGTGCAAAGCCACAGTCTCTCAAGTGGATAACAGTCTCCACTGGTTCTGGAGTGGGCTTTGTGCCCAGAGTGCTTCATCCTGCCAAGAATGCGGTAGTGGATGTGATAATCCACTGGTTCTGGAGGGGGCTTTGTGCCCAGAGTGCTTCATCCTGCTTGTGGCGGCCTCAGTAGCGTAGGAATCTTTGACGCTCACTGGCCTGCGGTGCTGGTTGCGGTGGTGTCCTTGGCAGCGGTGCTGGTGGCGGTGGTGTCCTGTTCGGCGGTGCTGGTGGCGGCGGTGTCCTTGGCAGCGGTGTTGGTGGCGGCGGTGTCCTTGGCAGCCGTGCTGGTGGCAGCGGTGCTGGTGGCGGCGGTGTCATTGGCAGCGGTTCTGGTGGCGGCAGTGTCCTTGGCAGCTGTGCTGGTGGCGGTGGTGTCCTTGGCAGCAGTGCTGGTGTCGGCGGTGTCCTTGGCAGCGGTGCTTGTGGCGGTCTTGTCCACCGTGCAGGTTTTCCCAGACTTGCCAGTTTTACTCTGCCCCTTCCCCACCTTGGATGGTGGCACAGCTGGATCCACACTCCCACCTGTACCCCAGGGAGCTGCTTTGGTTGAAGATTTTTTTCCTCTCTCCCACCGGGCACTGGCCAACTTTTTGTGCTTTTGAGGTGGGGGACTGTTGGTGCTCTGCCTCCTTGGCACACTGGCTGCCTGCTGCCTGGTGCACTCCAGAAGCCGGTTACTACTGGCACCACTATTCCCGCAGATGTTGTGGCTGAGGCGCTGGGTTGGGACCTGGAGAGGCGGGCCCTAGGAGACTGAATGGGTGGGGGAGGTGAGGGGAAGAGGTCAAGGTTGGACAGGAAAAGTTTTTTGGACACACTGGGACGGGTAGATGGAGGGGGTTTGGGAGTGGAGGAAGAGGTAGTGGCTGTAGGAGGTGTACATTTGGTGACTTTGGGTGAAGGTGCATGGGCTGGAGGCTGTCGAGAGGTGGATGGCTATTGGGTGGGTATGTGGCTGCATTTGTGTACCTTGGGAGGTGGGCTCACAGACACACTGGTAGAGGACACAGGGGAGGTGTGAATGGTAGTGGGGGTGGTGACTGCATGTGAGCGGGGTGTGGTGGTGGGTGTGCTGGTGATGGAGGTAGTGGCTGAGGACATAGTGCATGCAGGTGTGAGTGGAGACGAGACAGGGAGGGAGGAGGGAGATGAGGAGGAGGGGGACACAGTGGAGGCAGTGTCTGTTGGTATGTCTGCACGGGTATGATGCTTGCGTGAGTGCCTGTGGGATGTGTGGTGCTTATGTTTGCCTGAGCTTCCCTTGTTTGTTGAGGTGTGTGCATGCTGGTCTGATGGTGTGCTTGGGATAGGCTGAGGTACAGGGGTTTGGGTCAAGTTGGAGGGTGGAGGCTAGAGACAGGGACAAAGGCTGCCATCAGTGCTGAGGCCAGAGTCTGAAAATCTCGCTGATGGGCTGCCTGACCAGAATGAATGCCCTCCAGGTATGCATTGGTCTGTTGCAACTGCCTCTCTACACCCTGGATGGCATTCAAAATGGTAGACTGCCCAACAGTGAGAGACCTGAGAAGGTCAATGGCCTCCTCACTGAGGGCAGCAGGGGTGACAGGGGCAGGGGCTGAGGTGCCTGGGGCGTAGGAGATGCCCACCATCCTGGGTGAGCTGCCACGGGGCAAACGCTGAGGGGCTGCTGGGAGGGCGGTGCTGGTGGGGGGGTGGCGGCTGTACCTGTAGGTGCGGGGGGCACAGAGGGGCCCACCACCGCAAGGGAGCTCCCATCAGAGGAGGAGTCCGTGTCACTGGTCTCAGCTCCTGTCCCCGCCGTGGAGCTCCCCTCACGCTCTGTCCCACTGGTGGCTTCTGACTCCGTTGTCTCGCCCTCCAGGGCCATGTGGGATGCAGCTCCCTCCTGCTCCTAGCTATGGTGGTGTGCTGCACCTGTGATCCGAATAGCTGTGGCTCTACCCGGAAGATTTCTTCCACCATGACCCTGAGCTCCTCCTCAGAGAACCTGGGGTGTCTTTGGGGTGGTGTGGGTGATGTGTGGGGTGGTGTGTGTTGTGATGGGTGGGGTGATTTTTAGTGGTGTGTTGTGTGAGGTGCTTGGATGTAGTGTGAGTGATGGTGTTGGGTGCCTGTGGATGCTATTGTTCTTTCTAGTGGTGTCTCTCTCTGGCCTTCTGTCGTAATTGTGGTCGTAAGGGTTTGTGGGTGATGTGGGTTTGTGTTTTATATTGTATTGGATGTGTGGGAGTGGTATGTGCATGTGTATCAGGTGTGTGTATTTGAAATTGTCCAATGTGGTAGTGTTTTGTAAATGTGTGTGTATTTTGAGCACGGCAGTGTGTACTGCCAATGGAATACCGTGGTTGAAAGACCGCCGCGTGGATTCGTGGGTCGTGATAGTGTGGCTGTATTCCGGTTGGCATGACGGTGGAGGTTTTGTTATCGCCAGTTTATCACTGACCTTTGGTGTGGCGGACTTGTGTGGGTGTCTGGATTTTGGCAGATTCCGAGCTGTGGGTCATAATGGCAGTGGCGGTATACCGCGGCGGTGTGTTGGCAGTCTTCTGCATGGCGGTAAGCGGCTTTTACCGCCAATGTTCTAAGGACCCCCTATGTTCTTAAACAAGACATTCTTGTTCACTCTGTGCTTCTTTCAAGGCTGCAGTAAAGATAGGTTGCTGGTGAACGTGGTACAAGTTTTGTCTCTGACATTCATAGAAAACACACATCCTTACGTAGGGACATTTTCTTAGAACATCAGCTGTTGTATTATAAAAGCACTTCCTTGTCCCTTTCACATTAGAAGGACATTCCAGCCAGTGAACCACAACTGTATGCTGATTGCTGAACGCTTCGCTATAGCTGCTTATGCAGACCTCAGGCCTTTGCTCCAGTATGGGGGATGATGTCTTCCCAGGGGAACCTGAATGGCAGAATTAGAGCTTAACATGCTGTGCTCTATTATAGCCTAGGTAGGAATTAGTCTATGGATTCTAGTGACAATATGGTTGCATTATTTCTATGATTAACTCTCCTTGTCACAATTCTGATCTTGTCATGCTGTACCATCCTGGTTATTGTAGTACATGCTTTACTATCTAAGATGCAGTCGCTTCATTAAAATCTTTTTGAAGCATATACTGCCTCTGTTTGTCATTGTGTATGTGAGACAAATGTAACTGAGAGAAACGGATGAGACCTGAGTTACCACGATTCCCCTGAAAAATCAGTTATGTCATGCGCTCGGCTGCCCAATCATCCCTGCCCTTGGGTAGAGATGAGGCACTGCTAGTTAGCTGAGCAAAACCCGGATTAAAGCGACATGCATCACCTTTAGTGGGTAAGACTCAATCTCCCACACTGCAGGCGATTCTGCTGCTCTAAATCCAGTAGTCTCATTAGAATAATGAGAGCCTACGCGACAATAGTAGAAGTATGCACTGCAGAGAGGGAATCCCCACCTACCTCCAGTTCTTCTTCAGGCATTGACAGTAGCCCAGTAAGAAAGTACTCCTCCCCAGTTTAGGAATTTATGACGAATAGCAAACTGGAGGAGAACCTTGCGATATGCACCATTTGCCACACAAGTATTCATAGATGTAAGCCTTGTTCACATTATGGTACTGGAGGGCAGACGACCCATGTGTAAAAACATCAAACAATCCAGTGGGAGGAGCAACTTAAAGAAATGGCTGAATGTGGTTGCGATGGTGAAGATGGGAAGAGCCAGGAAACATCAGCTACAACTGGTCAGATCATGGTGGAAGGAGAGGAAACAGAGGGTGACATCCTCACACAAAGCATCTTTGTCCCCAGCAGTGAACCAGAATCTCCTGCATCAGTGACCTCACAATGTCACAGGAAGACTCAGAGTCAGATGGAGACACCACGACATACAGTGACTGCACCTCATTGCACATTGAGTGTACCACATCTACATCTCAAAAGTCACCTACATCTGTGGCCCCACAACAGAATAAAATCCAGGCTGCAATTGCAAGTATGTGTAGGGAGGAGGGGTCCTATGACCGCAACCACCTAATGCAGGTTTGTACAATGGGAAGCTGGCAAAAATGTTAGCGCTGGACCTCCTTCCTTTTTCTTTTGTGGAAGGAGTGGGATTCCTAGAGTTTGTGGCAGCTACCTGCCCAAAATGGAAGGTTGCAAGTTGGACCTATTTTGCCAGAGTTGCTGTTCCAGCTCTGCATCACAATATGCTGCATTTGGTTGGACAAGCTTTGCAGCAAAGTGATGTCCACACTATCTACATAACAGCAGACATGTGGACCAGTTGTGATGCTACTGATTACATGTGCATCACTGCACAGGGGATTTCTTTTGTGGGAATAAAACAAAAGCTATCTACAGATCTTGCACCTGAAGAAATTTTTGAGAGTGTTCAGTGGCATGCAACAGTAGCCATGCTTGCCATGGAGAAATCACATACAACTGCAAATATCTAAGATGAATTTAATAGTAAGGTGTCTCAATGGCTGGAACCCAGGGACTTCAAATTGGATTTGTTGCCAAGGACAATGGCAAAAACATTGTCAACGCCATAGCAGGGGGTGCCTGTTTCAGGGTCCTGTGTTTGGCATACTGCATCAACCTGGTTGTGCAAGACTTTTTAAAAAAAGAAGACATAGTCAGCAAAACACTAACCGCCTGCAGTAAATCTGTGCTCATTTCAGCCACTCTTTTAAGGCATGGAAACAGTTGCAGAATATTCAGTATGGTAATAGAGTGCCAGTTAAAGTCCTGATACAGGAGGTGCTAACAGGTTGGAACTCAACCTATTTTATATTGGAATATCTGTTTGAACAGAACAGACAGATCAATGACTATGCCATTCTAAGAGGAAGGCATGCAATTGGGAAAGCTATGACCATAGCTTTGGACAATTAGGGCCTAGTCAAAAGCCTGACACAGATGCTGCTCCCTTTTGAGGGTTTCACATGGGAAGTTAGGAAGGAGGACAGTACGATAGGACAAGCTATCCCTGCAGGAGCAGCTAAAGAAGGTGTCTGAAAGTTTTGCACTCGAAGGTGTGAATGAAAACCCAGAAGATCATGCCCTGATTGAGAGCCTAAACTGTCACTTGACTTGTAATGCAAGGCTGCAAAATTATATTATCTCATCTAAAGAGTACATCTGTGCCACCATCTTGATCCACGCTACAAAAACCTTCTTTCCTTTTTCATTCCCTTCATGGGATTTTTGAAAATATATGAGGTGGATTGTTGAGCAAGCTGGATAACTGGAAAAACAATGGCTAGAGCTTAGAGTCCCACTTCACAGTTCTGGAGTGCCTCCTTCAACTTACAGAGAGGGCAGACTTGTCTTACAGCAGTTACCACAAGCAACAAGAACACTGGCAACAACAGCATCAGAAGAATTAGACCCAACCTTTGCATTGGCTTAATTTTCATTGGCAGAGCTTAAGTCCAGTGCAGAAGAGAAGGCAAACGGGATTGAGCAAGTGACAGCACCAATGACACTTCAGAGGATGTTCCAGGAGTATCTGGGTGGCCCAAAAGATGTGTATGTGGATTAAAACCCATTGGTGTATTGGTATGGTAAGATGCACCAATGAGCAGAGGTCAGCAGGCCTACAATGAAATATCCTATAGCCAGCATGCCTGCTGAACTTGTGTTCAGTGCAGCTGGTCTAGTCTCTCACCTCCAAATGTGGAGAAATTAACTATGATGAAAATGAAACAGCATTTTATACCACCTGATTAAACTGTTCCCGAAACACCACAGGAGGAGGAAGAGGATTAATGGTCAGAATCAAGTGTGTTTGCTGACCAACTTCTGGGTGAACCACATGAGTTTGAGGACGAACTCTACTCTACCAGACTGAGTATGCCAGTGCCACCATAGAACGTTTTAATTATTTCTCATTGAACTTTTTTTTTACTTTTGTTGCAGTGAGGAAGCCCCCACATTCTCTTCAGGACGTTGAAGACAATGCCTGCCTCACTCACATGACATTGCCTAACCTTTTTTTTTACATCATCTAGCAGGGCTGACCCAGAAGATCATTGAGTAAAAGACTGCCAGTGCCAATGCCAAATTCCAATGTGTTGATACCATCAAAGAAAAAATAATATTTTTTATCAAATCAAGAACCATGCTTGGATTGGAAGAGGTAACTACTTACTATTGCACTAATGCATGGTAATATATTCAGTGATTGTGAGAGATGATTGATGGTGCATGTGGTGGCTGACAGTGAGGGAGAGAGTTCAACAAATTTGTAAATTTGATTTGGATGATTTGCAATGTTTGGGGGCTAATGGGTGATCATTTTTTTCCTGAAAATGATTGGCCTTTCAAACTTAGAGACATTTACCTGCGGGGTCCACTCTTTAGTTGCCAAACACAAATCTACACAAAATACTCTAATTCTCTTTCTCTTTTTGTTCTTCATCAGCAGTGCACTACACAGTTCTACCTCACTTGGTTTGGGACTGGGATGGAGTTACTCAGAATCATGAGAATGTTTAGGAGGATGGAAGGACTCAGGGCGGGACTACCTCAACAGCAGGAAGGAGAAAGCTATTGTCTTCAAAGAGAAACCATGATGATGATGATGAAGACTCTGAGGCCTAGTACTCATTCTGCTCTGTGGACTGGAGAGAGGTAAGTTGATTTGGGAAATGCAGCTATGTGTGTGTTTGCTGCATTGCTGCCTCAAGTGCAAAACTCCTCTTTATGTTCTTGCTCTGCCTCTGAGCCTTCTTGGTAGACTCCTGACTCCCCATGACATATACCATGCTTCCTTTTGTCCTTCTCCTTTTCTCTATAACACAGTTACTGTTTTTCAATATGCAGGCCTTCTCATAGTTCTCTCCTGCACAAAGAAAACTTGGTGAAAGCTCAACACTCCATCTTACCTACCGGAAAGGTTCATTCAGGCACCTAAGAGTGACGGGAATTCCAGGAAGAATAGAGATACATCACCAAGTTTAGCAATGCATTCTCATTTTCCTTTTCACAGTCATAATTTTTAGAACTGAGTGGGTTAACGTCAATCCTCCATAATTTGTATTTTTCAAACCTAGAAATCATAACATTTAGAGATGTACTATCTTGGGTCTCTCTGGGGCAGAAGCACTGTTTGCGATGTATGTAACTGAGCTGTGTCCTGCTTATCCCTTCATTGTTGCCATCCACAACAGATTGATGATGATATTGTGCTGCTCAGTTTCCCGATGAATATTGCTGTGGTTTCTTTTGATTAGTGTCTGTCTTTGTCACATCTTAACCCAAATCACCTTTATCGAGCACCTAACCCTCTTCCCCTGGGCTGTGTGATTTATTGATGTGTGACATAAGTTTACTCCATAAATGGATCACACACTTGCTGGGGCAGATGTGGTGAAAGTGACACCAACTCACTGCATGACCTTCTATTACTTGAGCAATATCCCACACCAGCCACATCAACATCATCATTAGGACCTTGTGTTGTATGTTGTGTAAATGCTTAACCTTGTCCAACCACTCCTGACTCTGAGCCCACTTCTCCTGACTCACCAATTTAATTTCCTAAGTTTAGTTTTTAAATACTAGCTCTCCCAGAAGAAGTTGATATTGCTAGTTTTTATTATCAAACCAGGTCTTCTTTGTTGTGTGTCAAATAATGTCACTGTTGTAGTCTGGTCTCAGTCTTCCTAAACTTATGATATAATATATGACCCACTAACTCTCTGTTTTTTTTCAATCTAGTTGACTGTGATGGATAACCATTTGATTAATCCTGCAGTTGGAGGTCGCATAGGTGGGAGTGGTACCTTGAATCTTACCTGTTAGTGTGCTAGCCTGCTACTACTTCTACCACCCCCTTAAGTTAAGATGCAACCCTGGGAAAGGCCTGCAGTAAGAAGACTGAGGCAACAGCCCTCACTTCATCCATTCAGGTAAGGGAAGAACAATGGGTTTAAGTGAACTTGTTTAGTTCATAATTAACATATACTGAAGAAGATATTGTTTGTCTGGATATAGGTTTTTGTAGACAAAATAGGCAATGCAATCATCCCCTAGTGGTTAATATAGCTACCGAGGGCACTAGAGCAAGGGAATAATAAATGGCATGCACTTTGTTAGCAGATTTAAAAAGCAGGCTACAATAAGACAGCTGTGCAAACTAAAACACCAAACTAAACATTTGAGGGATAAATGAAGCAAAATAAATGTTCCTCTTTTATTTTTAACAAATAAGAAAACCCTCTCCCCAAACAAATAGCTCCGCCCCCAAAAAGTCTAGTGGAAGTCCCAAATCCCTCCTGACTCTCTCCAAACACAAGTCCCTCCCACCAAAACAAAAAATTAAACAAAGGGCTCAGAAGAGGGCACTGTCTATTTGGGTCCAGAGCTGGTCATGGCTTGGTTCGATCCTGGTGAGCCAGCTCTCCTTACCGTCAATCTGTTGCTGGATTTGGTGGCACAATGCCCTGTCAGAGCTGGAGGGGGTGGCAGCAGATGCAGTCAGAGCCCCTGACAGCTGGTGGTGGCCATGTGATGGCCGAGAGGCTGAAGTCTGATGCTGGCGCATTGCTGATGAACTGAGTTCTGGGTCAGAAGCAAGGATTTCTGCCTCTTCTCTCTCCAGGACCACCAGCCACCAGCATTCGGCCTGGATGTTTTGAAGCCTCTGCTGCCACAGACGGACCTGGTGGGTGGTGCTGGTCAACCAGCAGGAGTAGCTATCTCAAGAAAAAAAAGACAAAGTGTAAACAGTGGTCTGAGCAAACACTTCATTAAAAGTAAGTAGTGATTGGCACAGCAGCAGTGCATTGCTATTCCTCTATAGACATTGGAATGTGATGTGATTATGATTAGGAGAGTCACATAGCCAGTTTTATTTCTTTACCCACATATGCCTCTCATAAAAGCACGGACGCCCGTATTTATACTTTTTTAGCGCCGCATTTGCGTCATTTTTTGACAAAAATCGGCGCAAAGATACAAAATACAATTGTATTTTGTTAGTTTGCATCGCTTTTGCATGAAAAAATTACGCAAATGCGGCGCTAAAAAAGTATAAATACGGGCCTGAATGTCTGGTAGAAAAGAATTAAGGGAGATTAACATCAGATTAAAAAAACAATGATTTGATTGATTTTTTTTCTTTTAAAGGATTTTCTAGCAACTAAACAGACACTTTCAGCAGAAAAATAAAAATGAATTAACTCTCATTTATGAATAAGACATTATGCACTATGCAGTAAGAATTGCTGTGCCGAATCAATGGAGGTATGCTAGCCAGTGCTTTGGGTACTTTGCTACTGTCTTCAGCTTGGGCAGCTGTAGTTGACAATTATCTATCTTTAAGTCCCATGGCCCTGCCCTTCTCCAAATGCTGTTCACTTCATTTCTACTGTGACTCCAAACAGGAGGATGGATAAAAAATAAGATATTATGTCACACACGTCACGTATAAAATGCAGATATAGGGGGTCATTCTGACCCCGGCGGTCATGGACCGCCGGGGCCAGGGTTGGCGGGAACACCGCCAACAGGCTGGCGGGGCTCCGCAGGGCATTCTGACCGCGGCGGTTTGGCCGCGGTCAGATGCGGAAAACCAGCGGTCTCCCGCCGGTTTTCCGCTGCCCAAATGAATCCTCCATGGCGGCGCAGCTCGCTGCGCCGCCATGGAGGATTCTGACATCCCATACCGCCATCCTGTTCCTGGCGGTTCGCCCGGCAGGAACAGGATGGCGGTATGGGGTGTCGTGGGGCCCCTGGGGGCCCCTGCAGTGCCCATGCCAATGGCATGGGCACTGCAGGGGCCCCCGTAAGAGGGCCCCACTTTGTATTTCAGTGTCTGCTTTGCAGACACTGAAATACGCGACGGGTGCCACTGCACCCGTCGCACCTTCCCACTCCTCCAGCTCAATTCTGAGCCGGCGTCCTCGTGGGAAGGGTGTTTTGCACTGGGCTGGCGGGCGGCCTTTTGGCGGTCGCCCGCAGCCCAGTGCAAAACCCAAAATACCCTCAGCGGTCTTTCGACCGCGGAGCGGTATTTTGGAGGGGGGAACTCTGGCGGGCGGCCTCCGCCGCCCGCCAGGGTGAGAATCACCCCCATAATGTCCTGTCTGGCGTGAGTAGATGGTGGGGAAAAATGATCCACTTCACTACAGGGAAAAGAGCAGGCTATTCAGATTGTATATGGCACATTCCTCAAAGAGTATCCCTTTACTCCAAACTTGAAATCAAATCAGGCACTTACTAGTCCCACTTTACCCACTGGGCTCACACACCACCACAAATTATTCTCAACAAATTAATTCACTGGACAGTAAGGAAAGGACACCTGGCATACCCTTTGTAGCTAGTGAGTATAATAGTAATTGTCAATAAGCAAGCAATGTGACTTACCACCATCATCCCTGCCACCGCTTTTCCCTATGCTCCTTCTGCTTCTGCAGTGGAACTTGTGCCGGTGGCATTCTGTGTGACTAGAAATAAACATTATACATTTGTTAGATGCCAGATATGCCTCCCCTTAGTTTTTTTTTCACCAAAATACAACCACAATACAATCTTCTATCAAAAATATCACTCTAGGCATTTTGTTGCTTCACAATGTTAGAAAAGCCAGGTAGTCAGGCCAACCAAAAACATTTGGTAATGGAGGGGCAGAGCTATATAGCCTATGATGATGATGATGAGTCTGAATCAGTTAAGCTCAATGAAGGGGTGGAATAATAATGGTCAATGAAAGACATATGGTGTTGGTTGTCACATGCAATGGGACTTCATACTTTCCAGCCAGGCTGCACTGTCATGGGTACCACTGGCATACTGTGCAAATGAATTACACAGCACAGCATTGGGGGCTGGGGGTGGTCCATGACCAAGGCCACTCTCTTGTTAACTGTTAGAGCATGAGCAAGAAAAAGAAAGCCTTCTCAACAAACATACATGCTGAATATTATTAATAATACTAGCTTACATGGGTCTGCAATCCTCACAGTAGCCAGTAGAATACCAGAAATATGCTCTTAGTCTTAAATTACCACAAGATATATAGGGAAGGATTCCCAACCAAGCAGAAGAAATCTACAGAGTAGTACAGACCGAAAAAGTCAGATAGCAAAAAAAACGTGAAAAAGGAAAAAGCAATAATGCAGGGATAACAGAAATAAAACAGAAATCGGATAAGGGAGTTGGTAAAAAGGAGAAAGTATAAAAAAATAAAGGCAAAATTAAAAGTAGTATAATAGTGGGCAGAGTTAAAAGTTTGAAAAAAATGAATGATAATTAATAGGACTAACTGGGGTGAGGAAAGCCCTCAGCAGAAGCGCTGGTGGTTGGCACCTCATCACCAGCTCTTCCTGGACCCACCTCTTCCGTGCCCCTCTTCTTGCCTTCAGGAGCTCATGTTAGAAATAAAGAGAATAAAAAAATAGGTTAGTTGTACAGTTAACCTTCACAAAATTATTATAATAGGCAAACACAGAAACATTGTTCCTATGTAAATCAGATTGCCAATAATGTACCAACCTACTAATAACCCACTTTCTTACAATGATCTAGATTAGATTAAGAGTAATTAGCAAGGCACCAGTTTCCCCTGACACCAGGAGAAAAGAGCCAAGTGCGACAACTAGTCTAGAGGCAGATAATCCATAAGGACGTTCTGAAAGAGCTTCCTGTGGGAAAAATTACAACAAAATTAGAAAATGAAAAAAGAAAAAATTGAGAAAAATCAAAAACAAGAATCTATAACAAGAGAGCATTACACATGAAAAATCAGAGTACAAAATGTGTTGTCATGCATCAACCCTTCCAAGTGCTGGTTTGTAAATGTTTAAAAGAGGACTGACCCCAGAGGAAGAGACTATGCCACATCTTGGATTAAGAAGATCATCTAATTCCCAAAGAAATTCACAATGGAAAGACTGCGGTTTTGGATTTAACGACTTGAATACATAGTCTAGCTTCGTCTTCCACTGAAAACTCAAGGCGTCCGTGGTCCCAAGAAAAAAAAACAAGACTGACATTTCTCATGTCATGTGGGAATCTGGAGTCCCAATGCCGCTACCTTCCTCCGCACCATCCTATATCTACCAGGAAGGACCAACTTTGGGCGCTTGCAGGGGTGCTTGAGCGACTCTTAGAAGTTCCTACTTGATAACTATTCATTTCCTTTTTATCTTTAGTTTTCTTAGACACCGCCACACGTGTTTTGCTTTTCATAAGCTCTTTGGTGAAGCTTAGCTGGCACTGAGTGCCACAATTGCCTGCAGCAGAACACTTAAAGACCAGTTCCTTCCTAACTGTTCATCAAACAGCATGTTAATGTAAGGGTAATCTCCCTCTCATGTGTAGCCATTGACCCCAGGAAATATTTTACACAAATAATTTCCAAGTGGAAGCACTCAAAACAGCACCAGCTCACTAATAACCTTCCACTGTGGGTTTTAAGTGAAACATTGCTCAGTACCCACTGTGCTCCACCGGAGAGGTCATTAAGAACCTGGGGCTAGGAAACTGTAAGATTGGAGGAATGTAATAGTTATGAAGCTAAGAAAATAAAATATTGAAAGAAACAAACAGTTATCAAGCTTTGCTTCACTGGAAGAACCGCAACTTCTCAGAGATGGAACACATTGTCCAGAATGCACTATAAGGGCTACTGAGTGTGCTTCACTTCACTCCCACTGGTGAAAACTACTGGTGAGTGCCAGCTACTTGTTAGTGCCAGTCTTTTTTGCGTGCTGCTAAACGGGTTTTTTAGTTTTTTGCATAACGTTTCCTGGGGCTCCGCACAGAAACATAAAAGAAGGCAAGTTGTGCTTTTAGGACACTAGGTTACTAACATAGGGGCTGCCATCAAGGTGGATAATAAGGATAAATAATTGAAAACACACAGTGAGTACATACAGGTCCAATAAAATAACCATAGTTAAAAATGAACAAAATAGGGGTGCTGCAGGCAATTACCTTGATTGTTTTTAATCGAATGTAAGCGTAAACCCAACAATGAATCATACTGAGTAATATTCATCTTGGTGCAAAATATTGAAGTAGTTACTTCTATTCCTGTGGGCACCTAAAAATCTAAAAATAAAAAGCAATTGCTTTGAGAATAAAGAAGCAAGAAAATAATTAACAAAATAAAAACTATTTAGCTGATTTTATTGGGTATATTTTTACTGATAAAATCAAAGTAAGTGTACAAAATTCATGAATTGCATAAGTATTGTGTAATATACAAACTGAGGCAAACTATTCCTATTCCGAACTTGTTTTCGTAAGAGGTGGATAAAAATGAAAATACATTCCGCCTGCTTATCTGTTCAGTTTCTCGTCATTTCAGGAAACTAAATTTTGATCACTGATTTGCTTGTTAGGAATTCATTAAAAGCATTATTTATTTTTAAAAAATATGCTCACTTATGTTCGTATATTGCCCTCACCTTCCTCAGTTGTTAAAACATACAAACAATATGTGAAAGTAAAACATGCCAACATAATGATTCAAAATCGCTGCGTTGTAATTCAAATGAATAAAATACATGTCTTTAAACTGGAAGGGAATTTGCTGTACCAAAGTATGTACTCAAAAACGTACCACCCTAGTAAAATAGATACAATTTATTTGGATCCTTTTTCTCGAAATAAAACTGTAAGACAGGATATTTGCTGCAGTTGTGGCATACGCGAAATATTACACCCTTTAAAATAAACACCTTATTGACAAGAGGGTCATTCTGCTCATGGTTCAGTAACCAGAATTAGCAAAAAATCTAACTCAACTGCATATTATAATGACATATTTCCCTTGCATAGGTTTTGAACTTAAAGTGACAGGAGATCATGCACATAACAGCTGAAGCAATCGTTAAAGTCACTCTTCTCGGATGTGGCTAGAGGAGGTGTTGGTTGCCGCTTTTTACAGGCTCCAGAGCTTGAATGTAACTACTAAGATATACATCATTTACTGACACACAGTTAATGGAACAAGTAGTTATCTTAGTTAAATTGGCAGCTGAGACCCTGCCCTATACTTTCACTGAAACTCTTCTGCTACCCGCAGGTATCTATGACTCCATGTGGAGGCAATGTCATCGATTACGACTGATTTGGAAAAGAGGGGCTATATTCTGCGCTTTTTGAATACGAATGCCGTTCTGACAATAACAGGTTTGTAAATGGCACTTATTACAAATTCACCCATTTCATTGAGGAATAGGTTAAGCCATTGTAATAGGGTCATTTCACCTAGTAAATATCAGCAGGTTTGGCCCACCTGATATTGAGACACCTAAGCAAACCAGGGCTTTGTGAGTGTCAAAATTCAATGAGACACTCATAAACGATTCCTGTCAATCTAAACCAGTTGTATTCGTTTAAAGCCCTCATTACAAGTTGGGTGGCATACAGAGGGGCATTTTCTACACATGGTTAATACCATTAAACGAGGGTGTGAAATTTACAGCATGTGTGGTAAATGCTTCCTATTCTGAGTTTTCAACTTAAAAATGAGACGTGATGTTCAGATTCTCAATGAATTTTACAAATGTTACCCTTTATCCAGGACCTTTTCCCTAATAATTTTTGACGGGTTTGACCTACCAGAATAGAACATTAACATTATTTTACTTGCCATTATATTCAGTAGCAATGAACGCAAGTGGTGGAAAACTATCCAAACCTCTCAGACAGCTGAAGTTGCTTTAGCAGCAGTGCTCATTTGTTTATGATGAATACATGCTAACACATGAAGGCGTTTATATTAACGTTATGGGACTTACTTCCAAAGCTTATTTTAGTACTAAAAGTAATACTCTTTAATGTACGTTTCTATGCTTTGGTGAATTGGCCACACCTCACGAAAATAAGAATAAATGGAAATATTGGGAGAACACCTATGTATTGACAGAACAAATAGAAAGGACGGTGACCTCGTTACACATTTTCTAACAGTGAGTAAGGAGTGAGATATTTAGTGGCCAATTCACAAAGGCAAGTAAGAGTATGGAAAAGACTACTCCTGCCACACTACTTCTCGCAAAATATTTTGTGAATCGCCACCAATTAATTTATTTAATGTTACTACAACACAGTATTCATCACCTACCTGTGCTACAAGACTACATTTTTAAACAATAACTGTACTGTATTCTGCTTCAGGAGCAAAGTAATATATTTACTCTCCTCATTTGTTTGTTTGTTTGTTTGTATGAGGTGGTCTGCAACAGGAACATAATTTTTTGAAAGCACAGTAAAAATGTAAATTACACCAGCGTATGTTAAGCAATTTTGGAAAATTTGTGTTATGCTTGCAATGCGAAATTCCCAAATTCACTTGTTGGAAGGTGGGTCATTAGTTGTGTGCTTTTGAGTGGGGATTACTAGCCCACACCACCTCCCTTGAGTAAGCCTTGGACTGCTCTGCAACGCTACCCTATGAGAGTCAAGCGCTACAACGGGGTGTTTAGTTCCAAGTGGTGGTCGAGTGCGGACCCATTACTTGTGCAGGTCACACAACTAATGACCCGCCTTCCAACATTTTCTCTCTGGGGCCTTAGGCCCCTCCCAGAACCTTAACAGAGGGAAGCAAAGGCACTCCCCTGGCTTTACTTCAGGCCTGCGGCCCTCTAAGTGTTCGCGGGGAGCACTACAGCACTCCCCAAGGTGGCTTCTCTTTGGATGTCACAGGATGTGGTTTAGTGCCCCTCTGTTAGGCTTCATAGGGATGCAACTGCACCCCACAGCCTTACTTCTTGTTGGGGGCAGACCTCGGACCTTTGCCCGGAACATCCCATGGGCAGTGTGCAGTGTACTAAAAAAAGGACTTGTTTCATGTCCAACGTAATAAAAACTCCTAAATATTTTGTTCATTATTGAAGGGCCTATCCCTTCTTTAGGATACCATTGAAATTACCGTATTTCAATTTATATGTGTCTTTTCCAATTTGGAAGGGATGTGAAACTCAGGTTTAGTGTGTCTCTTGATTCACAATATAAAATCACAATTTATGGTGAAGTCAGATTTTAAATTGTAATTCTGAAAGTTGGCATTTTCTTACTTTACAGATTTGGTGCCTGATGCCTGTCTCCAGTATATGTCTGGTGTGGGGTGACAGCTGGGCTTGTGCATTCCCGCTAACCAGCCACATACAAAGGGAAGTTTACGTGTGACTGATGGGCCACCCACAAACTGATGTGCCATCCTGGGCAGAATGGGAGGGAGGGGGTGACACACCTGACTGGGCAGTGTGCTGTCCCACACAAACATGCCCCCCTGTAGTGGTGAGAGGACCTCTGTACACTTCAAATACCTTTTTTTGAAGTCTCCCTTACTTCAAAGGTCCATTTGGGTATAAGTACTGGACCTCTGAGACCACCATCTCAGTACACTTCTGGACCTGTGGATACTCTGCCAGGAAGAAGGACTGCTGTGCTGCAACAAGAGCTGCACCACAGCTGAGCTGCTACTCTGCTGGACTCCTGCTTTGCTGAGTTGACCTGCTGCCTGCTGTCCTCCTGCCTGGAAGTGAGAAGGACTAGACCTGCATCTCTAAATCCCAGAACCAAAGTGACTTCAAGCGCTTACTGGCTTGCCTCTTGTTTTCCGAACTTTTAGGGAAGCAAAAGACGTCCAATTTGGCTGCTATAACTCCTAGACCCATCTTCAACCAGCTCCTGATCCCCAAGAGTTGCTTCTCCAGTCCGGGACCCTTGGAAGTCTCAGCGCTCATGGCTGTGAGGCTCCAGGCTGCCCATCTGTACCATCTGGCTGACTCTTCATGCCCCCAGACCACCACCAGTAATGCTCTCCAACTTCTTCCCTGCAAACAGGACTCTTGCACCAATTCTTTAGAAGGCAAAACTTCTGCTGGACTAACCTGGATTGTATCCAGCCCATGCTCCATCGCGGCTGGCCTGAACTTCCTGATATAACCTGGTCTAGTGTGATCAGATAACCCTGTTTGGTGCTTGGCACTATATTGCATTGTTCACTTTAAAATTTATTTCTAAACTTCTACTCATTAGATATTTGTTGTTATGGTCTTATTTTGTTCATTAAATTAAGCTCTATGTTTCTAATATGATGTGGATTGTTTTAATGTGGTGCTTTTGCTGTTTTATTGTTTTACTGTTTGAAGTGTTACACACATAATTTACACATTGCCTCTTAAGTTAAGCCTGCCTGCTCTGTGCTAAGCTACCAGAGGGTGAGCACAGGTTAAGAGAGGTTGTTTTAGACTTATATTGACTAGGATTGTGTTACCCGCTTTGACAGGGTTCATACCTCTGCCAACTAGAAGCCGAATTTCTAACAACTTGTGATCAAGTTTTTTGTTTTTTAAATAAGTGAATTAACCGCACCTTGGTATGTTTTTCATGATTAGTATTTCCATGTTGCAAAGATATAACAAAAATGGCAGGGGTAGAGCTGAACTGAATCATACACATCAATGTTTATAAAGATCTTGTTTACCAAACATGATCTTTAAATGTAGACAAAAGCAACCTCACCTACAGCCACATTCATACTTGTCACAATTGTGTTAACCTACAACTACATATGGAACCATGTTCTCTGTTTAGTACACCTACAAAGTAAGTACAGACTGGGACATATAACTACATATAGCTACAGACCGTTCATGATTGACCTGTGAGGTAAGCATGTCCTGTGGCCACAATAGTTTTGTGTGAATGTATGGTGTGTATTATACATTGAGTATCTCTTGACATTTCCTCATTAGCTGTCTTTGCTGAAATGCAGAAGCATGGAGACTCACTTGCAGCCAAGTTTTATAATTTTGCAGAACAACTGGATCTCATGCAGACCTGCACTATGTTACTCTTGGGTCAGATGGAGGAGGGTGAGTACCTGAACATCTCTGCAGAGAACCCATAACAACCTTGAAGGCCCACGTTGCTGGGCTTCTGATGTCCATGAAAACTAAAGATGAAAAGATAAGTGATCAGGGCTCATCGATTGACTATCCGTATATCGAGGGTCCTGGAAAATGACCTATTCAAACCTAGCATCAAACCTTTGTTACAGCATTTACTTCATAAGGCAATCTTAGCAGATATTTTTATTGGAAAGCGGGTGCATCATTTTCCTGGTGCAAAACTGTCACCTGCCACCAACTCTTCCAAGCTCATCACTAAATTTTCAAATTCAATGTATCAGAATAGGATCCTAGGACCAGAAAACACTTCAACTGACATTTTGATAGACAGTCATTTTGTTATCTTCTATTATGTCATTTGCTTGCAGAACATAAAGACAGCTAGACATCTCACACAGTAAATCAAGTATTTCAGAAGAAGGGAGTAATGTAACATATGCTGGCACTAGTGCTCATGATTACGTGGAAGGGAAAAGCTTATTTTTGTTATTTCTGCACTTTAACATTTGTGGAGTCTTGCAGCTACGCCTGCAAACTGCTGTTCATCCTTGCATCACTTGATGACGTGTGCATAATTCATTTGCAGATGCTGATTAAAGATTATTAGTTATATTGTCATGTGTTTTTTCTAAGTAATTAGCTGTCTACTGGATCACAATCTTAATATTATGTAAAAAATGCAGTCACTCATTAATATCGTTGCTGCAATACTGTGATATCATTTATATCATGGGATTTTTTTGTCATGAGTAAGAATATTGCTTTTTTACTGAATTTGTAATATCGTTGCATTTAATATTGAGTTTTCAAATGTTGTATATAAGGCCACTTTTTGTATGTTGTTTTAAGTTATTTATTATGATATAGGTTTTTGAAATATGTATATTATTTTGATTGTAAATGTTCTAGGAGCAGGTTGTAGTACTAGTACAGCAATTGGGTGAGGAGAGTTGTAATTTTTTTTTATCGTTTTTTTTTCATTCAAACATTTAGGTGGTCATTACAAACCTGACAACAGACCAGCGGAAAGAAAAATGGAATTACCACCGTGGCGGAAACCGCCAACATAGACAGCCACTTTAACACTCTGACCGCCAAGGCGGTACAAACAAACACCGCGGCGGTAACCGCCAACAGACAGGTGGAAGACAATGTACCGCCCACGGAATCACAATAGGCCAATCCGCCACCTTTTCCGGGGCGGATTCACCGCGAACAAAAACACGGCGGAAACAGGACGTGGAAGGGGAAACGCTCACCTCTACACATCCCACGAGGAACCAGGACGCCATGGAACCGGAACTTCAGATTCTTCCAGCCTTTATCTTCCTGCTCCTCTACCAGGAGCATGAACGCCGGCGGCGAAGACCACGGTGAGTACTACACCTACGATACAGGGGAGGGAAAAACAGTGGCACACACACACAACAAGCAACACTCCCACCCCCACCCTCACGCACGACAACACACACACTAATACATCATGATACATCACAGTTACACCCACCATGCAAGGACAAAAGGAAATCAGTCGAATGATTGTAATATATTCAAACATAGTAATAAAAAATATATACATATATTAAGATATTCACACTATAAACAAATGTATACACCAAGAATCCAAGTCCAAGGTATTCCACTATCATAGTCCGTGGACCACTGGGCGCAAAAGGCATGGGCAAGGCCCACACTCAATACCTGAACAAGACGGAGAAAACACTGCTGGGGCATCAGACAGAAATAAAACAGGCACCTCAGGGGCAAGGGA
This sequence comes from Pleurodeles waltl, assembly GCF_031143425.1. Classification (NCBI taxonomy): domain Eukaryota; kingdom Metazoa; phylum Chordata; class Amphibia; order Caudata; family Salamandridae; genus Pleurodeles; species Pleurodeles waltl. Next base: position 279,753,644 of record NC_090436.1, read on the forward strand.
ATGGGGGGCACCTCAGCCGGATGAGTGCATGACGCCAGATCCACGAGGGGACTCCATGCCCACTGTTCAATCCTGGGGAGTGCAAAGCCACAGTCTCTCAAGTCTCTACAGTGGATGGTTTGCCCACTGTTCAATCCTGGGGAGTGCAAAGCCACAGTCTCTCAAGTCTTTTCAGTGGGTGGTTTGCCCACTGTTCAATCTTGGGGAGTGCAAAGCCACAGTCTCTCAAGTCTCTACAGTGGGTGGTTTGCCCACTGTTCAATCCTGGGGAGTGCAAAGCCACAGTCTCTCAAGTCTTTTCAGTGGATGGTTTGCCCACTGTTCAATCCTGGGGAGTGCAAAGCCACAGTCTCTCAAATCTTTTCAGTGGGTGGTTTGCCCACTGTTCAATCCTGGGGAGTGCAAAGCCACAGTCTCTCAAGTCTCTACAGTGGGTGGTTTGTCCACTGTTCAATCCTGGGGAGTGCAAAGCCACAGTCTCTCAAGTCTTTTCAGTGGGTGGTTTGCCCACTGTTCAATTCTGGGGAGTGCAAAGCCACAGTCTCTCAAGTCTCTACAGTGGGTGGTTTGCCCACTGTTCAATCCTGGGGAGTGCAAAGCCACAGTCTCTCAAGTGGATAACATTCTCCACTGGTTTCTGGAGGGGGCTTTGTGCCCGGAGTGCTTCATCCTGCCAAGGACTGTGTGAGTGGAAGTGATACTCCACTGGTTCTGGAGGGGGCTTTGTGCCCAGAGTGCTTCATCCAGCTCGTGGCGGCCTCAGTGGCGTCGGAATCTTTGGCGCTCACTGGCCTGCGGTGCTGGTGGCGATGGTGTCCTGGGCAGCGGTGCTGGTGGTGTCCTGGGCAGCGGTGCTGGTGGCGGCGGTGTCCTGGGCAGCGGGGCTGGTGGCGGTGGTGTCCGGTGGTAGTGGTATCCTGGGCAATGGTGCTAGGCTTTTTCTTGGCAGGAGCTGTCACCTCCAGCCAAGCAAAAAGATAAATCCCAAGAATGGGCACCTTGGTTGGCAGTGGGAACTGGCCCTGAGGGGTGGTGGTTGTCAGGCCCATTCCTGACTTCATGAAGGTGGCCATATTCCCCTCTCCTTTATTCAATTTTGCTATGGGGAGGTGGTGGTCCCTGGGGCCGGGAGTCTGTGACAGATCCTCTACATTAAGTTAATTGAGCCCTAGAGAGGTGGTGGTCCCCAGGGTGTGTAGGGGCCTACATGCCCCCTGGCATACATTGAAGACCATTTGCCCTAGGGAGGTGTTGGTCCCCGGGATGTGCGGGCCAAGCGAGTCCCACATACATTTTAAAACATTTGCCCAGGGGAAGTAGCATTCCCCGGGCTGTGGGGGTCTGTGTGGCCCTCCCATACATTGTATTGATTGCCACAGGGAGATGGTGGTCCCTGGGGATGCGGATACTACACAGGCCCCACCTTATACATTAAAGAATCATTTGCCCTGGGGCGCGGGGTGAGTGGGGCCCCCACATACATTTAACAACATTTGACCTGGAAAGGTGGCAGACCATGGGGCAAGGGAGGTGCCGCATGGGTCTCCCCTGCATACATAATATGCAGTGCCTCGTTTGAGGATTGAGAGGATTGGGTCCTTCCTCCTTCAGCAGTAATAGGGTTGTGAAATGGGGAATAACAGTTCATCCTAAAGACAAGGAAAAATAGCCCAATGTTTTATAAAACCTGGCCCATGCAAACCGGAAACAGCTTGAAAAAAAAGAAATTTTAATGGGCACATTGAGTGGCCCGACCAATTTGAGTTATAAAGGATAATCATGTTACAGGGCATGGTGCACGATTAATCAAACTAGTGACACTGGATTGCCACAAACCTAGCCTGCGAAAAATCAAGACATCCCGAGCAGTAACCTCCCGGCCAAGGAGAGCTTGTATTACCAGGTTGAAACAATAAAAATAGTAACATGGAATACAGCAGGTATTAGAAAGAATTTACAGATCACGGCAGCTCTTACCTTCTTGAACAGAGCAGAAGATGGCTGCCTCCAAGAGACATTATCATGTACTTCAACACTCCTACAAGGCTATGTGGAGCCTCATAAGCCTTTAAAAATGTCCACTTATTTGAAAGGTCATCTGGAGTAAGATCAACATATATCAAGCACACATCAAAAGTCTCCACCATAGACCTACAAATCAACTCAGATATGCTGCAATCAGGCATCATAAAGGGATAGAAAGCAAAGGGAGGCACACCATCGAAATTAACAATCAATGTTTACGTTAATTTCCACGTTACAAAGACTGTAGAAAAAAATGTTCACCCTCCTAGAAACACCAATTAACAAGCACATTGCATCAGACATAGGCCCTCATTACAAACCTGGCGGTCGGTGATAAAGCGGCGGTAATACAGCGAACAAGTGGGTGGTAAAAAAAAGGAATTATGACCACTGCGGAAACCGCTCAGACAGACAGCCACTTTATCACACCGACCGCCACGGTGGTAGCAACAAGCACCACAGCGGTTACCACCAACAACGAGGCAAAAGACAATGTTCCACCCACTGTATAAAGACAGGCCTATCCGCCACCTTTTCCGGGGCGGTACCAACGACAACAAAAGCAAAGCAGAAACAGAACACAAAAGGCAAAGGACTCACCTCTGGACACTCAGGGAACAACCACGATGCCACACACACACATGCAACACGCAACACCCCCAACACCATACACACAACCACATGCAACAACATTACATATCCACCCGTACCCCTCAGGAATTAAGCAAAGACAAAAGGAATTGATTAAAGGGAGTGTAATAAGATAAAATCATATAAATACGTGCTTCAAATTCATAAAAGTATATACAGATTTACAAATGGAGGGACACTGCCCAGTCCTCAATGTCCGTGGGCCACAGGGCCACTACACATAGGCCAAGGCCCTTCCTCACTCCTGCAACAACACAGAGAGAACACTGCAGGAGCATCAGGTCAAAAATACAGAGGCACCTCAGGGAGACGGGAAATGGGGGGCACCTCAGCCGGACAATGGTACAACACCACTGGTCCTGGAGGAGGCTACATGCCCTGTGCGATGTCCTGGGGGGTGCAAGGCCACAGTCTCTCTAGTGGGTGCTCTGCCCACTGCTTGGTCCTGGGGAGTGCAAGGCCACAGTCTTGCAAGTGAGTGGTTTGCCCACTGCATGGTCCTGGGGAGTGCAAGGCCATAGTCTCTCTAATGGGTGGTTTGCCCACTGCTTGGTACTGGGGAGTACAAGGCCACAGTCTCTCTAGTGGATGTCTTCTTCCACAGGTTCTGGAGGGGGCCTTGTGCCCAGTGTGCCTTATTCTGGCAAGGATGGGGTGAGTGGCTGGCTTCTTCCACTGGTTCTGGAGGGGGCCTTGTGTCTAATGTGCTTCATCCTGCCAAGGATAGGGTGAGTGGATGGCTTCTTCCTCTGGTTCTGGAGGGGGCCTTGTGCCCAGTGTGCTTCATCCTGTGGAGGATGGGGTGAGTGGATGGCTTCTTCCACTGGTTTTGGAGGGCTCTTGTGCCCTATGATGCAGATCTTGGGAGTGCAAGGTCACAGTCTCTCACATGGGAGTCACACCTACAGGATTTGCAAGGTCCAGGATGCAATGCAGCACATGGAGGCAGGACTACACACTGCCTGCCGGCGGTGATGGCTGCTCAGTGGTGGCAGTGGCGGGGTTGGTGTTGGAACTGGCAGCGGTGGGGGAAGGCTCCAGCCCTTCTCCTGCAGCCTCAGATGGCTGCCCACTGGGGCTGCTGCTGCTGGCAGTGGGGCTGCTGGTGGTGCTGGTGGCGGGGGAGGCTCCAGCACTTCCCCTGAAGCATCAGTTGGCTGAATTGCCATGGTTGGTGGTGTGGGCTCAGAATCAGTCCCGGCACCAGGCCTCCTGTCCTTCCTGCCTGCTGATGCAAGCCCCTTGCCCTTCCCTTTGGAAGCTGGTGGTGCCTCCTTGCCCTTCTCTTTGCCAGCTGGTGGTGCCTCCTTGCCCTTCCCTTTGCCAGCTGGTGCAGGCACACTTTCAATGCTGATGCCTGTTTCCCTGGAGCCTCTCCCACCTGCAGTAGCTGTCGACACTACTGTGGCCGTGGACTGGGTGTAGGTCAAGGGTGGAGAGGAAAAGCTTTTTAGGGACACTGGGGTAGGATGAGGGTGAAGGTTTGGGAGTGAAAGAAGAGGAAGTGGTTGTAGGAGGTGTCTGCTGATTTTGGGTGCAGGTGCATGGGCTGGATGCTGTTGTGAGGCGGATGGCTGTGGGTGTCTGAGTGCTTGAGTTTGTGTACTTTGGGAGGAGGGGGCTAGGACACAGTAGGAGAGGACACAGGGGACGTGTGCATGGATCTGGGGCTGGTGACTACCAGTGAGGTGTGTGTGTACTGACAGGTGTGCTGGTGATGGTGGTAATGGATGAGGATGTAGTGCATGCAGGTGTGAGTGGAGATGTTACTGGGAGGGAGGTGGAGGACGAGGAGGAGGGGGAGATAGTGGAGGCAGTAGATGTTGGTATGTCTGCATCTAGATGGTGTTTGTGTGAGAGCCTGTGGGATGATGTGTGGTGCTTGTGTTTGCCTGAGCTACTCCTGTGTGTTGTCTTGTGTGCATTCTGGTCTGCCTGAGTGCTTAGGATAGGTTGGGGTTGAGGGGAATGGGACTGGGTAGAGGAAGTTGGAGGGGGGAGACTAGAAAAAGGGACTATGGCTGCCATCAGGGAGGAGGCCAGAGCCTGGATTGATCTCTGTTGGGTCATCATGCCAGAGTGAATGCCCTCCCGGAATGCATTTGTTTGTTGCAAATGGGCTGCCAGCCCCTGGATGGCATTCACTATGGTTGACTGCCCAACAGAGATGGATCTCAAGAGGTCAATAGCCTCCTCACTCAGGGTAGCAGGGCTAACTGGGGCAGGGCCTGAGGTGCCTGGGGCGAAGGAGATGCCCACCATCCTGGGTGAGCGGGCACGGGAAACACGCTGAGGGGCTGCTGGGAGGGCAGTGGTAGTATGGGGGAGGCGGTTGTGCCTGTAGTTGGAGTGGGCACAGAGGTGTCCGCCACCACCATGGAGCTTCCATCGGAGGAGATATCACTGTCAGAACTGTCTCCTCCTGTCTCCGCCATGGTGCTCCTCTTGCCATCCGTCCCACTGGTGGATTTGGCCTCCTGGTGTTATGACTCGGTCGTCCCATTTCCAGGGGGCACTGTAAGGGGACTGTCAGAAGCCTGGGAATCACCTTGAACACCTATCTAGAGTCCCTTGCTGACTCCTGTTTGTTTCTCTTTTCTCCATGGTACACTTGTGTAGGACTACATTTGCTTCTTGGGACTGCAAATCCCATAATGCACAGCTTGGTAGTCAGGAAAACTCGGATTCTGTTTCCCATTGTTTTCAATGGGAGAAGTCCAGTTGCTCCTTTTCACTGGATCCTCTCCTCCAGGACTTGCAAGTGTCCGAAACCACACACACCTGAAACCTCTCCTGTGCAGCCCAGCTTGGAACTGCTTATAAGCAGCCATTTCCTCAAGCTCCCCGTCGTGCATTGGACTTCAATTCCTTTGTGTTACAGACCCCTTGTCGGATGGTGTTCCAGTTTTGTTCCTGTTCTGTTCCAGCCTGATCCTGTTTCCTGTTTCTCTGCCCTGCTCCTGATTGTTCCAGCCAGAGTCTGCTCCCTATCTCTTAGCCTTGTATCTGTTTGTTTCTTCCAAAGCCTGCTCCCTGTTTCTCTGCCCTGCTCCTGCCTTGTTTCAGCCTGAACCTTCTCTCTGTTTCCCAGTCCTGTTTACTGCTCATTTCCTACTCCCTGTATTCCATTCCTGTCCTTGCCTGTTCCAGCCAGAGCCTGTTCTCAGTTTCCCAGTCCTGTCTCTGTTTGTCCCAGCCAGAAGTTTGCGCCCTGTTTTCAAGTCCTAGTCCCGCCTTTGCTTTAGCCTGAGCCTGTTCCTAGTTCTTGCCTCTGCCTCTTTGTTTGTTCCCTTCTGTTTCTGTTTCTTCTTGGTTCTTTGTGTCTGGCAAGTGTTCTATCAGTCTTCACCAGTGTACACGTGTCCTCCTGTGTACTGGGGTTGGCTCCTGGTTTCCAGGAGGCAATTCCAGCCCCCATCCTTGTCCAGTGTTATACGTTGTATTTCGTGCCTAACAGTGACAGTGTGCTATTGCTGTTTTCTCAGGAATCGCCACTGTGTTTCCAGCTGGACCCACAAGAGCGTGTCCTGTGTATGTAAGTACTATCCTTGTTTGTGCTCTAGGGTCCAGAGACAGAATCACTTCTGCTGCCTCCTTTCTATGGGGCTGGCAGGGTGACTATCTGTAAGAGCAAACTGCACAGAGGCATTGAGATTCCCTGTCACTGTGGGAGGTTCTGCGCCTTACTCTGTGTACAACCCCAGCGTGTTTGTCCACTTGTAATCCGTCTCCTGTTTGTTCACACAAGGGTTGCTCTGCTTTTACTTTCCTGTTTCCTGTGCCTGTCCATAGCTGTCCTTTCCGTGTATGCCTTTAGCTGCTCTTCTGCCCCAGCACACTACCTCTCTAGGATATTCGGTGACCTCAAGGGGTGTCCCAACCATAATCCTGATCAGACCCGCCCGAAACCGTGACACCTAGGCCCTGTGGGATACAGCTCCCTCCGTCACCGGTGCCTCTGCTACTCCGCCAGATGATGTTAATGCACATAAGGACAGGGTGACAAAACAAAAAGGGGGGGAGAAACAAAGGATACACTTGGTCAATGGTGCCAGCAATACCACCATTGGTGTACACAACACACACACACAGGGAACAGCCCTACACACTAGGCAATGCACAACCAGTAACAATGCAAGTCACCAGGCCAAGGACAGGAATACCTAACGCCAATAGCAGCATACCTGACACCCACAAACCCCTGCCCAGTAGTGGATGCCTCATAGCTTGGTAGGAGGTGGTGTTCATCAGCCCCTGCCCAACATGGGACCTACCCTGCAACGTCTGGCCTGGCCTAGGGGCACCCAAAGGCCCACATCCCCCACCTGGAGACCACCCAACCACGCACAAGTAGTATATTGGGAAACTGTACTCATCCCCTTGTGGCTGCTGTGATGCCCTCAAGTGCCCATCCAGCTCCAGATAGGCCACCACCAGTATGCAAGCCATCAGGGGGGGTCAGGGTTCGACGGGCACCCCTTCCTCATTGGGATGCCATCCCCAGCTTGGCCTCCACCGTCTTCTTGCCCAGCATCTCAGGTCCTCCCAACATGTCTGACAGTGGGTGCTCCGCCTACCGTAGACCCCAAGGGTCCACACGTCCTTGGCGGTGGCATGCCATATACCCTTTTTAGGGGTGAGCGCAAAGTGCTCCGTCCCTCTTCTAATCTCTCTTTAGCGAGATTTTAACCACGCCCATGTTATGTCAGTCACTTTCATTGGCTCGTGGGTTTGCCTTTTAAAATCCTCTTGCTTTCTCTCATGAAAGGCATGCATATGTCATGCCTTTTATGGTGCTTAGCCCTTCTCGAGAGCGCCGGTGAACTACTGGAAACACACAAGGCTCCATGTTTTCCGTACGGTTTCTGGACTACTTTTTCTCTTTATTTCGCAGCACGATTGCACTGTGTTTTACACAGCGCGATCACGCTCGTTTTTTTTCCTCATTTTAAGGTGGCAAGAAAAGCCCAGTTAGGAGTTTACTACGCTAAATGCTCTAACTTGATTCAATACGAGACCCAGTGCATTGCAAATGCTTGTTACTACTGCTATCACTATAGTCCCTTCATTTAATATTTCTGCTAGTAGCAGTAATGTTATTATGAATGCAACTACTGCATGTACAGACACTAATGCTCCTAACTGTTATCGTTATTACTTCCATCACTATCATGGAAAACTATTCCCTGTGAAAGATATTGATACAACAATAAATTTCTCCTACAATGCGTTTTGTAGTGTTCAAAAGTTCTCAACTTCTGAAAGAAATTATTATAGCCAAGGCCGTTACACTTTAAAAGAGAGATCGCCAGCCATTATATTTTTTTTAAAAACAGTAGTATTGTATTATATTTAGATTTGTTAATAAACAAACAGAGGTTTTGGTCAACAGCCACCTCCTAATTGTCACGGTGCATAATACAACATAGGGTCCACTGTCCACAATGTAGGTAGTCATTTTAGGGAGCAACAGTTGCTAGTACTAATTTGCATACACTAGTCCAATATAATTGATCACAGCGAAAAGGGACTATAAAAGGTTTTCAAGATTTTTTTCTTTACTATTTGCCAGGGGGCAGGAGTCAGGAGAAGAGAGGAGAAGTTGTCTCTTTAGGTTGTCTCTTTTCTGTTTTGAATTGAACCTTGAGCACTCATATAGAATTATCAACATGTTACCACTCCCCGTTATTTTGCTGATTGGGTCCCTTTATTATAAAACAACTCTAGCTCCCAGATCACTGAAGTCTACTATCCAGGTCTTTGGACAGAGACTGGTCTGGCTACAATGCAAATGATGTGTTAAATTGGTAGATGAGGGATAATTCCTTTATTGGCTCAGTTAGTTTTATTGATTGACTTCAGTACAGCACATCACAAAGTTCAGGTAAGCCTACCCTTCTTTTTGACTCGCATGTTTGGAATCTGAAGAACATGTCACTTATTAGGTCTTGCCTACAGACAGTTTTAGCTGTCTAGTGAGAGCTTTTGTTATAGCGCAACATACTTCAATCACACACAAGAGAGGGCCAGGGGAAATTTAAAGACCAGCAAGTATTCGCTCCCCAACTATTAGTACTAAACACAACAAAATGCATGGGTCTAAAGAAACAAAGAATTAAGATGAAACCAAAGGTGTGGATTTTTGTCTTAACAAGGGAGTATCCCTTTAATAATGCAACACACACCATACAAAGACACATAATACAGATATTTAAAGGGCTTAACTAAAGGTTTTCATGAAATCGTCCTCTGGAGGTATACCATTTGGCTAGATTTAACTGCAGCATTAGCAATAACAGCCCAATTCAGCCATTGGCTACTATGGTTCAGCTGGCATTAATAACTGGCTGAGAGGTGTCCATCAGCGTTGGTGTCAGCCCACAGCATTTTGCAAATGTGTGGATTAATTAAAGTATTTCACACACAAAATGACATTAACGTCTTGCTTTTTTCTTTTTCTTTGTTATTTTTTATTGAGAGGACTCCCACCCCAGCTACCTTTCAGTCTTTCAATTCCTCCTCCTACTGCCCGCTTGTTGTTTCTTAATAGTACTTCCCACTGTCCATCCTGCTTTACATTACTCCTTTCTAAAAAAAAAATTGTGAGCTTGACCGCTTCAAAGTGCTACCAGGTAAGTTGTTTCAACTTTAGGTGGTCCATTTGCTTTTTTAAATTTATTTTCAGTTTAACTTTCAGACATGGGCATAGGCCACGTTGGTACTGTAAAAAAGTAAAAATGCCAGCCAGCACATCATGACACATATATGCGCATGCAGCGCAACCTATATGCATGCATGTGTCATGATGCATGTGAATGTATGTACAAAGGTAGCGTCTACATTACTATATCATTCCAACATGCCAACCAGCCGCTGCAGAAAGGTAAGCTAAAAACCAATTGCTTGCAGAGCGTCAATGCATACAATCATTTGGTCAGCACTCACCTTCTAAAGGCAAGAATTACTGGTGTTACCAATGCTTGTTTTTTGATGATAGAGAACAAACTGCCTTGGCAACACTTTATAATGGATCTTCATTTTTTATTTTGAGGTTTTTAACAATTCATCCTTCTATCTTTTCTCATTAAATTCCTATATGATGCCACCTCTAACCACCTAGATGTCATCTGGAACTTGAAGTTAGCTTTCAATTCTTATATGTGATGTATCCAGTGGGAATATGGATATGGGTGGTCTGAGATGATTTACATTCTCAGATTCCTCAGAATTATCCTTGTAATAAAGGTGAAGCTCTGCCCTGCATCAAACCCATCAATGCTTTCGACTGTGATCTCCCACCTACTACATTTGATGACATGGAAAGTTTGTTCACAGTGCTGACTGAATCTTTCTAATCTAGTGCACTAGTTTGGATGAAAAGGCCCGGAGACAGTACTTAGATATGTTTTGATGTTTCCAGTATTTCCCATCTATGTAAATTGTTTCTGTATTTTATTGAAAAATTATTAAAGCTATAGCTTCTGGTTTCCTTTTTAGGGTTGAGCATGCAAAGCGCTCTGTCCCTGGTGTAATCTCTCTGTAGGCTTTTAACCACACCCCTGTCATGCCCATACCAGGGGATCCAGGAGGACTTGCAGGCCATCAACAACACCCTGATCTCCATAGCAGGGGTGCTGGCAGACATGGCCAATATTATGAGGGAGGCAGTCTCACACCAGCGGGACCCTGCCACTAGTCAGACATCTGAACAGCCTTCCACTTCCCCTGCCGCTAGTGGCCAGGAGGCCCCGCCACAGGACTCACAGGCCACCATCATCCCTCCCCCTGCAGAAGGTGAACCACCCCGCAAACAGTCCCTGTGATCCAGACAGAAGCCAGAGACACTTGCCAAGACCACCGCAAGTAAATGATACTCTTGTGATTGTCACACCCTGTCACCCTGTCCACCTTGAATTGCCATTGCTCCCCGTCCTATATCTCCATGGACAATGCACCTGTGCTACAAACAGACTGGAACAATACCATGCACTTTCCTTCATCATCACCCCATCCTATTGCACTTGCCCCTCCATATTTTAGCACTTCAATAAACACCCTTGGAAAAAAAAGAATTTTGGAGTATGTCATGTATATCAAACATGTATTAATTGAAACAGGTACAAACATTTCAAATCAACTTTACAGAAAATGAGCATAGATTATTGACCTGTAGCTGGCTGCAGTGATCACACCAGAAGTATATGTCAGGTCACCAACATCTGCAAAAAGAATTGCCAGAGGGAACAGTAAGTGGGCATAGAAGTGGGAAATATCAGCATGCCATTGCCACACAAATTCAAACAAATGTCATTGAAATGTGAAGTAACACTTTCCTACCTGTGTGTATTGGAAGTATTGTCAGATCACAGATGTTCTGTTGTCCTCATCCTCATCCTCTGCCTCCTCATCCTCACTGTCCGCAGGGTAAACTGCTGCCACACGGGCATCTCCAGCCTCCTCCTCCTGCAGGAATGGGACATGGTGTCAGAGGGAAAAGTTATGCAACATGCAGCATGCCACCACTATCTGGCAGTCCTTCTTTGGTGAATAGCACAGGGATCCACCTGTTAAATGGAGGCACCAGAACCTGGCCTTCAGGAGGCGAAAGGTCAGTTCAATTATCCTTCTGGTTTGCCTGTGGGACTCATTATAATGTTCTTCTGCCCTTGTCCTGCCATTCCTCACAGGGATCGGCAGCCATGGGGACTTTTGGGGTAACCAGAGTCCCCTGCAAATATTGAGGGACAACATTTAGCCACACACTATCCCATATGGCCTACACCATACCCATACACCAACATATACTGGGTGGGAACCAGGGCTCACCTACTGGCCACACCCTGTGCCTCTGTAGTTGGCCCATCACATTTAGGATGCTTCTATTCCTCAGGACAAAGGCATCATGCACCGACCCAAGATACTTAGCATTGACGTGGGAGATGTACTGGCCCGCAAGGCACACCATCTGTTCATTCATAGAGTGGAAACTCTTCCGATTCCTGAACACCTGTTCATTTTGGTGGGGGAGGGACAAATGCAATATGTGTTCCATCAGTCGCCTCAATTTTGTTGGGGATATGTCACGTTGCATAGAACTCGGCCTTCACTGTGGCCAAATCTTTAACCTGGGGGAAAACAATGTAGCTACACATGTGTTTTACCAGGTCAGACAACACTCTTGTCAGCACTATTGAGAACATTGGCTGAGACATTCCTGCTGCCAAGCCCACTGTCACATGGAAAGAACCACTTGCCAGGAAATGGAGTACAGATAGCACTTGCACAAGAGGGGGGATCCCAGTGGAGTGACGGATAGCAGATATCAGGTCAGGCTCCAATTGGGCACACAGCTCTGTGATTGTGACCCTGTCCCGTCCATAGGTGAGGATAATGTGCCTGTCATCCATTGTTGCCAAGTCCACCAGGGGTCTGTCTCCATCTCCTATTCATCCGCAGAAGGAGGAATCTCAGGGACACAAGAGTGAGGATCCGGTCACAAAATGAACAATGGAGCTACAACAGAAATTTGCATCCTGTAAACATGTAATGGCTTATTGTGATTTGTCCAGTATGTCCTAATATATCAAGTGACACAGCATTATTCCAGGGCCTGCCCCCCCCCCCTGAAATGGAGTCCATCTGTCCTGTGTGGAGGGACAGGTAGAAGTGTGGTAATTCCGCTAACGTTGTGTGCCTTTGAAGGAGGCAGTCGGGAACTGCCATGCGCCTCCTCTTTGGTTAACATTGAGCCCAATGGGGTACAGTAGCCAATGGTGATCTACGCCGGCGGTGACGGTATGCACCTCTGCAGACGTGACCACCATTTTCTATCATAGTGCTCACTTGCTACGTGACCTTCTGTAGGAGAGGACCTACACTGCGAGTGCTGCTGTGACCTGTGTCTGGAACCTACCATGGCCTGTGTGACCGGGGAAAGGGCCCAGCCTTCACTTCGGAGGAGTTGGAGAGACTGGTGGATGGGGTCCTACCCCAGTACGGACTGCTGTATCGGCCTCCAGACCAACAGGTAAGTTTACTGTGAGCACGATGCATGTGACATGAATGCATGGTACGGTGGGCCATATGTGTAACAGGCAGGACTGTTTGTCTAAATGTATTTCCCTGTGTCTATTGGCTCTGCAGGTCAGCGCCCATCAAAAGAAGGGTATATGGCTTGAAATTGACAAGGAGGTGTGGACCTTGGGGGTCTATGGCAGGTGGAGCAGCCACTGTCGCGAACAGTGGGAGGACCTGCGACGCTGGGCATGGAAGAAGGCAGACGCCCAGCTGGGGATCGCCTCCTAATGAGGAAGGGGTAGCCATCGTACCCTGACCCCCCTGATGGCCCACATACTGGCGGTGGCCTATGATGAGCTGGATGGGCCCTTGAGGGCATCACAGCAGCCATGAGAGGGTGAGTACAGTGCCCATCATTACAACTTACGCATGGTAGGGTGGTATCCGGGTGGGGGATGTGTGTCAATGGGTTCCCCTAGGCCAGGCCTGACATTGCAGCTTAGGTCCTCTGGTAGCTAGGGTTTAGAAGGGAAAATCTTGCAACCTTGCTCGTAGGCAATGACTACTGGTCAGGGCTGCGTAGGCCCCAGGTGTGCTGCATTCGGCGGTGTGTGCCCCTCCCCCTGCCTCGGCTGCTAACGATTTCTCTGGTAGTGCAATGCATATTGCGTAGGGCTGTTCCCTGTCTGTGACGGTGCTGTGTATGCCAACAGTGGTGTTGGTGCAGCCACTGACCAAGTGTATTGTTTGTCTCTTCCCCCCCCTGTGTTTGTTTTGTCATCCTGTCCTATGTGCATTTGCATCATCTGGTGGAGTAGCAAAGGCACCTGTGACAAAGGGAGCTGCATCCCATAGGACCCAGGAGGCAGAGTGCACCAACGGTGAGGGCACCAGTGGGACGAAGGGCGAGGGGAGCACCACGGTGGAGACTGGAGGGGAAAGTTCTGACACAGATGCCTACTCTGATGGAAGCTACCTGGTGGTAGAGGACACTTCTGTGACCACCCCAGCTACAGCTGTCACCCCCATACCAGCACCACCCTCCCAGCAGCCCCTCAGCGAGTTACCCGTGCCCGCTCACCCAGGAGGGTGGGCATCTCCTTCACCCCAGGCACCTCATGCCCTGCTCCAGTTAGCCCTGCTGCCCTGATTGAGGAGGCTATTGACCTCCTGAGATCCATCTCTATAGGGCAGTCATTTATTGTGAATGCCATTCAGGGGCTGGTTGTTCAGATGCAACAATCTAATGCATTCCTGAGGGCATTCACACTAGATTGGTGGCCCAACAGAGATCGATTCAGGCTCTGGCCTCCTCTCTGATGGCAGCCATTGTCCCTGTTTCTACCGTCCCCCCTCCAGCTTCCACTGCCCACTCCCATTCCTTTCAACCCCAGACTAGCACAAGCACACACAGATGAGCATGCACACAGGACAATACCCAATAGTGTCAGAGGCAAACACAAGCACCGCACTTCATCCCACAGGCACTCACACAAACACCATCCAGTTGTAGACACAACAACATCTACTATTTCCACTGTCTCCCCCTCCTCCTCCTCCTCCACCACCCACCCAGTTACATCCCCACTCACACCTGCATTCACTACATCATCATCCACTACCATCATAACCACACCAAGCAGAACACACTCCTCACTGGCAGACAGATCCACAACAGCCATGCACACGTCACCTGTGTCCTCTCCCACTGTGTCTGTCCCCCCTCCTAAAATACACAAACGTAAGCACTCAGTCACCCAACAGCCATCCACCTCACAACAGCATACAGCCCATGCACCTGCACCCAAAAGCAGTAGACAGACACTTCCAACAACCACTGCCTCATCCTCCACCCTTCTCCCTCTTCCTGCCCCAATGTCCCTAAAAAACTGTTTTTATCCACCATTGACTTCTTCCCTACCCCTCCCACCTGACCTGAACGTATGGTCAGTATAGGAAGAACCCAGCCAAGCACCTCAGCCATACAGTCCATGGGCCCAGTCCTCACCGCACCCACTCATGGTGGAAAGGGATCCAGGCCACATGTCCTGAAGTGAAAGGAGCCTGCACCAGATAGCCTAAAAGGGAAGGAGACTGCCCCAGGAGGCAAGAAGGGAAAGGAGCCTGCACCTGCCACCCGAAAGGCCAAGGAGCCTGCACCAGCAGGGAGGAAGAGCAAGGCGCCTGGACCAGGAACTGTGGCAGAGCCCCCACCACCAATCATGGTTGTGCGGCCATCTGAGGTTGCAGGAGATGGGCAGGAGTCTCCCCACATCAGCAGCACCACCACTGTGCAGCCATCCTAGGTTTCAGGGGATGGGCAGGAGCCTCCCCCCACCAGCAGCACCACCACTGTGCAGCCGTCTGAGATTGACGGGAAGCGCAGGAGCCTTCCCCCACCAGCAGCACCACCACTGTACAGCCATCTGAGGTTGCAGGCGATGGGCATGAGCCTTCTTCCACCAAGAGCACCACCACTGTGCAGCCATCACCACCGGCGGAGGGTATGTAATCCTGCCTCTATGGGCTGCTGTGCGGCCTGCCCCCTCCAAAACCAGTGGGCAACACACCCACCTGAGAGAACGTGGTCTTGCACACCCCAGGATCAAGCACAGGGCCGTTTGCCCACTCCAGATCTAGTGGGTATTACACTTACCTGAGAGACTGTGGCCCATCTCTCACCCAGATCAATCACAGGGCAGGTTGCCCCCTCCAGAACCAGTGGGTATGACACCCACATGAGAGACTGTGACCTTCTACTCCACAGGACCAAGCACAGGGCAGGTTGCCCACCCCAGAACCAGTGGGTGAGACACCCACATGAGAGACTGTGACCTTGCACTCCACAGGACCAAGCACAGGGCATGTTGCCCCCTCCAGAACCAGTGGGCTTGTTCCATCTCCCGGCTGAGGTGCCAGCCCGCCCCGTCCCCCTGAAGTGCCTGCCTAAGTACCAACTGACGCTCCTGCAGTGTTGTCTCCGTGTTGAAGCAGGTGACATGTGTGGCCTTGGACTTTGGCCTGTGGCCTACGCAAATTGTGGACTGGGATGTGTCCTTTTTCTCTGTACATATTATCTTGCCTAACTTATTTTTCATACTGTGTTGATCTCATTACATTCACTTTTGCTAAATCGTTTTATCCTTGCATTATTCAGCTGAGTTAGGGGGTAAAATTGTTTTTGTAATACATCTGGTTGTATGTATGGGGTGTGTGTATGGGATGTGTGTTTTTCGTGTGTGTGTCACTGTTGTTTTCCTCCCCCCCTCCCTTGTGTGCTTGGCTGCTGTACTCACTGTCGTTGTCTTCGCCGGCGTTCGTGTTTGTGGTGGAGCATGACATAGAATAGCATTGGGAAGACATGCAGTTCAGGTTCCATGGTGGCGTGGTTCTTCCCTGTGTCTCCAATGGTGAGCCCTTTCCCTTCTGAGCTCAGTTTTGATGTCGTAGGTACCGCCCTGGAAAAGGTGGCGGTTTGCAGTGTCTTAATATGGTGGTTGGATCATTGAGTTCCACCTGGCTGTAGGCGGCTACCGCCGTGGTGGCTGTTCTTTCCGCCCTGGCGGTCGGTGTGGTACATGGGCTGTCTCTCGGAGATCTTTCTGCCATGGTCATAATTTGGCGGTAGTTACCGCCAGCCTGTTGGAAGTATTACCACCACTTTATCACAGACTGCCAGGGTCGTAATAAGGGCCTTCATGCCATCACAAAAGCAGCAGGGGAAACTCGCTTCCTCTGGATAAATGGGTAGCCCATGTCATGTCCCTCTACATTGAACAACCTGACAAAAAAAAACAGGCCAAATACTATCCTCATCATCTCTGTATACGACAATGGATGTTGACAAGATCACCGAAACTATAGAGGCAGAACATTCACAGACAGATGACCGGGCTGTAACCAAAATCTTGAAGAATATCCAAAAGGACAGGACACTAGGACCTAGGGGCATATTTATACTCCGTTTGCGCCAGAATTGCGTCGTTTTTTTTACGCAATTCCGACACAAAACAAACTCCATATTTATACTTTGGCGTTAGACGCGTCTAGCGCCAAAGTCCATGGAGTTTTGCGTAATTTTTTAGCGTGGACACCTACTTTGCGTTAATGATATGCAAGGTAGGCGTTCCCGTCTAAAAAATTGACTCCGAGGCATGTGCGTCGGATTTATACTCCCGGGCAAAATTCACGCCCGGGAGTGGGCAGGTAAAAAAAATGACGTACGCCCGCTTTTGCGCCGTTTTTTAGCGCCTGCAAAAGGCAGGCGTTAAGGGACCTGTGGGCTCTGAAGGAGCCCAGAGGTGCCCTCCCATGCCCCAGGGACACCCCCTGTCACCCTTGCCCACCTCAGGAGGACACCCAAGGCTGGAGGGACCCATCCCAGGGACATTAAGGTAAGTTCAGGTAAGTGTTTTTTTTTTTTTTTTTTGTGGCATAGGGGGGCCTGATTTGTGCCCCCCTACATGCAACTATGTCCAATGACCATGCCCAGGGGACAGAAGTCCCCTGGGCATGGCCATTTGGCAAGGGGGCATGACTCCTGTCTTTGCTAAGACAGGAGTCATTTCTATGGGGGTTGGGAGTGAAAAAAAATGGTGCAAATCGGGTTGAGGCGAAAAAATTGCCTCAACCTGACTTGCCCCATTTCTTGACACCCAAGCCCCATATCCCCCTACGCCGGCGCTGCCTGGTGTACGTCGTTTTTTTAACGCACACCAGACGGCGCCGGCGGCTAACGCCGGCTAACGTCATTCAATAAATACGGCGCCCGCATGGTGCTTCAGAATGGCGTTAGCCGGCGCTAATTTTTTTGACGCAAAACTGCATTAGCGCAGTTTTGCGTCAAAAAGTATAAATATGGGCCCTAATGTTTTGCCCGGGTCTTTACTTAGAGAAGACCCCCGTCTGTGGGTAGCAGTCCTTGCCCTGCTTTATGCGGAATTAATAAAAATGAAGTCCTCCCAGATTCATGGCGGGGTTCTCTCCTCCAAACAATCTACAACAACGGGGACACTACTATCCTCAAAAACTACAGGCTTATTGCATTATTAGACATCGAGGAGAAAGCCTGTGCTAGCACCCTACTAGAAAAGCTGTCTGAATGGGTCTCAGAAAAGGGCCTGCTTCCATTCTTTCAGACTGGGTTCCATGAGGGAGGATCAATGGTAGATAACATTGTGGCCCTCACTTACATAGTCCATCAACCAGTTGTCCATCACAAGCTACCTGTTTTGGTTTGTTTCATCAATTACTCTGCCACCTTTGATGGTGTAGAATGTCTCCAACTCTGGCAGAAGCTAAATAATTTGAATACCCCTCACAAATTGCTGAGAGCCGTTATGCCACTTTACACAGGGGTTCGTGTAAAGATCTCTGGTGCCACAGTCACTTCAAAATTCTCAACAGACTGAGGGTTCAAACAAGGCTGGGTACTTGCCTTATTTTATTCAATTTATACACAGCAGATATGGGCCAGGCACTATCAGTCAAGGGCAGGATAAAATAAAATCTTCTTCATGCAATATGCTGACTTCCTCATCCTTTCAGACTACTGTTGGAAATGGGGTATTTGGATGGCTGTCAGGTTAGCCCCTGTTCAAGCAAGTCCCTTACTCTAGTCAGTGCAAAGGAGAAACACATCTGGTTAACTCCCGCTCCCCAATTTGTAGCTTGGCATGAGCAGGCAGGCTTATCTCAGAAGTAATGTGCACAGTATGTGTACCAACACACACAGTAATACAGTGATAACACTACAAAATGGACACCACACCAGTTCAGAAAAATATGTAATATGTAATTTATATTTATTTCAATCAAACAAGATCAGAATGACAAAAACCCAACATGCACAAGTCAAGATATAAATTTAAAAAAGAGTATGAGTCTTAGGCCCAGATGTATCATCCATTTTTGTATTCGCAAACGGTACGAATGGCCATTTGAGAATGCAAAAATGCCTTTCAGTATTTATGAAAGGCATTTGCAACGCAAATTTAAGGAATCGCTAAAATAGCGATTCCTTAAAATTGCAAGCCCATTTAGAGAATTGCAAATTGCAATTCTCTAAATAAGAAATCGCAAATAAGGAAGCCTTATTTGCGATTTCTAAACCACATGTAACAAGCAAGTCCTTAATGTGAATTGGGCATCGTTATTATCATCAAGTTGAACTTGGTGGTAACCATGTGCAAATTTTAAAAATGCATTAAAAATGCATTTTTAAAATTGACATGTAACGCGCACATGCCCCTTTGGCATGTGTGCGCCTTACATGTCCTTAAATGTTTTTTTGGGGTGCAGCAGAGGGGGCCTTAGGCCCCCAGCACCCTAGGTTTTGCATTTCCCAAATTTGCGAATTCCAGTTAGGAATTCGCAATTTGGAAATGCAAAAAAAACGCAAATAGGAGCCCATGGGTGTGAATTGGGCTGGTATCGCAATTTGCGATTCGGCAATAGCATTTGCGATTTTTAAGAAATCACTATTACCGAATCGCAAATATGATACATAGCATTTTGCAATTCAGAAATAGCGATTTCTTAAAAATCGCTATTACTGAATCGTAAAAGGCTTTTGTGATTCATCTGGCCCTTAATCCTTACAAAACAGTGAGAATGCTGTTGTTACACAAAGTACCTAATTAGCGTAAAAAATAAAGCTGCATGGGTGGGAGTGCATCGGAAAAGGCAGCTATGCATCGATTACTTCCTCGCAAGGGAGGCCATGCGTCGTTTTCTTCTCTGGTCAGGTCAACAATGCATCATTTCTTCTCCCTCGCAAGAGAGCGACCATGCATGGAAAATCCTGTTGCACAGTGTTAGAAAACTGAGCTGCGTGGGGTGTGCATCGTTATCAGCAGCCACAAGCGGGTGTTGCGTGTCGTATCTCCAGTCATGCTGCGTCGATCTTCTAGCCGCAATGCAGGTAGAGCTTCGATTTTAGGTGCAAACCAGAGGTGCGTCATTTATCAGTCATGTTGCAGATGGTGCGTCGTAAATTTCCCTGCACGCCATTCTGTGTGTGGATTTTCAGTTCTTGTCTGCCAACTTCACCTTTCAAGGGCCCAGGGACTGGATAGGGCACAACTTGGCAGGGCAGAAGTCTCAGCAGAGAGTCCAGGTGCCGGTAGAGGAAGTCTTTGATGGCCCTGAGACTTCAAAACAAGAGGCAAGCTGAATGCAATCCTTTGGAGATTCTTCTTAAGCAGGAATGCACAACAACATCCAGTCTTTGTCTCCTTTCACAGGCAGAAGCATTAACTGCAGGATAGCCTAACAAAGCACAGTCACAGGCAGGGGCAGCACTTCTCCTCAGTTCTTCAGCTCTTCTCCTTGGAAGAGATTCCTCTTGGTTCCAGAAGTGATCTAATTTTCAGGGGTTTTGGGTCCAATACTTTTACTCCTTTCTGCCTTTGAAGTAGGTCTACTTCAAAGGAAAGTCTCTGTTGTTCACAAGATCCTGCCTTGCCTTGCCCAAGCCAGGCCCCAGACACATACCAGGGGGTTGGAGACTGCATTGTGTGAGGGCAGGCACAACCCTTTCAGTGTGAGTGACCACTCCCCCCCCCCCAGCACAGATGGCTCATCAGGATATGCAGAATACACCCCAGCAGCTCCCTTTGTGTCACTGTCTAGAGGAGGTTCGCAAACAGCACAATTGTCAAACTGACCCAGAGAGACAATCCACAAACAGGAAGAATCACAGAATGGTTTGAGCAAGAAAATGCCTACTCTCTAAAAGTAGCGTTTTCAAACTAACAATTTAAAAACCAACTTCACTAAAAGATATATTTTTAACTGGTGAGTTCAGAGACCCTAAACTCTCAAAGGGAATCTGTACTTTAATAATATTTAAAGGCAGCCTCCATGTTAACCTAGGAAAGAGGTACGCCTTGCAACAGTGAAGACTGAATTGAGCAGTATTTCACTGTTAGGACATGTAACACACATCAGTACATGTCCTCCCTTTAACAAACACTGCACCCTGCCCATGGGGCTACCAAGGGCCTACCTTAGGGGTGCCTCAGATGTATATAAAGGAAATGTTTAGGCCTGGCAAGTAGGTACACTTGCCAAGACAAATTGGCAGTTTAACACTGCACACACACAAACTGCAGTGGCAGGTCTGATCCATGTTTACAGGGCTATGTATGTGGGTGACACAACCAGTGCTGCAGGCCCACTAGCAGCATTTGATTTACAGATCAGGGCACCTCTAGTGCACTTTACTAGGGACTTACTAGTAAATCAAATATGTCAATCATGGATAAGCCAATTTACAGATACGTTTTACATAGGAGCACTTTAGCAATGGTCAGCAATGGTAATGTGCCCAGAGTATCACAAACAGCAAAAACAAGAGTCCAGCACACATCAACAACTTGGGAAGCAGAGGCAAAAAGTTAGGGGAGAACACGCCAAGGATGTCAAATCTAACAACTAAACTACAGAAGGCTCTGAATTCACTGAAAAAATACTACAAAAAGAACAAACTTATCACCAATGCGAGTAAAACTAAGGTGGTACTCTTTGGGCGCTACCTGGAAAAAAGGGTCAAAGAGTGGAGCATCCGGAGTTACAATTTTCTTGTAGTATGGTTCTGTGGCATGGGAAAACTGATAGTACACTTGGAAAACATGAAGATAAAAAATAAGGTGGCAATACATGCCCTCTGTAAATTAAACAACAGTCTTGACAGCCTAACGACCAAGGCCATCAAGAAGGTGATTATGTCAAAACATATGCCCACCATCAACTACACCCAGCAAGCATTCCACGGTCTGCTCCTGCCAGAATTAGACAAATTACAATGCATTGGTTATAAGAGAGTTTTACAGTTACCTTCATTCACGTTGAACACATTGATCAGACTGGAGTTCGGCCTCACAAAATAAACATTTGAATGCATGGGTGCTCTTGCAAAATACTATTTCTGGATAATGTCAGCTCCGAAAATACCATGAAGGCGGTCCTAAAATCGATCTTCACAACTGGGAGTAACTCATAGCACAATCAGTTAAACATAGAGTCAGATAAGTTACAACTAGCTGCAGAAAATTGGGCTTGAAATACAATCCTTTACTCTGCCATCAAACCTGCCAGAAAAAGACAACTATACTAACTGTCAGGAAATGGTCTGTTAAGAGGCATTTTTTTTTGCCTCTAACCAGGCTAGCATCATTTTCAGAAGCACAGCCCCCTCCTTCGCTACCGCCACTCCCACCCGGCTTGCGTCTTCTTCTAAGACGCTAGCCAAAGTTTAGCGTCGGCTTGCACCATTCAATAAATACGATGCCTGGCTGGAGCTGTTAATTGACGTAAGCTGGCGCTAAACGTTTTGCCGCAAAAAATGCCTCTAAACAGATTAGCACCATTTTCTGGTGAACAACCACCAAAAACATGACTCCTGTCTTAGGAAGGACAGGAGTCATGCCCAGCACCCCAATGGCCAGCACCGAGGTCAAATTTCCCCTGGGCATGGCCATTGCACCCTGTGCCATGCAGGGGGTCCCATGTTAGGGCCCCCGATGGCACTTAAAAAAAGAAAAACATACTTAGCAATACTTACCCTACTTACCTGGGATGGGGTCCCCCATTCTCTGATGTCCCTCTGGTGTGGGCGGGGGTGTTCCTGGTGCTTGGGGAGGGCACCTGTGGACCCATGGTGTTTAATCATTGACATTGATCCACAGGTCCTCTAACGCCTGGTCTGACCCAGTGTAGGAAAGTACCATCTTGTCTGGCATGTTACCCCCATTTTTTACTTGGGTGTCAGTTTGTTTTTGCCTGTGTCACTGTGATCCTGCTAGCTCATAGCTGTGGCCTGAACGTGTTCCCTGTGTGATGCCTAACTGTGTCACTGAGGCTCTGCTAATCAGAACCTCAGTGCTTATGCTCTCTCTGCCTTTAAAATTGTCACTGCAGGCTAGTGACCATTTTGACCAATTTTGATTGGCACACTGGAGCACTCTTATAATTCCCTAGTATATGGTACCTAGGTCCCCAGGGTATTGGGGTGCCAGGAGATCCCTATGGGCACCAGCATTTCTTTTGCCACCCATAGGGAGCTCAGACAATTCTTACACAGGACTGCCACTGCAGCCTGAGTGCAATAACGTCCACGTCCTTTCACAGGCATTTTACACTGCACTTAAGTAACTTATAAGTCACCTATATGTCTAACCCTCACTTACTGAAGGTTAGGTGCAAAGTTACTAAGTGTGAGGGCACCCTGGCACGAGCCAAGGTGCCCTCACATAGTTCAGGGCAATTTCACCAGACTTTGTGAGTGTGGGAACACCATTATACGCATGCACTACATATAGGTCAATACTTATATGTAGCTTCACAATGGTAACTCCGAATATGGACATGTAACATGTCTAAGATCATGGAATTGTCCCCGCATGCCAAATATTGTATTGGGGTGCCAATCCCATGCATCCCCGGGGCTCCAGCATGGACCCCGTGTACTGCCAAATCAGCTCTCTGGGGTTTTCACTGCAGCTACCGCTGCTGCCACCCCACAGACAGGCCTCTGCCCTCCGCGGGTCTGGGCAGCCCAGTCCTAGGAAGGCAGAACAAAGGATTTCCTCTGAGAGAGGGTGTTACATATTTGGAAATATGTGTTAAGGGCCTGAGAGGAGTAGCCTCTCCTGGCCTCAGGAAATGCTTTGAAGGGCACAGATGGTGCCCTCCTTGCATAAACCAGTCTACACCGGTTCAGGGATCACCCAGCCCCTGCTCTGGTACGAAACTGGACAAAGGAGAGGGGAGTGACCACTCCCCTGTCCATCACCACCCCAGGGGTGTTGCCCGGAGCTCCTCCAGTGTGTCCCAGACCGCTGCCATCTTTAATCCAGAGGTGTGAGAGCACAGTGGAGGCCTCTGAGTGGCCAGTGCCAGCAGGTGATAGGTGCTTACCTGACTAGGTGGCCAATGTTCCTCCGAGGGCTATTTAGGGTCTCTCCTGTGGGCTTCTCTTCAGATAACGAATGCAAGAACTCACTAGAGTTCCTCTGATTCTCCCTCTTTGACTTCTGCCAAGGATCGACCGCTGACTGCTCCAGGACGCCTGCAAAACTGCAACAAAGTAGCAAGAAGACTACCAGCGACATTGCAGCGCCTAATCCTGCTGGCTTTCTCAACTGTTTCCTGGTGGTGCATGCTCTGGGGGCTGTCTGCCTTCACCCTGCACTGGAAGCCAAGAAGAAATCTCCTGTGGGTCGACGGAATCTTCCCCCTGCTAACGCAGGCACCAAACTTCTCCTTCACTGGTCCTCTGGGTCCCCTCTCATTGTGACGAGCGTGGTCCCTGAAACACAGGAGCTGGATCCAAGTGACCCCGACAGTCCACTGGTCCATCTGTCCAAATTTGGTGGAGGTAAGTCCTTGCCCCCCATGCTAGACAGTCATCCTGTGTACTGTGTGAACTGCAGCTGTTAGGGGTTCTGTGCACTTTTGCAAGGAATTCTTCATGCACAGCACAGCCCAGATCCCCAGCAATCTGTCCTGCATTGCTCAACTCACTGAGTTGACCACTGGCTTTGTGGGACCCTCCTTTGTAGTGTTGAGGCGACCGCTGTGCTCAGTTTCCATGAACCCATGTTCAAGTACTTCTGCGGTGCTGCCTGCTTCTGCATGTGCTCTCTCTATTGCTGAGCGCCCCCTCTGTCTCCTCCTCCAAGGGGCGACCTCCGGTCCTTCCTGGGCCCGAACAGCACCCATTTTCTGTGCAAAGGAGAAGTTCCTGGAATCTTCCGTTGTTGCAGAATCTTCAGCTTCTTCAACCCAGAGGCAGCCATTTTGCACTTTCATCCGGGGTTTAGTGGGCTCCTGCCCCCCTGGACACTTTTGTGACTCTTGGGCTTGGTCCCCCTCCTTTGCAGGTCCTCAGGTCCAGGAATCCGTCTTCAGTGCTTTGCAGTCAGTTGTGGTCTTTGCAGAATCTCCTATCATGACTTTAGTGTGTTTCTGGGGAAGTAGGGTCACTTTACTCCTACTTTTCAGGGTCTTGGGATAGGGTATTGTGGACACCCTTAGTGGTTTCTAACACTCCGAGCAACCCTCTACACACTACCCTAGGCCTGGGGTCCCTAAGTGGTTCGCATTCCACTTTCTTAGTATATGGTTTGTGTTGCCCCTAGGCCTATAGCATCCTATTGTTTTCTTCAGTGTTTGCCCTTCTTTTCTAACTGCTTACTTACCTGATTTTGGTTTGTGTGTATATTTTGTGTATTTTACTTACCTCCTAAAGGGAGTATATCCTCTGAGATATTTTTGGCACATTGTCACTAAAACCTTGCATCTCATTGACGCAAGGTAAGTGCACGCATCCAAAAAGTTGTGCAAACTCCTATATTTTGACATTAGACATGTCTAACGTCAAAAAATAAATATGGAGTTAGGTTTGCACCGAATTTGAAAATGATTATAATCTGGTGCAAACAGACTATAAATATTCCCCTTAGGGCCTACCTTTGGGGTGATTGTAAATATTAAAAAGGAAGGTATAGTCCTCTTAAAGGGTGATTTTAACAGGTGTTTTACATAGGGGCTTTTGTGGTGGCACAATAAGTGTTGCAGTACACTTGTGCCATTTAATAAACAGGCCCTGGGTTCAGAAAGTACCATACATGAGGATTTCAATGGTGATCTAAATATGTCAATCAGGGATTAGCCAATGTTATCTGGTCAGAGCACACACATCAGGACCTTGTTAACAGGGGTATAGTGCAAAGAGGTTGATGCACTAGCAGCATTAGTCGAAAAACTGGGGGAAAGGGGGTGATCAAACAAAAAGAGGCCTTTACTTAGAGGTATACTATCCAAAGGGGAGCCTGTCAATATAGAACTCACAACAGACATTCATTTCTCACGTGAAACAGGCTCCCGCTGATCCAGATGAGAAGTGTTGGCCAATATATCAACCTTGTTTTCCCCCTTGATTGCCACAGCCCCTCATTAGAGTTTTAGCCCTCTGCATAGTCTGGACAACTAGTGTAAGATCCTATACTGGCATATTTTCATTGGAGTTGGTTAGGGAATTACAAATAGAGGAGCTTTTGACCAAAAAAAGTATGACAATTGTTCTGTTAAATCCTGTGTATTCTGACCAAATCTATCATACACCTTGGGAAGGACCTCAGACAAGCAGTCATACTGTTTTTATATTGCACATATCAACAAACTTGCACTGTGCAATTTACCTTTGGATTACCTTGTTTTTCTTAATTTGAACCACTATCTGCTCTCTGGTCAACCGCGGTTTGTACCATTTGTGTGGAGAGACCCTTTTAGTAGTCTAAGTTTCTGTAGCAGCAGTGGGGTCAGCAGTCTAGCTGATAATTTCCCGCCTGGTATATAAATCTGATGCCGCATCAACATGCCGTAGACACAGCGTGTGCACCGAAGGCAGCCTGTCCGCGCCCGTCCGCGCACAACTTTCGCCAGTATCCGGGAACCCTGCCCTTTTTAATTCAGAAGTCAGGTATTCCACAATAATTATCTACTCTTCTGAAGAACTTTATAAAACTGATAACTTATATAGAGTTGTTACTTCTGCAGATATCTATTGTACTGAGCCTTTCCTACCCCAATTAGAAGGCCCAGAAGCCAGTTTACATTGTAAATTTCACTTCCACCTTGATGCACTCAGAGACACACATGCAGCTGCACTGCCAGTTAGTAATCATCTGTGTTTACTTAAGGCCACCTCAACAGTTTTACCTACTATTATTACCCTTTCTTCACATGACCAGGCTTTCAAGTGTTCTTTGTAATGTTAGGTTGTTAGATCAAAGCATGCGACTGAACTCTGGGACACCTGAGATTAGTTTCCTCAGCAAAACCTGGTTCAACTCTTCCTCTTTTACAGTTGTTGTGCTGGATCTCCCTGATATCTATTGCATGCTTAGACTGGGCAGAGAGAGCTGGCCAGGCAGAGATACAGCCAAGTCTTTTAATGACACTGTTAAACTCTCACTTACAGACACACTAGTTTCCGATTGCGCGGAGATATGTGTATTTAAGCTTGAAATCTCCCCTGAGGACCGTTAGTGCCTTAGTGTACCATCTGCCAGCACCCAAAAAAAAGTTTAATCAATGTATTATTGAATATATTGTGATCCATGTTTTTGCACCTCAACAGTTTCTTTCAGTGGGAGATTTTAACTATCAAGGGGAAGATTCCCAAAATGGGGAGGCTCCCCAGCTCATTGTGGATTTAGCCTGCTTGACCTACACCAGAAAATCAATGGACCTCCCCATCTTGTGGGCCATACTCTAGATTTAATCATTTACAAACATAATATCCCTGACTTGTGAATCTCCTCAAACTTTACTCTGGATGGATCACTCTCTAATCTGTTTCCAGATTCCAAAGGCAAATGTGACTACTACTACGAAAACAGCTAAAACAAATATCACAAGGCATTGGAGTAAAGTCACTCCTGACTCTTTTGCTAAGGTATTTCAATTCACTACAATGTCTGTAGATTGAGACATAAATCTAGTGCTGATAGAGTATTATGACACTTACTACAATTTAGATTTTCTCTCCAGTTGTTATTTCCCTGTATGAGCTATGTTCATTAAATCAGGGAACCCCCTTTGTTACTCTACTTAACAGCAAGTAAACCTGTCATTAAAAAAAGAATTGTTAAGGTATTTCCCCCATCATTCCCCTTAGCTACCAGATACATGGCTTTGCCTAAAGGTACACGTCCGGTTTTGCAATCTGCTCAGTTTGGAGTGTCTGGGTACCCAACAGCACAGTCCATAAGTTCCCCAAACCAGGAAAGGGGCCACCCAGTCAACTTCTTGGTCACCACACCCACGCCTGTTCCGCTTGCTACCCCTGAGTACTTTTTTAGAAGAGAGCACCAAGTTCAAGGCCTTGTGGAGTCAGTGCCAGTTGCAGTTTCTGTGCAAACCTGCAGCATTTTCCACTGATACCACAGGAATTGCCTTCATCATTTCTTTTATCTTTGGGGCACTGCTGCCAGTTGGGCCATCTCACTCATTGCAAATAATGGCCCTGGTTTGCATGATTTTGGAAGGTTTAACCCGTTAAGTGCCGACGCCCGCACTACTTCCCTGGTGCGGGTCACGACCAGTGCCCGACACCAAGGAGGGGTTAAAAAATCCTCCGGTGCAATGCAGCGGAGGATTTTCTTTTTGTTTGTATGTGTAGAAGACGCAGAACAACTTCTACATCCCCCCGCCCCCTCCCGCCCCTTTGTGACGGCAACACGCCGCGAGACGCGCTGGCATCACATTTTTATATTTATGTATATATATATATTTTTTTTTTCTTTCATGTGTTGTTTTCCGGGAGCCACAATTGGCCCCCCAGGGAAACCACACATATGCAAAAGTGATATCTAACCACACATATATAAAAGTGACATATATATATATATATAAATATGTCTGTGTGTATGTATGTATGTATGTCTTTTGTCTAGTGGCAGTTGCCAGAAAGTAGCGCAGATGGTTTATTGTCCTGCTGCAAAGGATATATTTGTATGTATCTCGCTGAGTGGATTAGTAAAGGCAAGCGTTACCTGCGCTTTAAAACAAATGTTATGTGAGGGAGACTATGGAGATATGAGCAGCACTTTTGCTGGGTGGTACTGAGGGAATTAGAAGAGGAGGTAATGGGAGGCAGAGCACCAAAAATGACTGTTGCACTGGGTGCCACCAGCGCTAAAGGCTGTGATGATGGGTATGTGCTAAGGTGAAGTAATACATTATTTTTTGTATTTTTTCAGTGTTTTCAGAGAATCTGCCGAATTGGAGAAGAAGCAAAGGTAAGGTGATGACATTTCCTATTGGACACATCAAACATACCCACAAGCAATTTTGTGACTATCTGCCTTCTACGTAGGCTAGTAATTTAGAGGGACAGTTTAGCCGGTAGCAGTGATGGTGTCTTGTTGGATGACTACTGATCAAGCCCTAACTCGGGTTATGGAGGACAGTTCTGATGTAGGCTCAGAGACTGAAACAGCAGAAACTGAGACAGTATCTGAGGGAGAGGACAATGGGGCAGAATCTGGGAGTGATTTGTCAGTCGGCGGAGTCCCATCTGATGACACCTCTTCCAGTGAGTCTGAAGGAGACAATGACGACAGCTGTGCTGTGCCTTCGCAAGCACATTCTGTGCAGCGGGACAACATTGGGTTAGCCGAACCCAGAGAGCAGGTGCATGCGGCCGCAAGCATAGAGAGAGTGCTCTCTTGGCAGCCCCCCTGTTTAGTTCAGCCCCAAATTCCACCTTTTACTGGTGACGCTGGATGTAAAGTCGATACAGCTAACTTTTTGCCATTCAACTACATCCATCTATTTTTGTATGTTGACTTCCTTCAGGAAATTGTGCAGCAAACAAATTTGCATGCAGACCAATTTCTGAGGGAGCCTGGAAGCAATCTAGGGCCCGTTCTAGGGCACGCCAGTGTACTCCCACTTCGCTGGCAGAGTTGAAGATATTTTGGGGCCTTACGCTCAAAATGGGGTTAGTGCAGAAACCCACCTTGCAGTCCTACTGGACGACTTGCACGGTTTGGGTAACTCCCATCTTCGCACCATACATGAGCAGGGATAGTTTTTTGCTACTACAGCACATGCTGCATTTCAATAACAATTCTGCTGCATTGTCCCGGGACCATCCAGACCATGACAGGTTGCTCAAAATTTGTCCTGTCGTGGAACATTTGTCTGCCAGGTTTCCAGAGATCTATACTCCTGGGGAGAATATAGCAGTCGATGAGTCCTTGATCCTGTACAAAGGACGGCTGCTTTTCAGATAGTAAATTGCGAGCAAAAGAGCTTGCTATGGCATAAAGCTGTACATGCTGTGTGAGAGCTCTTCTGGCTATATGTACAGCTTGAAAGTGTATACAGGGAAGGATTCTACCCTAAACCCTGTAGGTTGCCCTGCTGCTTTAGGGGTCACAGGTAAGATTGTATGGGAACTTGTCCAGCCACTTCTTCACAAAGGTTATAACCTTTATGTGGACAATTTCTAGACAGGAGTAGAGCTGTTCAGTGAGCTCTACAAAGCTGGCACTGTGGCCTGCAGTACAGTTTGTTGAAACCGCAAAGGATTCCCGCAGGAGCTTGTTTGCAAGAAGCTCCA